>NC_043703.1:150515693-150590322 GCF_006229205.1 Suricata suricatta
TCATGGGGGGGAGAGAGAGGCCACCCCCTGTCATGGGGGGGAGAGAGAGGCCACCCCCTGTCATGGGGGGAGAGAGAGGCCTCCCCCTGTCATGGGGGGAGAGAGAGGCCACCCCCTGTCATGGGGGGGAGAGAGAGGCCACCCCCTATCATGGGGGGGAGAGAGAGGCCACCCCCTGTCATGGGGGGAGAGAGGCCACCCCCTTTCATGGGGGGAGAGACAGGCCACCCCCTTCCATGGGGGGAGAGAGAGGCCACCCCCTTCCATGGGGGGAGAGAGGCCTCCCCCTTTCATGGGGGTAAAAGAGAGACCCACCTTAAGGATTGCGTTTACTACCACAACAATTCATTCATTCCAAGAAGCACAGATTTTAAAAAATATTTTATTTTTAAGTATCTCTGCACCTAACGTGGGGCTCGAAGCACAACCCTGAGGTGAAGAGCCGCGCGCCCCACCGACCGGAAGCGCAGCGGTTTCCTACCACTCCAAAACCGGGACGCATCTTGTAGTCAGAGCTCCTCTTTTCACTAGCAACGTATTGTTTTCTTTCCTGAGTTGTACATAAAAGTAAAAATGCATATTTAAATCTCTGAATTTCAAATCTTAGATTTGGTGAAATTAGATACTGAATTCTTTGGCTGTTGTTCATAAATTTCTCCTATCATATGTATGTTTTTTATTATAAAAATTCAAGGAAAATGATTTTGAAGTGGGTGGTAACCTTTCACGAAATAATTTTTATGCCACTTTTGATCTCTATGAAGTGATTGGTGGTAATTTATATTTTATTTAATTGTGATACTTTTGGTTAGATATAATTATTTTTTCAGCATTTGGGTACTCTGAAAGTCCCTGGGAAGCAGATGTCTGCAGTATCTTGGGAAGGAGGAGGACTGAAAATTGCACTAGCTGTTGATTCTTTTATATATTTTGCAAACATTCGACCTGATTATAAGGTGAGAATTGTGAGTAATTGTAAAATAAATAAATAAAAAGCTATTTTTACTAAATAGACTTATTGTAGCTCGAACTATAATATGTTTCTTGCATGTATTCGGTCACTTTATTTTAGAAACCAGATGAAAGGAGGTGTTTTCAGCGTGAAGCCTTTAGAACCAGAAAGCTTTTCTAGGATACTCTATATGATTAATAAAATGCTCCCAACAGTCATGGCCTCAGCAGGAAGCAGACGGCACGCTCAAAAGAATAATTGAAGAGAGGTTGATGAAGGGCTTATTACAGAGGTGCGGGCAAGGTTAAGGGGTTCAGTAAGGGACGACAAAGCAAGCATCCAGGTATTAGCAAGAATGGGCAAGATAAGGAAGTATTACTGTTCTGGAACCCGCTGGGGCTGTGGTTATACAGGGAGGCTGCTCTGCCCGAGCACAGCTTCTGCCGACTGGCTGGACAGAGGCAGCTCCGGGGAGCGAAGGCTTCAGCCATCTCTGCACCTGCCGCTGCCTTCTATTGGCCAGAGCTAACTGGAAACTGGAAGGCACGGTAGCCCACGTGACGGAGTTCATAGAAGTTGGTTTCCAGGGCATAGAGTAAGGTAAAGAAGGGCAGAGGATGGATCAGAAGGGGAAAATGAGAATAAGCAGCCTAATACTAATCAGTATTTTATCTTAAATTTAACGTTTGACCCAAAACAAATGTGGAAGTATGAGATTAGTTGATCTGCAAAATACTAAGAATATTTGTTATGAAAAACTTGTTTTATTGTTTTAGAAGGCAAAGAGCCTTGAGAGCTGTCTGATTCGAGGACTAGGGTGGGAAAAATGCCAGATGAACCCGGAGCCTCTGATAGTGGCGGAAAGTAAGGAAGCGCTCAAATACAAAAAGGAGGGGCACGCCAAGGAGACAAAGGAGCCCACCTGAAGGAGCCCCCAGTGGCCCAAACTGGAATAGATGATGTGACATTGAATTGTAACCCGAATTATAAAATAAATGTCCACAAGCAAAAACTGATTGAAAATAAACAATTTAAGTAAATAAACGGGGGAGAAGGAACAAATCTTCCTTATAGAAGCATTCGAATTACTGAGGCACTACCCTGGCTGGTCCCCTGTCTCCCTAACTTGAATGTGAGTTTCATTTAGTGACTCACTTCTGAAGAGTAGAGTATGGACAGGGTGAAAAGGAAAGTCACTTTACAGAGGGGCCGGCAGACACCGCATTGCCGAGGTGACCAAGGCTAGCCTCATCACCGGTGTCACAGAGATATCACGCACCCCCTGATGTGGCACATGAGAAGAGCTGGTCACTTCTGTGATGGTCTCTTCCTAAAAATCCCAATCCGAGCAGGAGAAAAACCTCAGATGAACCCCAACTGAAGGACATTCTGCAAAATACCTGACCAGTACTCCTCAAAACTGTCCAGGTCACTAACACCGAGGGAAGACCGAGAAGTCGTCACAGACCAGGGGAGCCTAATGAGACAGATGACCAAACATAATGTATCCCAAGTAGGATTCTATGATAGAAAGAGAACATTGGGGGAAAACTAATGAAATCTAAATAAGGTGTGGAGTTTAGTTAATGGTACCGCGTCACTGCTAGTTTCTTAGTTGTGATGAAAGTTCCACAGGCAGAAAGGGAAGGTGCTCACAGCAGCGGGGAATGGAGGGGGGTATAGGGCACTCAGTCTTATCCTGGTGACTTTTTTATACATCTAAAATTAAAGTAAGAAGCTTATTTTAAAAACTAACTGTCATATAAAAAGTAAACATGCCTTAATTTTGAATAGTAAATATAGTCATAATATCAACTCTGAATATTGCTTTATTCAGGATTACATTAGTTAGCCCAAGAGAAAGAAGTTCCATAAGTCATAACTAATTCATATGTGACATGGAGGTCAGTAATGAAAGCGTCAAAGCTCAGAGTGACAAATGGCTGCCCCTGGGAAGAAATTAGTCAGAGGGGCCTGCATTTTATCTTTGTTTTAAATAAGCTGTGTAGAATTATTTGACTCTAAACTACGTGCACACATTACTCTGGTAAAAACAAATGTAGAAAATGTAGATAGGGGACAAAAGGCAAAGCATCTGTTTTTAAATCTTGGCTTGGGGACCCAGAAGTTAAGCTTTTGACGGGATCACGTCTCCTGTTGTCCCCGGTGCAGCTGTTACTGACTACTGAACAATGTGAGATTTTCACCACTGAAGCTTGCATCTTACAAATGGAAATAGGGAAAGTTAAACTAAATTTATTTTTGCAGTATATCCTTTGTTTTGATATTTTTGCAGTATATCTTAGATTTTTTTTGTTATTTTGGTGAGAAGAGGTTTTAAGCTGAATGTTTAGTGTTTCTGTCTTCTGTTCCTGAAGAATATATTTTGTCAGCATCAAAAAACCACGTTTCTGCAATATACAATAAGATTTTTTTGTTCCCCGTGTTAAATGTTCTCTTCCTCTTTCTCCCTCTCCCTCTCTTCTGCCCTCCCGTTCTGTTTCTTCCTTCCTTTCTTCCTAGTGGGGTTATTGCTCCAACACTGTGGTATATGCTTATACCAGACCTGATCGTCCGGAGTATTGTGTTATCTTTTGGGATACGAAAAACAACGAGAAATATGTTAAATATGTAAAGAGCCTCATTTCTATTACTACCTGTGGAGATTTCTGCATTTTGGCTACAAAAGCTGACGAAAATCATCCTCAGGTAGGTGTTCCTTCGCATGTCAGAGCTCAGATGGGTTAGCCTCTACCTTCTCGGGCCTGGCTTTTATACTGGCAGGAGCAGCAAAGTCCTGGGTCTGTTGGCCATGTCTGTCTGGACGTCTGTTTTGGAAAATGGTGTGACTCCATTGTGACTCTCTCTTTTTTTTCCCCAATCAGCTAATCCATTAGCGTTTCATATTGACCAGTTCAGTATAGAAGCTTTTTGTCTCTGAAATATATTTAAAAATTTTCAGTCTTTTTCCAAGTTAAAATTCCATGAGGAAAAATGAATATCCAGATGTCTGGTATAAATGCTCAAGAAATTATGTAACTATGATCATTATAACATTTTGGGCAGTTTTGACACTGAGAAGTATACTTTTATTTGGAGTTACATTGCTTTAAAAATCAATGTCTCATAGTGTAAAATAAATACTATAAATAATGCCTTTAAAAAAGTATAAAACAATTTAAATATTTGAAGAAGCATGTAAATTTTTCAAAAAAGGATTATCATTATCTTTGGCTGTGTTACAAATTATTGTATCCATTAAAAAGCATAAAGTTTTTGGTTTAAGGTGGTCATTTGAACAGACACCTTTGGCTCTGTTCTCTCTTGAAACTTACTAAAATAACACTAAAGGTATTTTTTAGAAAGTCATAAGCCCATAGGGACCAGACAGGGAGAGGAAATGGTAACATAGTTTTGGAGGTTAAGGAGTAGCTGGATTAGTGCTAATTTCCTTAGCAGACCTAAGAAAGCTGAGTCCTAAGTCATCAATAGAGAAATCAAAGAAGTAACCAGTTTTCATCCCAGAATCCTGAAGAGATACAGGACTTAATGGTACCTGCTAGGAGAAAGAAACAAATGGAAAAACAATTTGGAAGTACCAGAGATTATGCAGGAAGGAGAAAATTAAAAAGGTATATGAAGGGTCTTGTCTGGAGAATCTGACCCGTTAAAGAGAAAAGACCTTTATTTTTTTTTTAACATTTATTTATTTTTGAGAGACAGAGAGAGACAGAGCACAAGTAGGGAGGGGCAGAGAGAGAAGGAGACACAGAATTCGAAGCAGGCTCCAGGCTCTGTGCCATCAGCAGAGTCTGACGTGGGGCTCGAACTCACAAACTGTGAGATCATGACCTGAGCTGAAGTTGGATGCTCAACCGACTGAGTCACTAGACTTCCCAAGAGAAAAAACATCTAAAGGTTCTTTTATGGGGAGTTCCCAAGGAAATATCTCTGCCCTTTCATCTCACTATGAAGACCAGAATCATGAGCCTCACCCGTAAACCAATAGACTACAAGCAGCTTTTCAGTGTCGTTCTCCGAAATAGAAGCAGATAGACAAGGATTGTCAGACGTTTGAGGAAACTATCTCATTTAACACACACACACACACACACACACACACACACACACAAACACACAAAGAAGGAGAAAAGAATTGGGAGGAAGCAGAGACGAGGCAGGGAGAAGCATAATTCAGAAGAATAACGTCAAATTATTAGAGTTAAGAGATCCTACATCCATAAAACAAGGAAGTGATTCTATAGAAAAAGTTTTTGGAAACATGACAATAGCCATGAAAAATTTGGCAGAAGATTTAGAGGATAAAATGAAGGACAACTCTTATTAAGTGGAGCAGAAAGACAAGGAAATGGGAAACAGGAATGAACAGATAAGAAAATCAGAAAACCAGCCCTGGAAGTTCAATGAATAGGCAGGCAAAGAGGAGGAAAGTAATCCGAAGAAAATACTCAAGAACATTTCCCTTCAGGTTCTAGATTGAAAGTGCCTAACTCAGTGAATAAAAATATTTCCAAATCAAGGCACATCATTGTGATATTTCAGAACACGGGATAAAAAGAAGATCCTGTAAGCTTTCAGAAAGACGTCATTTGGTCAGGCGTCATAATGGCATTCGACATAACAGCAATACTTGGAAAACTGCTTTCAAAATTTTGAGGGAAAATGATTTCCCGTCTTCAATTCCATATCTGAAGCAGACTGCTAATTAAAACGAAGGCAGGAGACCGATTGCACGGTGCTTCCGGCGTGAAGGTTATGGACAAGATTGTGCTGCTGGTGCAGGCCTCTCTGGTCCTCAAGCTTGGGCGCCCCTCGGCCCTGCTCCTTGGCGTGGCCTCCAGATCCAAGCGCTAATGGCACCGGAAACCTTGGGCAGAAGAGGAAAGGAGGATAGCAGCTGAGGAGAAAAAGAAGCAGGATGAGTGGAAATGGATGGAGAGAGACCTGGCAGGAGACCAAGGCAACAGCATACTAAGCAGCACACCTGCCTTTCTCTGGGCTGGTGTGGATGAATAAAGCTTTCTGTGTCGTGTGGAAAAATGGAAAAAATGAAGGTAGGACGAAGACATTTTTAGATGTGCAAGGTCACCAGAAACTTAACCTCCCAAGCTTTCGTATCTTAGTTATTGCTCCAGGATATGGCTGACCAAAATGAGGAACAGACCGAGAGGAAGAAGCTGGATAACCTGAGCGCAGTGGCGCAGAGCGGTACCATGTGACAGTGTGCGGCTTGCCTAGGGAGTCCGCTGGTGACGGCGGGTCAGCGGCTCCAGAGGCAACTCGAGATGGAATTAACAGAACGCTTAATGTGGTTGAACCCTTGAGGGGAGATGGACTAACTGGGAGCTGATGGGGACTTAAGTTAGTAATGAATGTGGAGAAACCACGCCAAGAGAAAAAAGAAAGACAATTACCAACTGCAGGGAAAGCAAAATGCACTTGAGAATAAATCATGATACTTACAGCTCGGCTATGAATAGCCTTTACATAATCAAAATGTGCTTTTGAAATTAATTTTGTAATTAAATGGGTATTTTAATTAAAACTTTTAATTAAAGTATAAAAGCCTATATTAATCCCTAAAATTCTGATCTAACAAAATTGTAAGTGGAAAGCTGGAGAGTGGAAGAAATAGCATCATCAACCTGTTACTTAGGTTTGTGGAGGTAAATATCAAAAGGATGAGTTAAAGGAACTGAAAGCCCTTACTCCAGGGAGAGAAAATGGGAAATTAGGGGGGGACCTCTGTTTTCAGTAAGAAGCCTTAGGCACTCTTCCACTCTTTAGGCTATGAGCATGTAGATGATCTGGGGATGAACAAGCACAAGTTACCTGAGGTATTTTGTGGCAGTACATCAGCTTATTTTAAGTAGTGGAAAAGTAAATTATATTTTAGTATAATTTTTGTCATTTAGTTTCTTTTTTTAAAAATGAAAATTTTTTTCTTTTTTAAATTAAATTTTTATTGTAATTCCAGGGTTATTAACATGCAGTGTTATGTTAGTTTCAGGTGTGTCATATAGTGATTCAACACTTCCGTACATTACTCAGTGCTCATTGTGATGTATACTCACATTGTGTGTGTGTGTGTGTGTGTGTATGTAACACGTCTTTCTTTATCCATTCATCCATTGATGGACACTTGGGCTGCTTCCGTAGTTTGGCTACTGTAAATAATGCTGCAGTAAATATAAGAGTGCATGGATCCCTTTGAATTAGTGTTTTTGTATTTTTGGGGTAAATGCCCAGTAATGTGATTCCTGGATCGTAGTGTGGTTCTATTTTTAACTTTTTGAGAAACCTCCCCACTGTTTTCCACAGTGGCAGCATCGGTTTGCATTCCCACCAGCAGTGCACAAGGGTTAATTTAGTTTACATTAATGAAATTAAAGAAGTTTTTCTTGAGAAGCTGAAGAAAGAAAGAGAAAGTCTGTATGTAAATAGTACATAGAGAATTGGTTTATTTGAAATTGTTATTCTAATCGGGAGAATACCTCAGTAAAATAGTGTTGTTAGCACAAGATCTAGAGAAGGCAACTAACAGTAGGAAAATGAAGTTATCACTTTAAAATGATATGGTATAAAGTGTGCATTATGCTTGACTGTTTTACCAAGTATTAATTATTGATAATTAATTGTATATGTCATTTTTATATTGCTTCGAAGGAGGAGAACGAGATGGAAACATTTGGTGCAATGGTAACAAATTAGTTCTTATATAGCTGATTATAGGATAAAAATGAATTTTGAGGTTAGAGCTGGTCAGAAATTTTAGAAGTATGATAATGAGATGTAGTCAGTGTACTTGTGTTTTTTAGGTGGGTTCTTTTGATTTTTTTGAACATTTATTTATTTTTGAGAGAGACACACACAGAGCATGAGTGGGGGACGGTCCGAGAGAGAGGGAGATACAGAATCAGAAGCAGGCTCTAGGCTCTGAGCTGTCAGCACAGAGCCTGATGCGGGGCTCGAACCCACGAACTGTGAGATCATGACCTGAGCCAGAGTCAGCTGCTTAACCGACTGAGCCACCCAGGCACTCCTAGGTGGATTCTTAAAAATGACAGTGTTATATTATATTGAGAAATCAGTCTTGGTTTGATTTTAATTCACATATCTTTATGTTTAATGCTATAGATTATATTTGCTATTCTTTGCACTTTACAGGTTTTAAAAATTTTTTTAATTTTTATTAAAAAAATTTTTTTTAAACATTTATTTATTATTGAGAGATAGAGACAGAGAATGAGCAGGGGAGGGACAGAGAAGAGGGGGAGACACAGAATCCAAAGCAGGCTCCAGGCTCTGAGCTGTCAGCCCAGAGTCCGACATGGGGCTCGAACTCACAAACCACGAGACCATGACCTGAGCCAAAGTTGGACACTTAATCAACTCAGTCACCCAGGCACCCCGTACTTTACAGTTTTATCAGTTATTTCACAGTTGTGATACTTTACGGAGATAAGCATGATGTGTTAAGCGTTATTTCTTTTATTATACAGAAGCAAGCATTCTGATACTCTGTTTTATTTGTTCACAGTTTATGCTAGTTCTTTGTAATTCTATTGGCACACCTTTGGATCCCAAATATATTGATATTGGTAAGGAAATGTTAATGTTTATTCCCTCTTTCATCAAGTTTTATTTGTAAAACTAATTTAAAAGCCTAACTATGGCATTATTAGTTGCAATAGTGTTCTCTAAAACAAGAATGACCGTTCTTCCTGGTTTGCCAAGTCCAGCACCAGTTTACGCCCATTATCATGGTCAAATTATCAGTAATGCCCCACTTCACCATAGGAGTATCCTGGTTAATGCAATAAATGGTAAGTTTACTCTAAAAGCCCCAGTAACCTCACGACTGCTTTACCACCATCACTTGCTTCCAGTGGGAAATAGAACTCTGTGGGGGTTGGTATGCAATGTAATGATTAACATGTAATAAACAGGATTACAGAAAGAATTTTGCTGTTAAACCACTTTTATTATTAATAAGCTGCTTGTAAATACCTCTCTTCCATAAAAACATTTTAGCTGCTTGTAAAAGTGCATTTGCCCTTTCCAGATTTTTCTAATGAAATCAGTCTATTAATAGAGACAGGTTTCAAAGATTCCTGACTTTTTTTCCCCAGAACCTATTTGTTACTTTAAGTTTCCCATTCCCTCTATCCAGCAGCTGTGAATGTAACCATTAAAAAATTGCTCATCTTACTCTAAGTTTGTTTTGATAAAGGTCATTACCAAATATTTTACTGCCATTTCACTGTAACTTCCAAAAGCAATGTGTTTTAAGTGTGGTAGTTTATTGGATATGCTATTAGAAAAATTATTAGACTTCAAAAATTGAAAACCCATTGAATTATTTTCTGAATCTGAGAGCTAGTCATTTTTCTTTTTCCAGATTTCATATTTAACCTTAATCAAATGTTAGTGTCTGCCTTCTAAATGTATTTTGCTATACTCTTTGGGTGATAAAGGCAAATGTGAGAAATACTGGCTTTCATGATTTTATGCTGTCTGTTTATAGAGTTTTGGTAACCAGTTTTATATATTGATACTTTTCAACTCCATATCTTATGCTCCTTGTTACAGAGGTATACATATATTTGTTACATGATATATATATTAGTGTTCTTTGTTAAAAGGCTTAGCTTAAAATTATTACAGAATCTTATCACAGGAGTACCTTCTATTGTTTTTTAAGGGATGAATTATGTCAGTTTTTATATGCTTTTTCTTTTGTTATCAGAAGTTTTAACATAGAATAATAATGGTAGGGTTAGCCTCAAAGTAATTTTAATCATAGGTAGTCTTTTTTTCCCCCATAAAACCAGATGTAAATCCTTCACCTTCATAAAATGGCAAATACTGGAGGGCATGATTATTTGTATTTTTGAGCCTTGAAACTTTTTTTTTTTTTGCAGTCTCACTGGCTGAAATTTTCACAAACAGTTCTTTCACTGGTTCGCAGTAAACCCAGCCAAGGACTCAACATTTTTGTTTCATACATATCCTGTCAAATTCCTTTTTTAAGTTTGTGTGCCAAATTTTTGTGAGGACTGGAGGGTAAAACGAAATAAGTGTGGAATTGATGTTGTTCTGGAAAGTGTAATTTTTGTGTTGCTACCTACTCTTTCTCCTGACAATGTCTGTGGAAACTTTTTAGGAGAACTCTATGCATTATTGTACAAGTTTACTTTGTGACGCTCTTGTACTGTGCACGGAGGAGTCACGTGCCCTTTCTCGGTGTTCTTCCTTTGAGCTCTTTGGTGTACTTCTATTCAGAGTACTGCTTTTTAATCTGTGCTATAATTATTGATTTTCTCGTTTGCCTTCCCCACAAGATTTTGAACTTCTTAGAGATCTGCGTCTTGTTAATTTCTGTATCTCTTCTAACGCTGTGCCTGCCCCACACAAATGCTTATTGAGGGTATGGAAAATATTTCTTTCTATCATGAAAATAGAAAATGATAATTCATTTACTTAGCAAAACTTCGGTGAGTTTTTGGTACTGTACTGGATGTCTAAAGTTGTAAGAAATTGACTATGAAACTTCCTGTAGGATATCTAAACAAATAGTGAAACATAGTTAATCCACTGAACACTGGCTTACAGTTCCCCAGCTATGTGATAGACTGGTATTGTGCTAGGTGTTGGATAAATGGATATTAGTGAATAAGGACATCAGGGTTATCTTTCCTACTTAGAGATGGTTTCATTTGAGCTGAATTTTGAAGGATAAGTGACATTTTAAGGAGAGAAAGCAACATTTGCAGAGGATTGAAGGCGTGGAAAGTGCCTGGAAAGTACCAGGTGCCTGTGCTTTAGCCATTTTGGTGGGAGCTGGGAGGTGGCTTTCTAATGATGGTCTCTACCACGTGCCTGGAGTTGTGCATGGATTCTAGAGAAAGGCAATTTGATGAAAACATATCAGTGCGATTTCAGTTTACCAGATCTTTTAAAGAGGCTGAGAAATTAATAAGTAGGAAAGTAGAGGACCATTAGAGATGTAGACATTTATTTCAGGCCTCAGCATTAAAATATTACAAGCAGGTTTGACTTATTTGTGAATTCCTAGGTTGCGTTACGTTATTTTACATCCTTGCTTGGCTAGTGACTTCTCCCTATTAGTGTCACAAAGTTCAGTTAATGGAAGCATAATTATTTCCTTAAAAATTCTTGTTTCCAATAATCATTCTAGATGTTTGAATTTTTTCTTACCAAATAATGAGTAGTTGAGAGGAACATGGAATGCTTTTGTCCTGGTTGTGTTCTTTTTCTAAAATGTTCTATCTGTTAAAATTTGGATTCTTAACTTATTCCTGGAGGCTGAGTTCTAGAAAACTAAGAGCTAATCAGGACGGATCTCTTAAGGACAGTCTGGCATAATTTTTGTAGATAAGATTATCTACCCATATGAATTTGCTGAATTTACTCCCATACCAATCAAAAGAATGTATGTTTTAGATATATTTGTATTTGTTTTTTTTTGTATTGACTGATGGGCTTGTATATGATTTTATTATAAAAACCTATATAGGTAATAAAGGTAAAAATAATAGTAGCCACATCTGATACTGTTATTAACCCTGAGTTAGACGCAGTGTGCCGCAGTGGTCCGGAGCGCAGATTCTGGGGCGGGGTCACGGGGCGTGTGCCCACCCCCTCCGCTTTCTAGCCTGGACTCCAGCGGGTTATTAACCCCTCCCTCTTTCCGTTTCTTCGTCTGCCCAGTGAGGTTACTGATACTTACATCATAGTACATGTACTTGATATATATATATTTAAGTTAATAAATATTGGCTTTGAAATGATTATTAAGCATTTATTCTATTCTGAAGACTATACCATGCTTTATTTTATTATCTTTTTATCTTGAAAGCAGCTGTATAAGATATTATCATTTTCAATTGCAGTAAGGAAACTGAGGTTCAGAGAGAATAAGTGATTTATCTGAGGCCACAGAGTTAAGCAAGTATGTGTAGTTTGAATCCAAAAGGCTGACCCTTTCTATGAACCACTAACAATTTAAGCAGGCTAATAATAAGGTATTGTGATTATTTAGGATATATCAGAAAGGAACATGAGTATAATTTATAGTTGTATATAAACGTTGGTTAGAGGAATGCTTAGGAAACATTGTATTTTATTAGAAAATAGTTTATTTTTTTTAATGTTTATTTATTTTTGAGAGAGAGAGATTGAGAGAGAGAGAGAGAGAGAGAGGCAGAGAGAGAGGGAGACAGAGACTCCAAAGCGGGCTCCGTGCTGACAGCAGAGAGCCCACTGCAGGGCTCGAACTCACGGAATCACGAGATCACGACCTGAGCCAAAGTCGGACACTAACCCTACTGAGCCACGCAGGCATCCCATATTAGAAAACAGTTTAAAGTTGTGAACTTATTTCAAATCCCACTAAAGGCATTATGGTCATCGGCATTAGAGCATCTTTGGTAGAATTTACTAAACATTTAGCAGATGTCTTCTGACTTAGTGAGAACGGGGTCAGAGAAAGCTGAGCAGAGCCTGAGCCTGGCGCTCCCCAGGGCTCTGCTACTTCTCCGGGACCGCCTTTCGCCCCTTGTTCCCTACAGGAAAGGCTTCTGGCTCCCTCTAGAGTTCAGCAATAGTACCTGTTTTGAATAGAAAAATCTTGACAATTATAATGAAAAAAATCTTTAGCATGATTCAACTCTGCTGAATTACTTAGTATATAAACATTCTTGAATTTGAATCCCAAAGTTGGCAATCTACTCAATTAACATTTTACTGTTAGCCTGGTTTCTGATTCTTTGTCCATTTTCTCAGTCTCTTGCTTACTTAAATGTCTACTTGGACCACAGGAAGAACTCCATAAACTGCTATTCACACCATTCCTTTGTTCTGTCCATGTGAATGGTTACTTAGCTTACTATTTAATAAAGCATAAGTTTTACACTGTTCTAATTATTCATGAATTTAGAAAATAAGTACTAAAATGATCTTTAAAAAATCTCTAATAGTTCTTTTTTTAAATTAAATTAATTTATTTAAATTCAAGTTGGTTAACATACAGGGTAGTGTTGGTTTCAGGAGTAGAACTTAGTGATTCAGCACTTACGTAGAACTCTCAGTGCTCATCCCAACAGGTGCCCTTCTTGATGCCCGTCATCCATCTAGCCCATCCCCCCTGCCCAGCACCCCTCCAGCAACCCTCGGTTTGTTCTCTCTGTTTAACAGTCTCTTGAGGTTTGCCTCCCTCTCTGTTTTTGTCTTATTTTTCCTTCCTTTCCTCTATGTTCCTCTGTTTTGTTTCCTAAATTCTACATATGAGTGAAATCATAGGATATTTGTCTTTTTACGACTAACTTATTTCTCTTAGCATAATACACTCTAGTTCCACCCATGTTGTTGCAAATGGCAAAATTTCATTCTTTTTGATTGCTAGGCTGTATTCCATTGTATATACAATTTGGCTGTTGTTGAAGCACCGCTGTAAACATTAGGGTGCATGTGCCCCTTCAAATCAGCCCTTTTGTATCCTTTGGATAAATATCTAGTAGTGTAATTCTAATTTTAATTTTTTGAGGGGCCTCCATGCTGTTTTCCAGAGTGGCTGAGCCAGTTTGCATTCCCACCAGCAGTACATCTGTTGTTTCCTGGGTTGTTAATGTTAGCCATTCTGACAGGTGTGAGGTGGTATCTCTTTGTGGATTTGATTTGTATTTCCCTGATGATAAGTGATGTTGATCATCTTTTCATGTGTCTGTTAGCCATTGAGAATTTTCTTTTCTAACTTAATGAGGAATTATAAGATGTGAGATCAGAGGGAAGGATAAAAGCTGAAACCAAATAATATAATAGTGGGGGTGGGAGGAGTCAGTGGGATTTGATTTATCCACTCATCAGTCAGTGGACGTTTGGGCTATTTCTGCTTTTTGGCTATTATGAATAATGCTGCTCTGAACATTTGTACATGAGCTTCTCTGTGGACATTTGTTTTCATTTCTCGTAGGTATATACCTAAGAGTGGGGTTGGTGGGACCTGTGATAACTCTGTATTTAACAAGTGGAGAAACTGTCAAGCTGATTTTCAAAGTGGACGCACACTATTTCCCTACCATTTCTCTACATCCTTGGCAATACTCATTATTGGCTGACTTTTTGATTCCAGTCATTAGAGGGGGTGTGAAGTAGTGTCTCATTGTGGTTTTGATTTGCATTTGCTTGATGGCTAGTGATATCGAACATCTTTTTCCTTTGCTTACTGGCCTTTTGTATATGTCTTCATTGGAAAATTGTCCATTCAGATCCTTTGATCATTTTTAATTAGGCTATTTATCTTATTGAGTTGTAAGAGATCTTTACATATTATAGAAATAATTCCTATCACATCTATGATTTACAAACATTTTCTTCCAATCTGTGGGTTGTCTTTTCATTTTTTTCATGGTGTCTTTTGAGGCATAAATGTTTTAAATTTTGATGAAGTCCAGTTTACCTACTTTTTTTTGTTGTTGCTTGTGCTTTTGGTGTCATATCTAAGAAAGTCTTGCCTAATCCAAGGTCACAAAGATTTAT
Source organism: Suricata suricatta (assembly GCF_006229205.1). Lineage (NCBI taxonomy): Eukaryota > Metazoa > Chordata > Mammalia > Carnivora > Herpestidae > Suricata > Suricata suricatta. Next base: position 150,530,227 of record NC_043703.1, read on the forward strand.
TCCTAATATTTTCCCCTAAGGTTTCTACAGTAAGTTTAGCTCTTACATTTAGGTCTTTGATCATTTTGGTGTTAATATTTTTGTATGGTTCTACAAGATTTTTTTAAATTATTTTTTGATTTTAGAGACTGCATGTGGGGTATATTGTCTGAAATGAGGGGTTGAATACAGTGGTCACTGAATTCCTTTGCAGCAGAAACATTCTGCGATTCTGTGTAACCGTGACCTAATTGTTTTAATGCTCTTTTAAATAGTGCCATTATTTGTTGCAATGACCAAAACCCATGTGATAGCAGCTTCAAAAGAAGCGTTTTATACCTGGCAATATCGCGTGGCAAAGAAGCTCACAGCGTTGGAAATCAATCAGATCACGCGGTCTCGGAAAGAAGGGAGAGAAAGGTATATCTTTTGATGCATGGTTTTTAGTAGCTCAGCCATATTGCATTTAAATCAGACATGGTTAATTCTAAATTGACATGCTTGAGAACTGTAAATTGTTTTGATTACTAGAAACAATATTTTCCCATTAATTTCAAAATCTGTCAAATTATTTTTTTTAATTTATCAAAATAAATGAGAAGGAGTGTGGTGTAATAAAAGAAAGCCCTTAGAGATAAAGACTGGAAGTCTGTGTTTTTATAAGGAAATAGCTATTCTCTCTCAACTGCTCTCCCCATGTTAGGATTATTATGCTGTACTTGAAAATGATTATTCAGTTGAATATCTGACCAAAGCTTCGTTCTTATGGGTTAGTGGCACAGGTCTTTCTGGGAGGGAGGCGGTGGTTCCCAGTATCAGTTACCATAGGATAGGAATGTTCTTACTCACGGATATGGAGGAGGTCTTCAGGTAGCATGAACTGGTCACTTGGGTTTCTTTCTCTTGCCCTGGATTCCAGGGAGTCAGGTTAAGTGATGGAGAGGGCTCTACCACGTAGAGAAGTTAGGACTAGGAAGGGGGTTCCCTGTAGTAAGTTTCCAGGCATAGATGTATTTTCTGTGTTTTGTAAGTTACATTATTTCAGTTGGTGATATTCTGTATTTTGCCCTAAGCCTGCCTTTATATATGTATGTATGTACATATGTATGTATGTATGTATGTATTTTAAAGTTTATTTATTTTGAGAGAGAGTGTGTGAGCAAGGGAGGGGCAAAGAGGGAGAGAGAGAGAGAGGGAATCCCAAGCAGGTTCCACACTGTCAGCACAGAGCTTCATACGAGGCTCGAACCCATGACCCGTGAGATCAGGACCTGAGCTGACGTCAGAGGTTTTAACTGACTGAGCTACCCAGGCGCCCCACCCTGAGCCTTTAAATAAAGCATTTTCTTGAGTGTTTTAACCTAATGATTCCTAATCAGGGCATAGGCCTCTGTTGGGAGTGGGCAGTGGGGGGTCATGTCAGAAACCCTGGATTGCTTTTTCAGATCATCTTCCCTCACACATGCATGTTCTCTTAATGGAATCTTCCCTTCCCTTTAAGACTCACTCATGTACTAGTAAGATAGGAGATATGTCCCCGGTAAAAATATTTTGGATGTTTGAATGCATATGGAAGCAAAACAAACAAAAAACCCAAAAAAACCAATTGAAAAATGCTGTAACTTCTCAGTAGTTCTGAAAGTCTAAATAGGAAGAGTCTTTGGCCTTTTCGGGACAGCATGTGGCAGTGGTAGCAGTAATAAGCAAGAGGACCGCCATCTGCAGGGACAAGGTAGACTTTAGGACAAAGTTGGGACAGAAAAGTCTAGCCTCTCCGTAGAGTCCTCTGGGAGCCAGCTAACGCTGTTCTGGCTTTAAGATGGCAGCATTTCCTTATATTTCTGTGTGGGGTAGGACCGGGCAGGTTCTCTCTGGACCTCACTTTCCTCATCTGTAAAGTATCTTTGATGATAGTGATAACAGCCAATGTTGAGTACTTCTTACCGGCCACATATCCCAGTGCGCCTAGTCAGTGCTCTTATTAATCCTGTTTCACAGAGAAGAGACTAAGACACATGAGCTTAAATTATTTGCCAAATATCATTAGTTGATAAGTAGAGATGGGACATAATGCCAGGTTGATGTGGCTGTGAAAGACTTCACAGATTGGCCTTTCTTAGAGCACCCCACTTGTTTTAAGAGAGGGAAGGGGATCATGTGATCTCTTGAGAGCCTCTTATTCTAACTGTTGACTTTTATTTTGTGATAACTAAGTAGAAACAGTAGCTGGATATACTTAATAGAATTGAAGTAAAATACAGAAACATGGCACCTCTACATTTAATTATTTCTTTTTAACATATATTTTTGTTCTATGTTTAGTACTTTTCTATTAAATTCAACAATTTAATCTCCTTATTGATCAAAGTACAATTACGATTTCAATTTAACAATGATAAAATCTCATAATGTCTTCAAGATAGAAAATGGCTTGATTCTCTCATGATTATATTACATTTATGATTTCTTGATGAGCAGGCTCTGTGCAAATGTGCTTTACAAGCATCATTTTATTCATGCCTCTTTAAAAAATCCCTGCAAAAGGTTGCCCTTTTTTCCACATGGAGAAATTGAGGATCAGTCAAGTCACTTACCCAGAGCTTCGTGGCTTCTGTGTGATGCATCTTCCCTCTTCATCTCCACTCGTTTCAGGATTTTTCCAGCAGACATAGCGCGCTTGACAGTATATGGCACAGGCTAGGCAGTAGGGATACAGTCTTTGCTTCCAGGAAACTCACCAACTAGTGGGAGAGACGAGTAAACCAGCGGGGGTACTACGGTGTGAATAGTGTTATAAGGAAGGTGTCAGTGAGATGCGCGAAGTCCAGAAGTGGTCATAACACAGGGAACATAGGGAACAATTCTTTAGTTTAGAACACAAATTCCATTAGTAAGAGCTTCCCAAATACATTTAGGCTTTACTTTTATTTATTTAAAAATTTTTAATTAATTTTTTAAGGTTTTATTTTATTTTTTGAGAGATGGAGAGAGAGAAAAAGCACGAGCAGCAAGGGGCAGAGAGAGAGGGAAACAGAATCCAATATGAGCTCCAGGCTCTGAGCTGTCAGCAGAGTGCAGTGGGGGTTTGAACTCATGAATGTGAGATCATGACCTGAGCCGAAGTTGGACACTCAATCGACTGAGCCACCCAGGCAACCCTAAATTTTTTTTTAACATTTATTTATTTTTGAGAGACAGAGACAGAGCACAAGCAGGGGAGGGACAGAGAGAGGGAGACTCAGAATCCAAAGTAGGCTCCAGGCTCTCTGCTGACAGCTCAGAGCCTGATGCAGGGCTTGAACCCACAGAATTTGAGATCATGACCTGAGGTGAAGTTGGGTCAAAAACTCTTTAAAATCATCAAGACATTAATGTTTCATAACAATATTCACTGGTGACATTCAGTCCCTTAATTATGTTAGAGATTATGAGATGGTATAATCTGTACTTACTCTATCTTTGAAATTTTGATTTTTTTTTCAGAATTTATCATGTTGATGATACTCCTTCTGGATCAGTGGATGGGGTGCTTGATTTTAGTAAAGCCATTCAAGTAGGTGAACTTACTGCCAGCAAATGATACTATCTGTAGATTCTGAAGTACTGTAATTTTACCTTGAGATCTGTAAAAAGAATTTGTTTTTAGTGAATAGCATCATATTCTAGTAATTCTTAAAAGCATTTCTATTCTGAAAACCTTTTTCTAGGTGTGTTTTTTCCTTCTTTTGATTTTTAAAAACATTTTTTTTCTTATTCTTTTTTAAAATTTTATTTTAGAGAGAGAGAATGAGAAGGGGAGGGGGCAGAGGGAGAGAGGCAGGGAATCTTACGCAGGCTCCATGCTGAGTGTGGAGTTCCAATCCACGATGCGGGGCTCAGTCCCATAACCATGAGATCATGACCTGAGCTGAGATCAAGGGTCAGACACTCAACCAACCTGAGCCACCAGGGGCCCCAAACACATTTTTGAAGTAATTATAGGCTCGCAGGAGGTTTGCACAGTTAGCACATAGAACGTTTTTACCCCACTTCCCAGTGGTGGCATCTTCCATAACTGTAATATAATATCAAAAACAGGAAATTGACATTGATAATGGCGCTGTTAACTGGACCTCCACCTGATTCCTTACTCAGTTTTCACTAGTTTATACACGTCCATGAGTGCGCATGGTTGTATGTAATCTTCCTGTCTTGCCTTGTGCTGTTTCTTCGTTTTCACGCACGTTCTCCACCCCATCCCTGCCCCCTGGCAACCGCTCTTCCGTCTCCATTTCTGGTTCTGTCACTCTGAGAATTCTTTAAATGAATGGGATCGCGTGGGATGTAACCTTTAAGGCTGGCTTTTCCTCGCTAAGCATAAACTCTTGAGATCCGTCCTGCGGGGCTGTGCTTCCGGCATCGGCTCGGCCTTCCTGACTCAGCGCAGGTTCCTGGCTCCCTGCACGCTTCTGTGTCAGGGAGCGGTTTCTGCCTCTGTTGCCCTCCCAGCTCCTGAATGGACTGCTCCTTTTATCGTTCTGTTCTGCGGTTAGGTTTTCAGCTCGCCGTCTTCCTCAGTAGGCTTTTGAGTAATCCCTGAGGGGAAAGATTTTATTCAAGAGTCTCCAGGGCTTAGTTCAGCTTCTTGCATATAGTAGGTGCTCAGTAAGTGAATGTGTAAGTTAATAAATATGTTGAAGTATTCTTCTTAGTGAATTGCATACTACTTTATACCAGATTAGTCATTCAATAAATATTTGTTAAAGAATAACAATTGATTTATTTTAGGGCACTCGGGATCCGATTTGTGCCATAACTGCATCTGATAAGACACTGATCGTGGTAAGTTCTTAAAAAAGTGATTTTATGAGCAATAATTATTTAAATTATAAAAATAGAGTAAGGTAGTATGTTTTGGATTTGAATATCATCTTGTGGGTACCTAGTTTTCTAAGCCCAACATAATAAATAAGAAAGTTTTAAGGATTGCCTCACAAATTGTTAATCATTCACAAAAATAGCTATTAATAAAAGCAGTAGAAGAGTGGCCAGCCGGGGAGAGTGTGACACTGGCCTGCGCGAGCCGCACGAGGGTTGGTAGGTGTCGAGTGGATTGGACGGTGGCAGTAGGTCTTAGGAAGCTCCCTCCTGGATGTGGCCCGCGCATTGGTGTTGGAGAAAGCGCTTTGGCTCAGCTGCTTTCATACGACCTAAAATGAAGAGGTGGTGTGTTTGCTAACCAGTAAAATAAAAAAGTCCAGGGCAAACTTTTGCTGAATTTTTCAAATAAAATGAATGTTAGGGTAGCTTTTCTTGAGCTCTGGCATTTGAAAATACTAATTTTAGAACCGAATGTTTACTTTAATATCGTAATGCTGGTGGAGTCACTGAATTTCAATTGTGTCAACAGAGACTTAATGGTGTGTATTTACAGTTCTAGCTGTGGCCTTTAGCCATCAGAGAATTTTATGAGGGACAAAATCTTAAGAACGTATTATTTGTTTTTCCTCACCAAATAAATTTGGTGTATTTTGAAAGCAGTTTGTCTTATAGGGCCTCGTTTTCTTTTTAGATTCTTTGCTCAAAGGCAGGTGTTTTGGTTGTGCTAGTGGTGTTTCTGATGTTTGCAAAAATAAATAACACGCAACTCATACCAATCATAAAAATTGATATAATTCCCAAATGACAGAGTCTGTCTATAACAAACACAGAGCCAGAAATTTTAATGGAGAAAATGTCTTCTGCATGTAAAATTTCACTGTTGAAATGTAAAAGGTTTTAGAATCATTACCTTTTCAAACCTTTAAAGCCACAGGACCTCCTTTTCCAAAAACAAAATCTTATTTCCTACCCCAATATGGTAAATCTCCTGAAACCTATACCTCTCTTTTTACATTAAAAAGTATTCTCCTCTTCCCCTTCCCACCCTTTCTGATGGGCCCCTCCTGAGGACCACGCTGCAGAAGTGGGGCTGCTCTGATTAAAGGGGAGGAGGGAAGGATGGCCTGAGCGGAGCCTCCCACCTTGTCCCCTTGCCGTGGCCAGAGGGGCAGAAGGGTTCCGAAACCACAGTTGTCTCCTATCTGTCATACCAACTATTGGTCTGTCCGCGATCAGGCTGGCACCGAGTTACACTGAAGCTTCTATTCTGTTCTATTTTTAAACACATATTTTTTTTGGAATCTCTAATCAGCTTTTAATGCAATATTTTATATCTTGAGACTTCCTCACATATTCTAGGGAGATACCCACTTTGTTAGACACATGGTTTGCAAATATTCTTCCAATTTGTTCTTTGTCTTTTCTTCTCCTAACAAGGTCATTCACAGAGAAAAATTTTGATTTTGGTGAATGCCAGTGTATCAGTTTTCCCTGTTAAGGATCATGCTTTTGGTGTGTCAGTTCCAAGCTGCTGCCTAGCCTCATTTATATTCTTTTTTAAAAAAAATTTATTTAGGGGCACCTGGGTGGCTCAGCCGGTTGAGCCTCTGACTTTGGCATAGGTCATGATTTCAGTTTGTGGGTTTGAGCCCTGCATCGGGCTCTGTTCTGATAGCTTGGAGCCTGGAACCTTCTTCAAATTCTGTGTCTTCTTCTCTTTCTGCCCCTGCCCCACTCATACTCTGTCTCTCTCTCAAAAATAATTAAATGTTAAAAAAAATTTTTTTTTAAATTATTTAAATCCAAGTCAGTTAACATAATTGTAATAGTGGTTTCAGGAGGAGAACTCAGTGATTCATCACTTACATGTAACAACACCCAGGGTCCATCCCCAAAAGTGCCCTCACCCATTTAGCCTGTCCTCCCCCACCTCCCTTCATCAACTCTGTTTGTTCTCTGTATTTAAGAGTCTCTTATGGTTTGCCTCCCTCTCTGTTTTTATCTTATTTTTCCTTCCCTTCTCTTATGTATTTCTGTTGTGTTTCTTGAATTCCATATATGAATGAAAACATACAGTATCTTTCTCTCACTGACTTATTTCACTTAGCATTATACATTCTAGTTATATCCACATTGTTGCAAATGGCAAGATTTTACTCTTTTTAATTGTCAATATTCCCTTTGTGTGTGTGTGTGTGTGTGTGTGTGTGTGTATAAAGAAGACGTGTGTGTGTATATATACATGCATGTGCCCCTTCAAATAAAGCTTTTTACATTTTTATTAATATTTTGTTTTTATTAATAAGTTATTTCTTTTTAAAATTTATATCCAAGTTAGTTAGCATATGGTGCAACAATGATTTCAGGAGTAGATTCCTTAATGCCCCTCACCCCGTTAGCCCATCCCCCTCCTGCCACGCCTCCAGCAACCCTCTGTTGTAATCTATATTTAAGAGTCTCTTATGTTTTATCCCCCTCCCTGTTCTTATATTATTTTTGCTTCCCTTCCCTTATGTTCATCTGTTTTGTATCTTAAAGTCCTCATATGAGTGAAGTCATTTAGTTGTGTTTCTCTGACTAATTTTGCTTAGTATAATACCCTCTAGTTCCATCCATGTAGTTGCAAATGGCAAGATTTCATTTTTTTGATTACTTGGTAATACTCTTTTGTGTATGTGTGTGAGTGTGTGTGAGTGATAAACACACACACATATGCATATATATGTATATATCTATCTCACATCTTCTTTATCCATTCATCCATCGATGGACATTTGGGGCCCTTTCCATGCTTTGGCTATTGTCAGTAGTGCTGCTATAAACATTGGGGTGCATGTGCCTCTTTGAAACAGCACACTTGTGTCCCTTGGATAAATACCTGGTAGTGCAATTGCTAGGTCATAGGGTAGTTTTATTTTGAATTTTTGAGGAACCTCCATACTGTTTTCCAGAGCGGCTGCACCAGTTTGCATTCCCAGCAGCAGAACAAAAGAGACCCTCTTTCTCTGAATCCTCACCAACATCTGTTGTTGCCTGAGTTGCTAATGTTAGCCATTCTGACGGGTATGAGGTGGTATGTCAGTGTGGTTTTGGATTTGTATTTCCCTGATGATGAGTGATGTTGAGCATTTTTTCATGTGTTGGTTGGCCATCTGGATGAATCAGCCTTTTTGTATCCTTTGGATTAATATGTAGTAGTATAATTGCTGGGTTGTAGGGTAGCTCTATTTTTAATTAAAAAAAATTTTTTTTGAGAAACCTTCATACTGTTTTCCAGAGTGGCTGCACCAGTTTGCATTCCCACCAGCAGTGCAGAAGGGTTCCCCTTTCTGCCCATCCTCACCGTTTGTTTTTCCCTAAGTTAATTTTAGCCATTCTGACACATTTACACTAACACTCATTGTATCACTGCTTCCGGTCCTCTCCCTTTCCCACTAACTCGTATCAGGTGGTTGGCTATGGGATAAAAACGTAGACTTTCAATAACCACTCTTTCATATGGTGATCTTATATTGATTTTTCATATATATGAAATTTAATTCACTAAGTGCTTTATATTTTAGCTTTTAATGTACCTTAAATATTAACATAGACAACAGCTCTAAATCTCCCTGGTTATTTCTTCCTTGTGACATAAGGAGTTATGTGTTATTGAACAGCTAAGTTTCTGACTTCTTTCTTGAATGCTACATGAAAAAATATTAGATCACCTTCAATCACTTTTAAAGGGTTTTAATTAAATTAGGAGATAAATATGTACTCAGTAACATGACTTAGTATCAGAATTGGGAATTAGTTATGACACCATCACTTTAGTTTCTAAACAAATGTATGAACATAGACCTGTCATTGTAATTTAATATTATGCAAATATGCTTTAGTAATCAAACGTAATTTCCGTAGGGTCGTGAGTCTGGCACCATTCAGAGATACAGCCTTCCTAATGTTGGTTTGATTCAAAAATATTCCCTTAACTGTCGAGCCTGCCAGTTATCCCTGAATTGCAATTCCAGGTAAGTCTGAAAATTGTCCTCACGTGGATGCTGGGTTTAGAAGTTATCAGTTGGGATTGTTGAATTTATGTAATAAATATAAAGATGTGTGTTTGTTTTAAATTTGTCATATAGTTCAGTGTGGTTTTACTGTTATACATTTATATTTAAATGTTTATTTATTATACTGTATTTAGATGTTTTTCTCTATTGGGCAAAATATAGAAATTTAAATGCGATACTTTAAATCGTTTGCATGTCAATTGCTTTAATTCCTTTGGATACTTTGTCCTCACAGGGAGGCAAAATGGAGAGTAGTCCATGTCTTCTATCAAGTTTATAAAAATTTGTTTAAAACCAGTTATTTCTTTAAAGTCATTTCTTTTTTTTCTTTTTTATTAATTTTGTTTTATGTTTACTTATATTTGAGAGGGAGAGACAGACAGAGCATGAGTGGGGTGTGGCAGAGAGAGAGGGAGACAAGGAATCCAAAGCAGGCTCTAGGCTCTAGGCTCTGAGCTGTCAGCAAAGAGCCTGACGTGGGTCTTGAACTCATGAACTGTGATATCATGACCTGAGCTGAAGTTGGACAGTTAACTGACTGAGCCACCCAGGTGCCCCTTAAAGCCATTTCTGCCTTTTTCCCAGATTCAGATGAACTGATTTTGCAGATGAAGGGTAATAGGTAATTATTTGCATGATTGCTGATTATCATTTTACCATTTTGTTTCCCTTCTCCCATTTCATTATTTGTAGTCGTCTTGCTATCATAGATATCTCAGGAATTCTAAATGTCTTTGACTTGGATGCTCGGGTAACAGACAGCACAGGCCAGCAGGTCATTGGCGAGTTGCTAAAATTGGAGCGGAAAGATGTCTGGGATATGAAGTGGGCCAAGGATAATCCAGATTTGTTTGCGATGATGGAGAAGACACGAATGTATGTTTTCAGAAACTTGGATCCTGAGGTAAACACGAGACATGAGCATTAGCAGCACCTCAGTAATGAGCCAGATATCAAAACCTGGCTATTTCCCTTTTGTTTCCTTAAGAGGTGTGTTGGTGTTGGCTGCTTAAATTTCTAAAAATAAATAGGAACATCTCTGTGGAGTTGTAAAATATTTGGTCTTAAGTGGGAATAATACTCATCCTTTATTAGTCTCTGCTTTCTCTGAAAGGTACTTCCTAAGCATTTATCTGTTCTTTTTAAAAAGTGGAACCATGGTCTCTAATACATAGTCTTTATTTTTTTCTTGTCAAAGTTAAGAAAGAAAGAAAATAAGTAGTAATATTTACCAAAATTGCTTAAAACAACAACCAGAAAAGTGTGGTTTTGAAATTGCCTTGTGCTTTTATTCTCTTTTGCCTCCCTGTCCACCTTAATCTGCGCTTACCTTATTTATGTTCACAGGCACTCTATCGGTCACTAATCTTGGTCTTTCTCACTCTGATAATTATATGAATTGCAAGTGTGGACTGATTAATCTACCCTCTCTGGAGTATCAGGAAGCCCCTTGCTCACTAATTTTAAAGTTCTATTTTGATTTTCTACTTGTGGCTCACATCAGCTAATTTTTTTTTTAAGTTTAATTAGTTTGAGGTGGGGGGGGAGCAGAGGAGGGGCAGAGAGAGAATTCCAAGGAGGCTCCACACTGTCAGCGCAGAGCCTGATGTGGGGCTTGAACTCACAGACTGAGATCATGACCTGAGCTGAAGTCAAGAGTTGGACACTCAACCGACTGAGCCACTGGAGTGCCCCATATCAGCTAATTTTTAAGTTTGGAACTTTCCTGTCAGTCTGCTCTGGATCAACTGTTAGCATTTGTGTTTACGAAATTCAAAATAATTTGAGTGGTAGCCTAATCAAAGCATCATTGAGATAAATTTTTATATAATTTTTGAATAATTAATGGTTTTCAATTGGGAGTTTTCTGTTTGGTTGTTGTACCCAACAGATATAAACAATAATAAATGAGTTGATAAATATCATTAATTGTGATGTATGGGTTTACAGCTTCCTTTTCGGAAAGAAATTGCATGCTTGGCCCCTGAGTTGCCCAAGATCTTGTAGAGCGATTATTTAGTGGTAAACTATTTGTCCCTTTAATATCTTAAATTGTTTTCACATTTCCCCATTTTAGCTCTACTCAGAATCTTTGGGCTGGGAAAGGACCTTACATAAATTGCTCTCAAAGGCTTTGTTAGGAATCTTAAGGATCTTTATAATTTTTAGATGTTGAGTGTGGTTTAAAGGAAAGGCTTCAGCGTTGCTGCATTTAACCTGTAAACAGGGGATTCTTTCCAGGCTCCAAGGGAAATTTGACACTTGCCACAAAATAAGCGTAAAAATTTGACAGGTAACCACAGGCTCACCTTGAGAGTGGGAGAATACTTTTTGAATGTTAGGGTCCTTTTTCCGTCTGTGGCCCTGTGCGTCCTAAGTCAGAAATCGTATGCCTGGGCGAGTGTTGTTCCTGGCTGCCTGTAATGTGTGTGTAGCACACACGCTCAGTCTAGGACCGAGGGAAGTCTTGGCCTGGTGCAAAGTGCGTTTTGAGTAGTTTTAACAGCGTAGCCCTCCCCTCCTTTTTTGGAGTTCATTTTCAGACTTGGCAAGTAGTTCAATTTCTGTTGGATTTAGAGCTAGATGAATTTCTTTCAACCTCACCACTGACTGGATTTCTTTATGAATCATGCTGTGCTGTTTTGCTCAGTCATGAGGACACTGGCTGGCCGTGGTCCCTGCTTGGTTAGTTACTGGTTGGTTGCTGCCGTTTGTTCCTCTGGCTGCTCAGTGATCGATCATGTAAGGACATACTCTTCAAAACAGAATTTACTGGGGCTCCTTTAGGGCGTAGCCTTCTCTTATTATTCAGAAGGTAAGCTGTTATTTGACAGTTAATACTGAATACATTTTTATCTGTGTGTTATGAATTCTAGATTCACACCTTTCTTTAAGTTGTAAAACTTTCTTCAGATTATATATGAAAAATGGTGCCATTTGTATGTGAGGTTGTAATTCACTGATAAAGCATTTTTTCTGAGAATTTGGAAATGAGTGTTTAATGTTGATATTCCCTGCTTGGTCATTTGCATCTCTAGTGACCTTCTAAAGGTACTGATTCAGCTTTTCTAGTCTTTCTCTTGGATCCTCCCTTTCATTGGTACTGTTTCATATTCACATTCCTTTCATATCTCATATTTTTATCACTCAACTCACTTTTTATACTTCTTTACCAAAAAAGAGGTTTTCAAATTTTTGAATCCATATCTTCATATATGCATAGTCATTTATTTAGAAATTGTATACATGACCTACCAAATTAATACAAGTACATTATCAATTATGTCCCTAAATAGAAATTCTAAAAGAATGAAAAAAGTACATTTAACAGGCTGAAGTGAACTTTATTTTCAGATGTCAGGGTGCAGTAGTTCTTGCTGCCATTAACCATTGTCTCGAGCATCGTGCACGCTTGCATTATTAACTTTGCGTAAGTCCTGTGTTTCAAATGGTCTTCTTGATAATTTTCATTTTTTTTAGCTGACTTTCTGTCAGATCCGATTCAAATGTGACTGACTTCACTTGGTAATGTGGCTAACGCCGGAATCTGTGCCCCGAGTAAAGGGGGTGACCGCTCTGCCTCGTGGTGTTAGCCTGAGCTTGCGTTATCTGTATTCACTTCACTCACACATTCTTCCCAGGGAGACTTTGAAACCGCTTGTCCACTTTATGAGAATTAGCTCACAATTAGACACAATAACCGCTAAGTCCACTTAACTAGGGGTATACACACTTGAGTATGTCACAATATGCTGCAGTTAAATGGATAAGTGCTTCAAGATACTTGCTACGTTGTACATGTTCTGAGCCCTTCTGACATATGTACTGAGCAACAGTACTTAATGTAGTATAGATTAGTGAAGTTTTAAATACTTTCTTGATAAAAATAAATTTCTTATGTACTGAGTAGGGGAGCGTATCCTGCCTTTGTTGATCACTGGTCTACAACTTCATATTCAGTGGAAATGTGGATGATATCTAGTGAATTTTGGAAAATAAAGAGAATTAGTTGAGATAATTCAAGTAGAAGTTGACTTTTAAAAATCTGAATACTATAAAAATATTTGCATATTTATGTGCCAATAATCATAGATTATTTTGGAAACTCTTAGTTTTAAATCTCTCTTCCCATCATTATTTTCTCTCTTTTTTAACTTTTTATCCATATGTCATCTTTTATGACTTTATATTTTTGGCTACCTTGCTTTGTTTTTTTTTGTCTAGTCAAAAATAAAGCAATTTTCTAATACACATTTATACAGGTGGATTTGGATATGTGTATCAAAATAATTAAAATATATGAAAGGCCTCTATAATTTATAAGAAGTATGTTATATACTTAATTTTTGAATTAAATCTTATTCTTGGTTCTTTCTGTGTAGTCATTGCTATACTTGCCTTTATATAATCCACTTTTTTTTAGAAAATAAAGGAATTTTACAAAATTTTCTCATATAATCAAAATTTTACTTAAAACTTTAAAAAAATGTTTATTTATTTATTTTTTTTTTTGAGAGAGAAAGAGACAGAGTGTGAACAGGGGAGGAGCAGAGAGAGAGGGAAGCACAGAATCTGAAGCAGGCTCCAGGCTCTGAGCTGTCAGCACAGAGCCTGATGCAGGGCTCGAACTCACAACCCATGAGATCATGACCTGAGTAGAAGTCGGATGCTTAACCAACTGAGCCACCCAGGTGTCCCAACAATTTTTACTTTTTAAAAGAAAATACCACTTTAAGACTCAAACACATATAATGTCCGCACAAGAGCCTCATTCTTAAACTTTGACATACTAAGACTAAATATGATTCAATTTTTTAAATATAATTCAATTTTTACCTCTAACTTCCATCTTTTTAGTATCTTCTTATTATAATTTTTGTGGTTTCTATCAAATGAAGAACTAAGTATCAGAGTTATAAATTTGATATATTATTTCCTTTGAATTTTGCTTACTTGATCTATTTCATGATACACACACACACACACACACACACACACACACACACACACATTAAAAAAGCTTACATTCCAGGGGTGCCTGGGTGGCTCAGTCAGTTCAATGTCCAACTTTGGCTCAGGTCATGATCTCGCGATTTGTTGGACTCTGTGCTGACAGCTCAGAGCCTGGAGCCTGCTTCAGAGTCTGTGTTTCCGTCTCTCTGCCCCTCCCTCACTCATGTTCTCTCTGTCTTTCTCTCTCTCAAAAAATATATAAACATAAAAAAATTGCATTCTGGTATTATTTCTATTAGCAGACAACATTATCTTATCCTTTTCATAGTGCTTTTGGAGGTAGTAGGTATAGTGAGAGTTTATTTTGTTTGCATAATGTATCTCCTTTTCTACTAGAGATTTAGGGCAGCTACTTTACATTATAAAATACAGTTTCTACACTTTATTTCTATAAGCTTGCATAACACTAGGATAAGAGACAGACCTGTATCAGACTTGTGTATTTACAGATTGGCAAATTAAATCTTATGTAGAAAATCTATCAGGAAAGCTCTCTGGCTAATTTTATAGAGGATGGACTTTTCAGTAGGCACAAGATTTCTGATATGTGTACTTACATACAACTATAGTGTTTGTCAGTTCTATTAAGAATTAAATTTAATGTTGCACTGCATGAATAAGAATTTCAAGTGGTGTAAGGCATTTTGGGTTAACGGAGAAAAATTAGACTGATATTAGATGCTATTATGGAATTAATATTAATTATATAAGGTATAATAATAGTAATGTGGCCACTTAAAGAACATCCTTATCTTTTAGAGATACGTACTGAAATATTTAGGGGTGAAATGTCATGATGTTTCTAAATTTAAGTTGATTTACTTTAAAAGACTTCATCCAAAAAATTGACTGAAGCATATTTGGAAAAATGTTAATATTTAGGTGATGGACATATGATGTTAATGACATTCTTTCTAGTTTTCTGTTGGTTTGAAAATGTTGATAATAAAGTCATATGTTAAAGGAAGGAAAATTTTGTAAATAAGCATGACATTTGTTTTTCTCTTTAAAGGAGCCCATTCAGACTTCTGGATATATTTGTAACTTTGAGGATTTAGAAATTAAATCTGTTCTTTTGGATGAGATATTGAAGGTAATTCTTACAAAACTATTGTATTTTTGTTGCTGGCCTGACTGGGATTAATTGATCTCCAGGCAGTGTGGTGTCCCTGTTAGGAACGTGGATTGACTCTGCTCTGTCACTTGGACTACTTTTAGACAGGTTCCTTCATCTTTCTGAACTTTATTTTCCTTTCTTGTTTATAAGCTTCCATTTTTTACCTCTGTAACATGTGGATAATAATGGTTCCTATCTAACAGTGTTGTTACTGTGTAAGGTGATCTGTGAAAGGCACTTACAGCGCTGGGATCAAGAAAGAGGTCAAAAAATGGTAGCTAGTTGTTGTCATTGTTTCTATGTTAATAACAAAGAGAAGAAATATTTGGCCATTCACTTTGTTCTTTTGATTTCTGATATACTTGAGAAACCTTTTGTTCACAGGGCCACTATCCTCCTTTCCCCCAGGTTTTATAAAGCAACCCATTTCTGATTCCAGGTATCTTTTTGAACCCCGGCTTTGGCCTTCATTGGCCATCTTTTGAGAATTTCTTTCTCTAAGAATATATTGAAAACAGTTTTACTTTCATTTTATACAAAGCACTTACTTTTTCCTGTGTACTTCACATATTTTTTGGAATTGGGATAGTAGAGTTTCTGAAGTTGGTTGCAATTTGTAGCATGTTTTCAGGTTTTGGTTTGATAGGTAAATTGTAGCCCTTGAAAGCCCTTTATTTATGAGCCTGTTTGTTTTTTTCTATGAGAAATTTATTGGAGGACTAGAGCAGAAGGAATCGGAAGGGAATTTACTAAATTTACATTAACTAAAGTGCTTCATAGGAGGTGTCCGATTGATTGTCATTTGTCATTGCATGTCATGGATCAGTGGTCATTACAACCATGCCTGGTCGATAATACACAGACCTCATTTTTAGTGGAGAAGGCTCTTCGTGAGTAAAATGATTTACCAAAAGTCCATCTGTTAGTTGACTCAGCAGGTGTTTATTGGCAGTCCGTAAGACACAGTTCCTGGCCTGGAGGAGGGGAGTTGGGGAGATAGAGGAGCAATTCAGAAACCAGTGAAGGGGCGGGGCTGCCGCAGGTTAGTGGGCGGGGCGTCCAGTCCGAGGTCTGCGGCCAGAGATCACTGGCATAGTTCTGAGACTGAATCACGTGAGTAGCACAAGGCTGGTATTGTGCAAAATGTTTGATCTGTGTTATCTCATTTAATCCTTACAATTCTAGGAAGTCAGTCTGATTATTATCTTCATTTGTTCAGAAGAAGAAGCTGAGGCTTGGAGAGATAAACTCATTTGCCAGTGACCCAGTTAGCAGTGGGCAGAGACATGAATGGTTTTACTCCAAGCCACCTGGCTTCAAAGCTGGTGGATGTAATTGGTAGCACTGGCGGAAATGAAGACGGGGAGCAGTCGTGAGGGAGGTTGGCCCAAGTCATAAAAGGCCTTGTGTGCCTTCTGTGGAGTCTGGACTGCCTCCCTGAGTCACTGGGGGAGTAGGGCTGGGAGTGATGTGACTGGGTTAATATTTGGGGAAGGTGGCCTTGGCTTCCTGGGTGGGCACAGGAAGGGGGTACAGCAGGTTGTAGAAAGAGTTGTCACAGCCAGTAGGCCATGGAATTAGGATCTAAGCTTAGGTCGGTTTGAATCCAAACCTCATATACTTTCCACCAATTTCTACATTGTGCCAGGGATTTCCCAGAGGACTTTTCAGGTCTAAGTACGATGGTTTCGTTGCAGGTGGGAGGGCCAGATGCAGCTCGGTTCTGGGAGCCATTGCCATTTTCTGTATGGCAGGGGGCTCTAATTTTCTCCTGGGCTTCACTTGTTCTTTATTTGGAATATGTAGGAAATTGGTGACTTCATTATAACTGTTTCTTTGGCCTTTAGCTAGCTCTTTCCTGCAAGACTGCCTTTAGAAAAAAATTTTTGGAGGGGTCACTTGCTAAATTAATAAAAGGAAAGAGATAATGGAAGCTAGCTCTTTTTCTTTAATTTGCTTGTCTGCTGCCCAGCAGCACAGGGGTCAGCGGTCTCATTGGCCCCATCAAGGACAGAGTAGATGGAGGAGCGAGCGGGTAGAGGCCCCGCACATGTATTTTCTGCAGCCCTTTGGCAAGAAGAGAATAGTAGCTCCTGGGAGCATGACAGTCAAGCTGAGGGGAGCAAGGCTGCGTGATTGTGAGACACCCCTTCTTCCACCGGTCCCTTTTCCCCGTGGGCAGCCGAGTAACCTCAGAAGGGACTTCACCTGTGGCGTGTGGCTGTTTTCCAGATCGCTCCAAGACCCACACGTCGGAATGTCTTTTTCCTCCCACTTTGGTTTACAATATGATACAGTTGTTTGTGTGCGCGCATGTGTCTTACCATAAAAAACACATACTCCAAAGGCAGTTATTTGAACTTCTTTCTTTTCATCTTTACTTTTAGAATCCAGAACATCCAAACAAGGATTATATGATTAACTTTGAGATCCGGTCCTTGCGAGACAGTCGAGCATTGATTGAGAAGGTTGGAATTGAAGATGCATCTCAGTTCATCGAGGACAATCCACACCCTCGACTTTGGTATTTAAAAATAAAAAATCCTCCTGACACGTCTGATGATGCATTTAAAGACTCAGTTCTGTTGTCCCCCACTCTCGTGGTAGCCTTCATGGGGGTATGCTTGCATTCTTCCTCTTCTTTTTATGAAAAAAAATTTTTAGGGGTGCTTAGGTGGCCCAGTCAGTTAAGCGTCCGACTTCGGCTTGGGTCATGATCTCACTGTTCGTGGGTTCGAGCCCCACATCAGGCTCTGTGCTAACTGCTAGCTTAGAGCCTGGAGCCTGCTTCAGATTTTGTGTCTCTTTCTCTCTCTGCCCCTCCCCTGTTCACACTTTGTCTCTCAAAAATCAATAAATGTAAAAAAAAATTTTTTTATTTTAATTGATTTTTATTTATTTTTTGAGAGACAGAGAGTGAGTGGGGACGGGCCAGAAAGAGAGGGAGACACAGAATCCAAAGCAGGTTCCAGGCTCCAAGTTGTTAGCACAGAGCCTAAAGTGGGGATCAAACCCATGAACTGTGAGATCATGACCTGAGCTGAAGTGAGATGCTTAACCGACTAAGCCACCCAGGCACCCCCTTGCTCTTTTTTTTAAAATACAGAAATTCATTTCAGATTTGAAAATACTCAAAATAAGGATAATATTAAATAAAACATACATAAATGTGTTAAAGTAATCACTTCCCACCGTGTTTAGCTAGAAACAACAGGCATAATAATTGAATTCAGGTTCAAGACTTGTTTATCAGAAATGGCAATAAGCTTTTCTGTTTCTTTTTTTAATAAAGGCGCCTTCTGGCTGAAGCAGCTCTTCAGAAACTAGATCTGCACACGGCCGAGCAGGCATTTGTGCGCTGCAAGGATTACCAGGGCATCAAGTTCGTGAAGTGCCTGGGCAATCTGCAGAGTGAGGCCATGACACAGGCCGAAGTGGCTGCCTACTTCGGCAGGTTCGAAGAGGCCGAGAGGATGTACCTGGACATGGACCGCAGGTGAGAGATGGCGGCGCGGGCATTCTGGAGCGCTTCCGGCGCTCGCGAACTTCTGCGCAGACGGGGAGTGCCCAGGGGACGGAATGTGCCCTCGCGCTCCTTTCGAAAATAGTCTCAGTTTAGATTAGCACCTGGCTATTCCGCACGGCCCTTACATAAACTGATGTTTTGGAATTTGGGGGCAGTTTTCTCTTTCTGGTTTTGTTTTGTTTTACGTATATTAACAGCTGCCCATGGGGAACTTTCTCATTTGGTAGGAAAAAACCATAAGACTATTGAGACAAGTGGCTTTTATCATTTTTTATGCAGCTCAACATTTGGGTTTTCTTTTTTGGCTTAGACCTTGATTTAATTTTTTTGTTGTCAAGGAGCATGAAATAAAAATGAACGGTACATAGGGATTGAGTTTTATTCTTTATGCCTATTTTAGATTTGCATAAAATAATGTGTGTATTTCAGCTATAAACATTATGTCTCATTTTCATTAATATTATTTATACTTTAAGGAGATCCCTAATACTGCTTGAGCCCTGAAAAGAAAGATAAAACCATACATGTATGATTTTTAAATAAGCTTGATCATGTCTCAGTAATGGATGAAAAGAATGGATTATTATTTAAATCATTATTTTGCTAAGAAAATTGGAAGTCTAGGAAAATAAAAGGCAAGACATTATTTCCTTTTCCTGATTTGAAGTTCTCCCCATTGCTTCTTTCCTGGTTAAGTTTCTAAAATGTCTGGGCAGTAACCTGTGTGTCTGTTCAGTGCTGGGTGTTCTCAGTACTCCAGAATGGACCCTGGCACGGGGTAGGCCCTTCATAAATGGTTGTCAAGTGAGTTGAACGGATGCTGTTGTCCGTAGAGATCTTGCCATCGGCCTCCGGCTGAAATTGGGAGACTGGTTTCGAGTCGTCCAGCTCCTGAAAACCGGATCTGGTGATGCAGACGACAGTCTCCTTGAACAGGCCCACAACGCCATCGGAGACTACTTCGCTGACCGACAGAAGTGGTAGGTGACCTCTGTGGACGTCTTCGTCCGAGCATGTGGCACTCACCATTGTGGCTGCCTGGCACTTCCTTGTGGCATAACGCTGGCGACACTGGAGGCCGTGCCCCTGGGTTCACAGCGGGAAGTGAGAGATCCTTAGCTAAGTGCTGTAAAACCTCGGAGTTTCCAAACTCACAGACACGTGCCTACTTCCAGGCAGCTTTCCACTGTTTAAGACCACGGTGTGCATTTCAAAGACATGATATGATTTATTTCTAAAAAAAGTAAAACAAAAAGTATTTTATATTTGCTTGTTTTATTGTAGATTATTTTCAGAAGTCATTGGCTTTTATTCTTAGGTTTTCATTTGGATCAATATGCATTTTTATGTCCGTGTTTGGAGCACAACTGTACATCCGATTACAGCAATCTTTCTTAATAGCCAAAGAACGTTGCAACTAAAATGTGCTTCAGAGTCTTTAGGTTTTATTCCCCCAGTTTATACACTTCAGAGCAAACTACAACTGCAGATAGTAACTAGGGTAATAGTAGTAATTATGATGAGGGAACATTTAATGAGAGTGTTTATCAGGAGATTCACATTAGTTTTAGAGATTTTTCTTTCTTTCTTTTTTCCCCCATAGGTTGAATGCTGTACAATATTACGTAAAAGGCCAGAACCAGGAGCGCCTAGCTGAGTGCTATTATATGCTGGAAGATTATGAGGGATTGGAGAATCTTGCCAGTTCACTTCCGGAAAACCACAAGTTGCTTCCAGTGGGTATTACAAATTTTAGTTTTTAGATTTGTTAGGTTATTTTTATTAGGTTTTTATGTTAACAGTCAGGAAATATCCTCTGCCACAAAGAAAATTTAAATTCTCTAATCTTCTAGATTCTTAAATGTGTAATGATACTTTTAATGATTAAAACAATACATCAGTATTAAGAATGCTTGAAAAGAGGGAAAATTAGTCATATTCCCGCTACTTTAACATGTTCACAATCTCCTATAGTTTTTTCAGTTTTATAAAATTGCTTTTAAAAGTTACAGTGAAAATCTCTTGTCAGGTTTGGCTTCCTGAACTAATGAGTGGCCAGCTTATGTGGGGCATTTCTTCAGAGAGGTATTTGAGAACTCTGTGAACGTGAGATTTTCCTTAAGTCTCTAACAATTACCACTGTTATACCATCAGTTGCCTTAAGTGTTTCTTTCACACACGAGTGTGAGGTTTGTTTCCGGCTTGACGTTTCTGGGGCCTCGCTGCTGCACTGAGGGGAGCGGGGTTCAGTGGCTTCAGGACCCGCTGAACTGTAGGTCTGCCGCCTGAGCCCGCGAAGCTCCGCCTTCCGAGGGAGGGATGCCTTAGCGGCCTTTCTGGTCTGCAGCCTCTGCCCCGAGCATCTTGCAATGAAAAATTACTGTAACCACCGGTAAATTCTATACTCATAGGTCCCCATGGGATTTTGTAAATGAAGCTCTAAGTGATTTCCTTGGTCTGTGAAATCTGATAATATTGTTCTGTCCTTACAGGAAATAGCACAAATGTTTGTGAGGGTTGGAATGTGTGATCAAGCAGTGACTGCATTTTTGAAATGTAATCAACCGAAGGCAGCAGTGGATACCTGTGTGCATCTCAACCAAGTAAGGAACTGAAAATTAAGGGCCCTACACATCCTCTTAGACTGTGGCCCATGTCGGGTTGAGGTGGATTTTGTGAAAGGAGATAGATACTTTCTTACTTTGTTGAGGACCTAGAAAATATTGGAGTTTGCACTTACCTCTTTAAGTGCTACCATTAAGGGCGACCCACTCATAAATAGGTCAATGTGGGGACAAACCCTGTGCTTTTATTCTGGCAACTTTTTGTCTGGAAGTAATTTCATAATTTTCTGCATTTTATTAGGGTTTTGTTTCCAAAGAAGGAATAGTTAATGGTCATTGCAAGAGGAAGGAGTTGAGTTACCTTATCAGTATTTATTTTGGCAAATCTATTTTCCTGTCTCTTTATAGAGAACATATATTTGATATTTTGGGGAGCTGGAATTTAAAATTAAAGTGCAGAATTGTGGAAATTGTTGACTATCAGTGTGTTCAAGTTTTTTCTTGAAGTATTTTATAAAGCTCCATTTGCTTTTGAAAAATAACTTTTAAATGTTAAATCTGATAGGACATTTTCTTAACTGAAATTGCACGTTTAGTTCTACTGCAAGCAAGTGTAGCTTTTTCTCACTCCTAGCTGGTGCAAAATTGAATTATAATATTGTGATTATAAACTTTGAAGCTCTCTTTTTCTCATATACCTCTTAAGCAAATCATAGTCTTGGGTCATTTAACCATTTTGACACGTTTGACTTATAGAACTTATAATTGCTCTAATTTTAATTAAAGCTGTATTAAAAAATATACCACTTTTAAAATTTTGAAAGAGTGTTATTTATTACTGTAAGCCTAAAGCTTTATTGTGTGACTTTTATGACATGTATGATTATAAATTCTTCCGTAACCGAATGGTATATTTTCCCCCCTTAGTGGAACAAAGCTGTTGAGTTGGCTAAAAATCACAGTATGAAAGAAATTGGATCCCTGTTAGCGAGGTATGCATCTCATTTATTGGAAAAGAATAAAACTCTTGATGCCATAGAACTCTATCGGAAAGCCAATTACTTTTACGATGCTGCTAAACTGATGTTTAAGGTAATGTAATAATCTTGGTGAGTATTTGTCATGTTCTCGTTACCAATGTTTGCTCATGTACTAAAGGCATTTTACATTTTCTTTGAAAACAAATACTTGCTATAGCAAAAGCCGTCTTGTTTTATTACTACTATAACTATGCGTTATCTTAGTATTATTACCTCTTACTAAAAAAGCTTTTCATTAGTATTAGCATCTTACTGACACCTGAACGATCGAATATTTTCTTAATATTGAAGTTAATAAAGAATTATAGAATTTTCGGGGACCATAAAGGACAAATTGTCTTAATTATGGGAACTAGATCCTATGGATAATAGAATTTTGTCCTTTTAAATGTGCACATTTTAGGGGCCTCTGGGTGGCTCAGTCAGTACAGTGTCTGACTCTTGGTTTTGGTTCAGGAACACCAGCTTGTGGTTTATGAGTCCCCTGCCAACCGCGTCCATGGAGCTCTGACTGACAGCATGGAACCTGCTTAGGATTCTCTCTCCCTCTCTCTCTCTTTCTGCCCCTCCCCCATGTATGCATGTGCATGTCCCTGTGCTCTCTCTTGTTCTTTGTCTCTCAAAATGAATAAGAAAAAAAATCAATGTATATATTTTAAATGCATTACTTTTTCATAATATGCATTTGGAAGGAAGAGGACTAGTATGGTATTAGTGTGTGTACATTTTACATTCTATTCTATTTTTTTTCATGTGACTTAATGGAAAAGGGAAAATTCCCCTCAATCATTTAAATAAATTCATATTTCTGAAGGCTTTACCGTGTTAAAGTCCTCTTATCTCAGTATACTTGGAACATTATTTTTAAAATCTCCTTATGGAAAATGCTAACCCTTCCACAAATACTCCTTCATTTTGACTTAGTTACTTAAGAGCATTTGTTACTTTCTAAGATAGTTATGAGGGCTAAATCCTGAGGAAAGAACTGAGTACTTAGAAGCTAAGGAAAATATTCAGCATAAATGGGTGGTATTTATGTTCCATCCTATTGATTTTTTCTTTTTATTAAAGAATCAAATTTTAGAAATGATTGTATTTGTACAAATATAGATTAAGAAGTATCTTCCCTAAATTCTTTAAATGTTTAAAGATCGCAGATGAAGAGGCAAAGAAAAGAACCAAACCTTTACGTGTCAAGAAGCTGTATGTCCTGTCAGCTTTACTTATTGAGCAGCACCATGAGCAGATGAGAAGTGCCCAGAGAGGAAAAGGCACAGGAAAGAACTCGGAGGTAAGGTAGAACGTCACAGAACATGCCGTCCTCTGAGGTGTTTAAGGAAAAAAGACTATCACACTTCTCTTTAGGGACGGGCCATCTAATTTACTTGTCTTCATTTATTGTCTTAAATGATATGAGGAAAAGGAGTGACTAACTTGGAATTAGTACTCAAATTTAGAAATTTCTGCTTAGGAATATTGGAAATTTTTTCTGCAAGACTAATCTGTAGACTTTGCTTTCATTTTTATACTTGGTAAATCCTTTCTCACCAGTGAGTTTTAAAAACCTTGCTAGAACATGTATATTGCTTTATGTGTAAACAATCTCTTACTAACTTAAAGTTTATAATCAGTTCTGTTAAATTGACCACAGCATGTATGTGTGTTAGATCACAACAGGGTACACTTTAAATAGTTTATAGTTTTATTTCTCAATTATAGCTCAGTAAAGCTGAAAGAAATGTTTGATTACACCGCTTAACAAAGTACAAATTCTAATGAAGAAATGAAGTGTGAAATGACAGTTTTGTAATGACAACGTCTGCTTTACTTCGTTTAATGTATAAACCATCTCCGAAGTTACCTTCATTGGGGTGACTCAGGGCTGTGCTGACAGAACATGTGGGTCTGCCTGACTCGTAGGCCACTTCTGCTTTGGCTGGTCTGCTGGAGGAGGAAGTCCTGGCTACAGCTAGTCGCTTCACAGCTAACGCTTGGCGAGGGGCCGAGGCCTACCACTTCTTCTTACTCACCCAGAGGCAGCTCCACGGGGGGTATGTCGACTCTGCGCTGAAGACAGGTGGGCCTGTGACCTCGTGGCTGTAGTGGGTTTGAGTTGAATATGAAGAGCCGGCTCCCGCAGTTTGCCCGT
Organism: Suricata suricatta; assembly: GCF_006229205.1. Classification (NCBI taxonomy): domain Eukaryota; kingdom Metazoa; phylum Chordata; class Mammalia; order Carnivora; family Herpestidae; genus Suricata; species Suricata suricatta. Next base: position 150,554,530 of record NC_043703.1, read on the forward strand.
GGATTAACTTCAGTAACACGTTTATCTGTGGGTTTGCTTTCATGTTTGAGCTTTGCTGTCTAGAGTCTGTTTTTGCACATTCTTCTTTTTTGAAGTTCTTTCGATTTTTTTAATACATACATTTCACATTAAAATCAGAAGTTTGAGGGGTGCCTGGGTGGCTCAGTCGGTTAAGCCTCCGACTTCGGCTCAGGTCAGATCTCACGTTCGTGGGTTTGAGCCCCACGTCAGGCTCTGTGCTGACAGCTAGCTCAGAACCTGGAGCCTGTTTCCGGTTCTGTGTCTCCTTCTCTCTCTGCCCCTCCCCCTCTCATGCTCTGTGTCCCTCTGTATCAAAAATAAAATAAAACATTAAAAAAAATAAAATCAGAAATTTGAGATAAGTAAGAAGAATGTCTATACATTCACTATTCTGTTCATTCAAAGTTAAACACTTAATAACCCAGGCCATGCATTTTTTAATATATATAAAAACTTGTTTTTTTATAATATCAGGAGTATAACAGGCCATATGTTTATGTCCTTTTTAAGAAAACATAATATGTTATAAAATATTTCCGTATTAATAGATTTCTATAGGATATAACTTTTTTATTAAAATGACACTTATGTAAGAAAATAAAATGACACATATAACAATTACAGTCAAAACAAGAAAAATACAAAGAAGAAGATAAAATAATGAATAACTTGTAAAATAACACACCTCAGAAGCGATGATTGGTAACATCTGGGCGAACTTCATTTCGACGTCCTCCAGGCCTCTAAAATTGCAGACAGTTCTCCGTGAGCCAACGGCGTGCCGGGCGTGTTGCTCGGGCGCTGGCTTCAGGCCCTCCGTTGCACACTGCAGCCGTGCTTCCGTGTTGGTTAACACACATCCAGCTTATCACGTGTTAGCGAGGGGCCTGCACAGTGTTTTTCTAACTGGTCATTAGTTCTACGTAAGAATCGTTTTCCTTTTTACATATTTACAACTGACCTTTATTTAATTTTAACTGATTAATATGTGGTATAAATTATGCAATTATATTTAAAATAGTTGTATTTTATATAACTTATACACAGTTTCTAGACTTGAAAGATAAATTAGAATTTTAACTTGAGAGTTTTCATCTACTAGGTGAAGAAATCCAGTATACAATCTATTAATTCTACAGTACATTTAAAAAAAGACTATATTTCTGGTATAGAAAAAGTGAAAATAATATATGTAGCTGTCAAAATAAATGTCTGACCTGACGACTTCAAGGCACATTGTCACTTCACTTCTTTTTTCTCAAAGTTCTGTTGTTCCAGTAAGACAAACAAAAAAATCTGTTCAAAGAAATGCAAAGAAAAAACACGATTTCATACTGCTTTGCTTTTTTATCAAAAAGAAACCTGATGTTATCTTGAATATTATGACTAACAGTATAATATGAATTTATATTTTGTGGAATGCCACAGAAATTTCTAACGTATTTACATGAAATGAAAGATGTGTGTCTTGACACCAATTTTTATTTTTATTTTGCCTTCGTGTGTATTTCTGAATGGCACAGCGCACATCACTTGGTGGTAGTGATTTGCTAGGACCCGAGCTGTGAGCTAGTGTTACAGAACCGTAAGGTCATGTAACCTACCTCCTTCCCAGCACTTCCCTCTCCCACCATCGTGTGAAGTTTGTAAGAGTTCACGTAGGTTAAACGAAAGCAGCTTCACATAGATTCTCTTGCATGCGTGACCGTGATACTAATGATTTCTCTTCAATATCCAAACTGCCCTCTTTCTCCTAGCTCTCCACCTGAGAGACTATGAAGACGTCATCCCTGCCGTGGAGATCTACTCCCTGCTGGCCCTCTGTGCGTGTGCCACGAGAGCTTTTGGTACTTGCTCCAAAGCTTTTATTAAACTTGAATCGTTAGAGACGCTCAGTTCAGAGCAGAAACAACAATACGAAGATCTTGCTTTGGAAATCTTCACCAAACATACTCCAAAAGATAATAGAAAATCTGAATTGGACAGCCTTCTTGAAGGGTAGGCGGATTGTAATTAGTATATATTATACACCCTATTAGAAGCTGAGATTTCTATAAATATACTAGGGTGATATGATAATAATTTAAGCACTAAATTTTGAATTTACCTTATAATTATAACCTATTTTATTTAATCTTTTAAGTATATTAGTTCTTTATTTCTTATTGTAAGAAAAGTTTTTAATTGAAAGTTGCCTTGAGATGTTTTTCATTCCTTAATTTTACAATAGTAATAAGTAGTTTAAGTAATTAGAAGTTTTAAAGTATAATTAATTGTTTTTCCCCTTGTTTTTACAGAGGGGAAGGGAAATTGCCAACATGCGTTGCCACGGGCAGCCCCATCACAGAATACCAGTTCTGGGTGTGCAGCGTGTGCAAGCACTGCGTTCTGGCTCAGGAAATAAGTAACTACAGCTTCTGCCCCTTATGCCATAGTTCAGTGAGATGAAGAAAGGACAGAGTATGTCTAACTGTAAAATACACGTAGCACGTATGCATAGCTGTAACTGTGTATACAATCAGCATCGTTATTTCCAAGTAAAATGTATGGAAACCAACGTGTCTGTCTCTCTCTCTATCAGTTATGCTTACATAATACTATAAAAAAGTTCCAAATAAAATTTTTCTCAGTTTCAAGGTTTTTAATTCATTAAGAAACCTTGGCAGCGGGCAGGTTGGGGAGGCGTGGGAGTGGGGCCAGGTTGAATTTAGGGAATTGACATAACTTGTATTAGGAAAATGTTAGACAATTGTAATACTAAAATTAGCTCTTTTGCTAGCTGTATTTAACTAAGTATTGAATGTCTTCTATATTTTATTTTCAGAAATGAGAAGGTACTTAAGGTATTTTTTATAATTTGAATTGTTTCTAATAACCTTATTTTTTTTATATAGCTTTTCCTTTTTTATCTCATCTGAAAGTGGCATTTGGCATTATTCTTCATATTGTGCAAAAAATTTGGCTGTGTTTATAATGACATAAACTTATACAAAAGCATCCATTTTGTGGTTATAGTTTTATTTGAAACATTGTCTCCAAGCAGGGCCCTTCATTTAAACAACTCCAGGGCTGTGGGGAATGATCCTTTCTTGATACTGTGTCTATTTTGATTTCTCATTAATTAAAAAAAAATATATATATATATAACGATTACAATGGATAGTTTCTTACCTGTTTTATATAGATAATAGTGTTCTCCATTTATTTCTCATGAACTTATGTCCTTTTATATATATAAACATATATAGACATATAACTTTTCTACTATGGTAATATCTTATGCCTCTTTGGGATTTCTATCTCTGAAAGTTTTAGTGGTCTGCCATAATGTCTTAGGGGTCTTTGTCTTGCTTAAAAACAGGAGTAGAGGAAGACCCACACAATGAAGTGACTTAATTTGGTTTATTCAGCACGAAGGAAATTTCAGAATAATACCAACAAACTCCCCTGATGAAAGGAGCAAAGAGAAGTAAAACTGCCTGTATGTAACAAGTACTTGGAGAGACGCTGGACAGCATGAAGATGTAATGAAAACAGTATGACAAAGCCGTTATGTTGCTTCTCTTCCTGTAATAAGCATGTACTGACTCCATTTAAGTAACGCTGAGTTGTTCTTTTTCATAAAACTTGGCCCGAATTTTGTGAAGTTTCAAAGGAGAATTATTACATTTCAAAGTTTCAAAATACTTTGGTAGGCAAAAGTATGGCGATGATGGGACCAGCTGATAACATTTATAGTGATAAGTGATGTGCTTAACAAGCAACAGAGATTGTTGACCTGCTGTCATGCCACAGATGCGAATTTTATTACACTTTTTTCCTGCTACACTTTGAAATGATCTTTTTGTATTCCAAGAGCTAAGGTTTTAGAGTTTACATGGCATTAAGTAAAAAAAAAAAAAAGGCAATACTAAATATTGACTTGTATTTATCCCGTTTCTTTTATGTATAACTTACAGATACTGTGCTATTTTGTCTTGAATATTTCGGTGGGGGTTGTTTAGGAGGGTGTTGGACTTCAGAGTGGACAAGGGGAGAAAGGGACAGGAGATACAATAGATGTATAATATTTTTAATACCAAACAGAAAAAAACAACTTAGAAAGATACTAGGCAAATGTCAGATGATTGGAGGTTGCAGTGAATTACTCTAGAGGTCACACAGAGTTCTCATTTAGAAATGGGGGAAAATTTTTACGAGATTTGTAGAGAAAATCAGAAGTACTTATTTGATAATTTTATAGCTCTAATACATTGGTACTGAGTTTCTATGATGAAAATGGCAATATTATGTTGCCCTCTACTGTCTATTATTATTCTCAATTCATGTTTTATTTTTATTTATTTTTTTAATGGTACAATTTCTTTTTTTTAATAGTTTTGTCAAATTGGTTTCCATCAATTCATTTTTTAAATAAATGAATGTTTGTTTTTGAAATAAACATTATTTTTAGAAAAGTAACATGTCCATGGTAGAAAACTACAAAAATATATCAAGAGTATTTATGAAAGATGGGAAGTGAAAATACTCTTAATAACCTCTTTAAAGGCATTAATTTATATTTTAGTTGAATTTAGGAGAAAAAAATGGGTGAAACTGAAGAAATTACTGGATTGTAAATTTTCTTCATTATAAGAACTACTTGTTCTTAAGAAATTTCTCTAAAATTAAAAGAAAAAGACATTAAGAGGCTCAGGGTTAATATTTTTTAACTACTATTTGTCATAGCTTAGTTTCTAATAAGTTAAATTTAGAGAAAAATGAGACACTGCTGACACATACTATAATAGCTAAAATTAAAACTGCCAAGTATCAGTAAGGATATGGAACAACTGAACCTTTATCGCTGTTGCAAATGCAAAATAGTATACTCGGGAAGAGTTGAGTTTCAGAAGTTCTCTATATATTTTGGGGGGGAATATATATGCTTGTGTGTATATGCATGTATACATATATGTGTGTGTGTATGTGTATACATTTTTTAACTGCTCCAGTCAATGAAAGTGAAACTTTACTGAGGCCCCAGGGCCATAGGGCTCAGGCAAGAGGCTGCGCTGTAGGGGAAGGAGGAGCCCATGGCGGGACCTTATTTGACTTCCTTCCCAGTCCTGGGCTGTGGGTGTGGCCACATTGTTTGTAGCCATTGACGGTATGAGGTTGCCGGGGAACATAGTACATCCAGCAGATTATCCTGTTGCATTATTTCCGGGTGAGCTGGCAAAGGGGAGGCTTGCTGACGCCACTCCACAGGCAAAGCACCACATGCAGGTGGACTCTGTGGAAGAGGGACTTGAGAGTCAGAGAGGGACAGCAACTGAGCCTAACGCCAGCCCTGGAGTCACAGGGCAGGCCCTCCAGTGTCATGTAGACCAGAGCTTCTCAAGTGTGACGGAGACACCAGGTCAGAACCTTGTGTGTCCTACCAGTAGATGGACACATCAGCCCAGCATCTCCCACAGAACATGCCTTGCAGATATTTTCTCCCAATCAATGGGTTGTCTTTTTACTCTGTATAGTCTTTGAATGCACAAAAGTTTTAAGTTTTTATGAAGTCCAATTTGTTTTATGTTTTCTTGTCTTTGGGGTCATATCCAAGAAGCCGCCAAATCCATGTCACAAAGTTTTGCTTTATGTTTTCTTCTAAGAATTTTATATTTTAGCTCTTAGGTTTAGGTTTATAATTTTTTTATACGGTGTTTCAGTCCAACTTCATTATTTTGCATGTGGATATTCAGTTTTTCCAGCAACATTGAAAGGCTGTCTTTATGCTAGTATCAGTGTTTTGATTACTATAACTTTGTAGTTGAGTTTTGAAAACAGGAAGTGAGTATTCCAACTTTGCTATTTTCAAGATTGTTTTGGCTATTTGTAACCTTTGAAATTCCATATTAGTTTTAGGATGAATTTTTCTATTTCTGCCAAAACATTTTTGGTATTTTGAAATGGATGCCATTGTATCTGTAGGTCTCTCTAACTTGAACATGGGATGTCTACTTATGTGTAATTTCTTTCAGCAGTGTTTTGTAGTTTCCACTGGACAAGTCTTTCACTCCTTGGTTAATTCCTAAATATTTTATCCCTTTTTGATGATTATACATGGAATTGTTAATCTCCTCTCTGGAGTATTTCTTTTACATAATTCTTACTTGAATTAAACATATACCGTACTTAATAAATTACTATCTGGATTTTCCTTTGGCATTAACAGCAGGAGAATGTAAATTCACATAACAGACCAGACTGTCAGCACAAAATTTTACTTAATGAATCCTTACACTATTCCAGAGGTTTGAGAAGTTTGCAATCTAGGGTCTTAGAGCTAATAAAATGGCAGTTTGAATTCGGATAACTTTCCGACAGTGTCTCGGAATAGCCGCAGCCGACTCAGATCATCCTTACCGGGTGTTTTGCTAAGAGCGGACGCTGGAACCCCAAGGGTGCTACAGTTAATCTGCTGGTCAATTAGCCATTCATAAAACAAACCAAGGTTTTTTCTGATTCCGGCATAGTGAGGCTCCCTCCCACCACAACTCGCTGTAACGAAGGACCAGCTCCTCGCAATATCAGTCCACGGATTCGGAAGCCAGTTTGGAACCATCTGTCAACTACTTTCTAGGAAAAGAGGCAGGCGGGACCAGCAGTAGTTTCGAAACTGCAATTCAGGGCGGTTGGTCCAAACTACCCGCGCACCTGAGCTTCCCAGCAGCACCGGGTCATTCATCTCGCGAGACGACGGGTCCTCGAAAGGCACAAACTTCCCCTTTGCGAGCGCCCAGGTTTTGCTGTCAAATTCCGGGAGTGCGGAAGTGACTCCGTAGTGCTACCTCTACCCGCTCAGAAGTCCACTCCTTTTCTACGCTAAAAGCTAGGCCTCTGACCGCTATGGATGGGCAGCAAGCGCAACCAAGCCACGCATCACTGGCACTCGCCCAAGCTCACTTCAACAAGGGCGAATACGCGGAAGCGGAGACGCTGTACTCCGCTTACATCAGCCAGTGCGCCTGTGCAGCCTCCGTGGGCGCTGCGGCCGGGAGGTAACTATCGCGAGAAGTGGGGCAGCGGCGCCTCCAGTAGGTGCGAGGCCGGGGTGGTCAAGGCCAGCGGTCGGCCACCTGAGCTCCGGGGCTCCCAGGAGGCTGGGGGCGGTTGTTGGCCTTTTCAGCAGGGTGGCAAGGGGCGCGTTCCTCTGGGACAACCGGGGCGCCCGCGGCCTTCCCTTACGCCCCTGGGAGGAGTTCTATGTTACTCACTCTGACTTAGAGACTTAGATCGGATAGCGCTTTTCCACCTGTCATTTTAACAGGCAGATAGCGGAGACCTTGTGATGGCGATCGGACACGACTGGGTAGTGCCACGCTAGCACGTGGGACCACCACTCCAACCGCCACATCACCGCCACGGTGTTTCTTTTTCATGTGTGTGTGCGGGGGGTGGAGATCACTCGGCCTGAATACTATCATTTCACCCACACAATTCTTCTATCGATATTTCAAAATGTGTTTCTAAATGTTAAGGATTCTTAAACAGTATCATTGTCGTAACAAAATTACTTAATGTGGAATGCTCAATTAATGCTGTGTTCTGATTAATAAGTGTGTTGTTGTTTGTTTTGCTTTCTTGGTTGGTTTGTTTTTTTAGCATTTGGTTCAAGTCAAGATGCCCACTAGGTCTCTCCACCTATAAGGCTCCTCTTCTTTTTTCTTTTTCCCTTAAAGTTTGTCGAGGAAGCCATCGTGTGTTTTGAGTGTTTGCTGAATTCATCCCCCTATCTCCTACCTACTTGTGAGTTGGCAGTTGAATCCTGAGGCTAGACCTAATTCAGAGTCTGCAGTATGGCAAGAATGTGTCATAGGTGGTGGTGTGTACTTCTGTCAGAGAGCATATAGTGTTTTCCTTTTTGTGATATTAGTGTCCTCACCTGCTAATACCCGCTTGCCCAAAGTGTTTTGGGTTTATGCCTGGATGTGTAGCATTTGTTGTCACCCCAAGTTTACTCCCGTGTGTTTAAAATATGAAGCAATTTCCACATGAAAAGAACGTTTTTAGAATTTGTAGTAATGAGATCTAATTCTGAGCCAAACATTCTATGAGCCTCTGGATATACGAAATTTGTAAGGAAGTTTTAAAGTTTAAAAATGGAATGACTAAAACCTTGCTGGAGTCCTTTACTGGGAAGCAGTTCACGAGTATCGGAGCAGAGGTAGTTGTAGGGAGCGTGCCCTCCTGTTCCCCAGGTTTCAACAATGATGTTAGTGGCATCCAGTGACTCCTGTCATAGCTCATGGAAACAATTTCTCATGTTGCAGTGTTTCTGTCTATTGTTAGTGAACTTAGACTTGAAGGAGGACCCCCCCCCCCCCACCGCCCGGCCCAGGACCTCTGATGGTAGCAATGGTTGCAGTGCCTGTGGGATCTCAAGGATCTAGATACTAAGAGAAAGTCACTTTTAATATCACTGACTACAGTCACAGTGTTTCCTGAGGACTGTACTTCGCACTGCGGGGCATAACAAACGAGAGCCGAGTGTAGCTTGTGCCGTTTCTGTTTGGCTCAAATTTGAGAATCCCTTTGGAAAAAAAGAAAGGAAAACAATTGTCTCAGACTCAGAGCAGTGTCCGTGACTGTTCTCCGTGCAAACGATGCCTCCTCCAGGGAGGGGGGACCTGCTGAGCTGGTCGGGCTGCCTCCCCTAAGCCCTTAAAGAAAGTCTGCTCACGCAAGGCCCCGTGGGCAGCCTCTGGGGGCTTCAGACGCAGAGCCGATTCTGCACACCGGTCCCCCAGAGTGGCCCTGAGCCCTGATGGCCTCCTAGCCAAAGCCAGTGTGGTCTTGGGGTGATCCCACCTAAGACTGGGGGGAAGGCAGCTTTGTCCCCAGAAGCCCTCCGGAGGGGACAGCATGCTGAACTTTCACTTTAGGGTTAACCTGTATTTCTTTATTGGTGAAAAATGATTTCAAATTTCATTTTTTGGGGATCACTTAAAAATTTGAGAGTAACATTGATGATTCACTCTGCGATCTGTCTCTTACAAACTGGAACTTTGGGCTGGCGTTTCCTCCTCGCTCAGCATGGATCCGATCTGTCTTTGCCCTGCTGGTGTGTGCTGAGAAAATGAACAATGATTTTAATACTACATTCTGCAAAACACGTTGTCAGCGAACAGGGTTTCTAAACACCCTATAAAATTAATGTCTTTTTCCAACTGACGGAATGAATGTGTTTTTACCTCCCTACAAAGTAGATAATGGGATTAAACAGACACTGATTCCACAGCTTTATTTCTTCACATTTCACTTCTTCAGCTTGGTGTTCCCGAGTAGATGCTGCATGTTATAGGCGGTGACATTTGGCAGTACCCAAAAGAGAATGAAAGTGGAAACGAGAGGAATTTGATAACACACGTTTTTATTGTGAATTTTTTGTTTAAAGCAAATGCAGCCTCAAGGATTTGGCTACTGCATATAACAACAGGGGGCAAATCAAGTACTTCAGGGTTGATTTTTACGAAGCCATGGACGACTACACATCTGCCATCCACGTCCAGCCCACTTTCGAAGTTCCGTATTACAACAGAGGGTTGATATTGTATAGGCTGGGTAAGAATTTTTTCCCCCTTTTGTCCTTGACTATATTCTGTGAATTCAGAGCTCTCAGATGCTGTGAAACTAATGTAGTAATCAGCAAGTCTCAAAGTTATGTAAAATTTAGGGTTAGAGCCTGAACAAAAGAAGCATTCATTCTGGGCATTCAGTGGGCTTTACAGATCCCAGAGGAGCCCTGGGGTGGGGATTGGACCCAGCTGGGGTGAGGGTGAGCTGGTCACTGGGCCCCTGTGCCTGGGAAACTTGTCTGAGTTAAAGTCTTTTTTTTTTTTTTTAATGTTTATTTTTAGAGGAGAGAGTGCAAGTGAGGCAGGGGCAGAGAGTGGGGGACGGGGGATCCAAAGCAGGCTGTGTGCCCACAGCAGAGCCCCAGGTGGGGCTCGAACTCCCGAACTGCAAGATCATGACCTGAGGTGACACTCAGTCCACTGAGCCTCTGAGTTAAAATCTTTAAAGGCACCCGAGACAATATAAAGTGAAAAAGTTTTAGATCCTTGCATTACTGGGGCTTGTGGATGCTATTTCTTTCTCTTTTCAAGTGTTAAAAAGAATGAACTTTCTGTTTCTTAATTTTACTGTCATCGTGTAAAATCGGTGTTAGGATTTTGTTGAGATTTTATGATGACTTATGCTATGAATAAATAAACCCAGAGCTAATTTTAAGTGTTAAAGTGAATTTAAAATTTTAATTTTAATTATGGTATAAGGGTATGCAAAATTACTTTGATATACACATGCATATGTCATTACTAAGTGCAAAGCCATCCTTTACTAGGAGTGGTTGAAAGCTCGTAAATATAAAAGCAAAAATATGTGTATCTGAACTTTGCTATGAAGAATGAATAGAAATACTCAGTTTTATTACTCCTTTTCATTTTTTGGGTTCTGGTACAGGATACTTTGACGATGCTTTGGAAGATTTCAAGAAGGTATTAGACTTAAATCCTGGATTTCAAGATGCTACTTTGAGCTTAAAACAGACTATTCTAGACAAAGAAGAAAAACAAAGAAGAATTAAAGAAAAAAATTATTGAAAGGTTTAGCATAATTGAAATATTAACTCATGATTCTTATACCTGACATCTCATTGCTTGTAATGTCAAGTTAGGTGTTGAGCTATTTTGATTCATATTTAAGATAGGGATTCATGTATTATCTCTGGAAGTTAAACAATGTATTTGGAGTAGTTAATTTCAGATTGAGTAACTGTGTTGAATAAGTATGCTTTTTATAAAGTGTAAATAAATAATATCAAGGTATAGTGTGTTATGACAGTAAAATATTTAAAGAAGTGTGTGGCATTTTCTTCAGTAAAACTATTTTTTTGTTATTTTTTATTTCCCAACTTTTTATTTAAAAAATTTGGCATCTATAGAAAAGTTTCCAACTTTTATTTAAAAAATTTGGCATCTATAGAAAAGTACAGTACAATGAACATCTATAAACTCTTCACTTAGGCTCACTAGTTGTTAACATTGGATCACATTTGCTTTTTCTCTGTATTTAAATATATAATTTTTGCTGAATCACTTGAAAATAAGTTGCAGCTATTCCAAGAGTTTACCCCTAAGTGTTTCAGGCTGCATCTTCTAAGAACAGAGAGACGTTCTCCACTGCAGCCAGAATACCATTAGAGTACCTCATAAAATTAATAATTCTATAATATCATCCATACCCAGCCCATGTTCGGATTTCCCTAATTGTTTCCACAATGTCTCGTGTAGACTTTTATTTCTGGACCTGCAGTAAATCAGCTTACATTGCCTTTCGTTGCTGTATCTCTTTGAGTTCTTTTCATCTAGAATAGTTCCTGCCATTGTCTCCTTGCAGCAATCACCTGGAGAGCTGAGCCTTTTTATACAGCCAGGCTAGGGAGAGGCCACCTGTGGGCTTAAAAATAAACATGTTAATAAATAAATAAATACATAAATAAATAAATAAATAAACATGTTCTACATGAGAACAATTTGAAACCAGCCAACCTACACTTGATTTTCTCTAGAAATCATTGATAAGATAGGTTGAGATTTAAATACTTCAATCTTCTGTCTCTGGATGATGACGATAATTATTGTCATCAGCATTTATTGAACACTCACTGTAAGCCAAGCACTGCTCAGAGTGTGTGTAATGAATTAGGAATCGGACGGCGGTAGACAGAGAGGTGAGGAACTGAGAAAGGCACTTTGTAAACAGAAGACTTTAAAAAATCTGTTTTTATTTGTTTGGGTGCTGACAATAAACCGGCCGATGAAGCTGTCTAGAACGGGGAAGAATTTGAAGGCAGAGACAAGGCAGTGCTGTTTCTCTTCTATGTGTGTGTGTGTTTCTTGTTGAGGTTTGGCTTTCAAAGATACAGATCCTGCATCTGGGATCTCCCAAACTTATTTACTGTCTCCGTGGGAAAAACCGTTTTGGGGTGGCAGCGACCCTCAGCAGGACAAAGGTGAGGACATTTGCCCAAGCCCCTGGAGGAAGGAACGCAGCCACCAGCCACTGCTGTGGCCGGCGCAGACACAGCACCGTCATCAGCCTTAAAGGGTTATTCCGAGTCCAAGAGGTCTCATGAAGCAGAAGAAGTAATTGCCCAGCCTGTAGTTCGTACATAATATCTGGCAAGATACATGGGGAATTTGGGCTGCGGGTGAGTGAATATTTTTGAAAAGAAGTTTGAATGGAAACTGAAAGTATCCATGTTTCTGGAATTCTTCACATTTTCCAACGTGACTTCTTTCCATTTGTTGGAAAAGAATTTGTAACGTTGCATCAAATTTGTAAAAAAGAAAAAAACTCTCTGAAAACTTTTATTTAAACAAGGTCCGTAGGCCTTGGGAGAACGTCAAGCTCTTCTACCCAGAATATGAAATATTTAAATAACACTCCCGTGATTTTGTTTTCTCTTGGCTTCTGTTCTCTCTTCCCTACTGTTGACTGGGGTCAGATCTGATATGAAAAGCAAAAACCAACTCCCCCCCACACTCCCACTCCGTGAAAGAATTTATTTGGTTTTTTAAGATTCAACATATCTTCATCCTTTACCAAAAGAAAAGAAAATCACTGAGGGTCCGAATCAGCACTTGCTGATTGGAACCCATGCACGACTTTTCGTCTTGTTACTGGAAATAACTGAAGAAGAATATATTTTAATCACTTCAAAACTTTGGGCATTACGCATTCAGGTTCTAAATTTCTGATTGACTAAATTACCATTGGTATGTGCCTTAAAGATATTCTTTTTTGTGTGCTATTGCTCACATTTCTCATATTTTAGTATTTCTACTAGAAAAGTACCCAAACTATGTCATTTTCCAGTTTTTCTCTCTGCAAAAACAAGGCAGAAAATTGTGATTTGTTACAAATACGGTAAGATAGAATAAATGGTTGTAAGTCACTTTTGAGCTTAGAACTTCAACACGAGTTGAGAGCCTGGAGCTCTTATTTTTCCTGAAATCTAGAACTGAATGAAGGCTGAGGACTTACTTTCTGATAATAAACTACAACCTGCTAGTGGAACAGCAAACTAAATTTCCAAGTCCGCCTTTAGTCCTTATATGTTTGCCTTCTCCTGGCTCTTCTCCAGTTTTCCCTTCTTTCACTGGCGTCTCTACCCTCCCCACCCACACTCTCTACAGAGCCTTGGCCCCCGGTCATTTCAAAGGCCTCAGGTCCTTTCTCAGTGGGTGTGATAGAGGTCAACCCGCCCACCTTCTGGGCAAATCAATTTGGCATTTACACTGATCTTTATCTCAGTACCAAGTCTAACCCCCTTAAAATTTTAACTCAGTTTCAAGTAATTAATTAAGCCTCTTTCTTGCTTAACAACCTTTATTTGTCCCTGAAAATGTTTCTGCTAAGTGAAAAGCTATTACATGGAAAAAAAATCTATTCCGTTAAGTTTAAATGGAAAAATTATAAATTCCATTTTAGCCCAAGATACCCAAATAGTTTTCACAGATAGAAGAATATGTAAATTGAGCAATGAAGACAAGTTTATATAAGTAATAGCAATCGGAAGTCACATAATTACATTTACAATGACTACATCAGGTGTTATGACATGAATGCTTATCATACTCATTTTCTTTCTGTACTATTTTAAAAAAGCTTTATCGAGATATAATTCATATAGTATACAACTCACCCCCTTAAAGTGTACAATTCAGTAGTTTTTAAAATATATTCAGTTTCCATCCCACTTTTAAAAGCGAGTTTTCAACGTTTTGGGTCTCATAGTCCTCTTGGAAACTGCACTTACTGAAGTTATAAGAGAAGAGCACTTCTGGGTGAATTAAGGGGTAAACAATACATAAGAGCTGACACACAAAACAGATGGGGGACCCTGAAGGACCGTCTCATCCGGCTCAGTAGCAGAATGCCAACTCCTGCGGAGTCCATATGGGAGGCCGGGCCTCTGCCTGGAGCTGGCATCGAAATTTCACTTCGGCGGCACATTTACTGTGTTTGAGTGAACAGGTTGATGTTTTCAAAAACTGCTGACACGCACATGGTCTAACTTTTCAGGATCCCAGTGAAGAGCGAAAAGTCACTACATGAGCTACGTGTGTTGTTACAACAGCTTCTAGATGAATTCATGGTTTGGTGTTTTCTTTATTTCTCAAAAACGTGATAATAAATTACGGGAAAGGGATTCCAGTTAAAATGGCATTTGGTCAGAGAGAGATTTGTTGAATTTCACATCTAATGTCAGAGGACTTAAAAAAAAACCCACCATTACATTCTTTACAAAAGGGAAAGAAGATGATAAATACAATTGTGTGGGGTTTTTTTTGGAGAAGCAAAGCAATTGGTAAGATTTAAAAATACAGTATATATCTTTTAAAATCACAAGCAGATAAAAAGACACATCTATGTAGCAAAAGACAAATGATAAATAAAATAAAATAAATAAAAATAAAATAGATAAGAGGGAAGCCCCAAAAGCGAGATTATGACCCGAGATTATGTATAAACAGAGTGAAATAAGTGTCCTCCCACATTTGTGTCTGTCAGCATATCTCACACGCAACAACGAAGTGAAGAAGGTCTTGTTCTTCAGAAAGGCTGAAGCCGAGGCTGAGAAATTCAGTATGCCCAAAGTTATGTTCCAAAATCCATGTAAACATTCAAAACTGCCGCCGCCCAAACCGCCAGCGGTTGGAAAGACGCACTACACCGAGATTCGTTGCAGAGAGTTTTATTGTCCACTTCTTTCTTTTCTTCTTCTTTTTCCTCCCCGCTGCTTGCTCCCCCATATATACCTGCAGCCCAGGCTGCGCGGCAGCTCATGATAGGCTGGCAGAGGCAGGGCTGACCCATTCCATGGCCTCGCATTGGTCGCTCACTCATCCGGGTATCTGGCCGCGGGGGTGGGGGCACTAGAGGCCGGCAGGCCATACCTCGCCATGTGCTTGGGCAGGGTGCCAAGGCGCCATCTTGCATCCGCCTCCTACACAAAACTGCAGTTAGTATCAATTGATTTTTTTAATTAAAAAAAAATTTTTTTTTTGAGAGACAGAGAGAGATAGCGTGAGCAGGGGAGGGGCAGACAGTGAGGGAGACACATAATCAGAAGTAGGCTCCAGGCTCTGAGCTGTCAGCACAGAGCCCGACACGGGGCTTGAACCCATGAACCGTGAGATCATGACCTGAGCCAAAGCTGGATGCTTAACTGACTGAGCTACCCAGGTGCCCCAGTATCAATTGATTTTTGTTGCTGACATCAACTCAAGGAAGACAGGAGAATTTTTTTTTTTTTTTGCCTGATACAAAATTTAAACCGCTCGTAAACTATTTCAATATCCATCAAGGTGGGTACCAAAGCAATATTAAAATTAGTTTTTACAATGGAACATTACTGCAATTCTAGAGTTCCTTCTTGGTAATTTTCCTTCCTGATTGAAAACAGACACAAAAGATGGTGAAAAGCAGATTAATATTATGAGCAAACTCCCTTTGGAAAATGAAAAGCCACAGCTGCCAATATGTAAATTTGTATCTTATGTTAAGAAAAAGTATCCAACATCTATAAATAAGGCAAGAGGAAGATTGCATGTCAATATTACACTGAGCACAGCCTTCCAGACGCACCCGGGGACTACTTAATTCTCTGGGATTCCATGTCATTTACAGATCTGTGTCCAGAGTTATGATTTCTGTCTAGTAGAAAATGATAACCCTAAAGATCATGGTTTTATCGCCCTGGCGGACATTAACCAGTTTTGATTCCAACGTACTAACTTTATTCCCCAATTCTTTCTTCATTGACTGTAAATACTCAGTTCCTCAAATGCTCTTTTACTATCTTGGTGTTTCTCTCATTCATGAGTTAAAAAGGCATTTTGTCATGTGTTCGTTCTGTTTTCTTAGAAGAGTCATGCATAGTTTGAAACAATTTATGTTTTAACACTTCTGTTGAGAAAACAAAACCAACTTCAATAGAGTTTGCCATTATATAGTGTCTGAAGGTATTTCTTGCAGGACTAAGAGAAAAGAGGGACTGGAAGTTTCTACTGCCTGTTCATTTGACATTTTAATAATTCTTGTTTGGATTTTGTGGAGGTTTAATTGAGCTCCGACTGAAGTAAAATAGAGGGAAGGCCTTCACCTTAAATCGCATATATGTAAGTACTCCCTTTAAAAGTAGGCAAAAGCTGCAGAGAATGTGTTGTACAAGATGTTTCCCCCCATCCCAACCCCCAGGCCCTTCTGCACCCCCTCGCCCTTTGTGTCTATCCTTCCAGACCTTTCTGGTTGTACAAATACATAGACACATGTATGCACATGCATATACAGAATTACGGCATTCATATCATTATAAGGTAATTTAAACTTGATTATCTTGTACCTTCTATGTAAGAACAGAAATCTGTCTCATTCTGCTTGGACCCACGATAAAAAAAAAAACACATTAAGAATGCTTGCCAATTTTTGGTTATAAAATTCATAATGCATATGGTAATAAAAATTAAAACCGCACAGGAGGGATAAAAGAAGAGAAGACCCTCTCCTCCTCCACATTCCCCTCCAGAGGTGAGCGCTTTAACCGGAACAACTGGAAACAAAGCGTTAAACCGCTTACTTTCCTGTTCCCACCACTCCCATCTTTAAAACGCTGCTTTTAGTTCTTTTCACCACCTTTCAGGTTCTGTGCCCTTTAGGCGGTTTTGGCCAGTTTGTACCAAGAACACCTCTGACACCTTTTGACACCACATCTGCTGGAACCCATTTCCCTTCTTCAGAGCGCTCTTTTTAAGGTTGCCCTCTGCGACTGAGCTCCTGGGCCTCCCCACTCCGCGGCCCGCTGCTGCCGGGGCCACACCCCCCAGCCCCGTCCCAGACCCCCACCCTAGATCCCTCGTCCTGGACCCCCGTCCCCAGACCCCCGCCCCAGATCCCTCGTCCCGGACCCCGCCCCAGACCCCGCCCCAGACCCACGATGCGGACTCTGCCCCGGACCCTTCGCTCCAGCCGCGCTACCACCCGGGAGCCGCGTGATTCCCGCCTCCTCTGCTACCACCCCAGACCCCACCCCACTTTCTGTGCGGGTCTCCCTACCGGTCTGCCTGGGCTCTCACCCCGTCGAGGCTTGTCTGTCAGAAAAGCAGGCTTCTCCCAAGGGCACTTTGTGCTTGCCGCTCCCTCCCCGCCCCTCCTCCTGAGGCCCTCCTCTCCTTTGATCTCTTGTCACTTCACGGTGACCCTCTTAGACCCGGCAAGACCTCCTCACCCCCTCATCTCACTTTTTCTCGGTCTGCCAGTACCGTGTGTCTATTCCTTTTGCCTCCCAGTCTTCTCCCCCTGGAAGGTAAGTCTTTTCCAGGGTAGGGATTTTTGTCTACGCTGCCCACTGGGCCATCATCAGCGCCTAGAACAGAGCCGGGCACACGAAGGACCTCCGATGTGTTGAATGGATACATGAATTAGGTATAAAATCTGCTAATTAACCTGCTGTTTAGATCTTGAGGCTTCATTGCTGGCTATTTGGCTTCATTGCTGGCTATTAGGTGTGGCATGAACACGTGTTTGATCCCTTGTTTCTCAGTCTGTCTTGAAAAAGGGCCTGATTTATAGTTGTTTTTATTTTATTTAAAGCAGCTCACTGTTCTAGTTTAGAGGAAGAAGGCAAGGTTAATTCAGCAGGGACTTTATGTTTTAATATGGCTTTATAACAGGGACCTGTTAGGGGTTGAATTGTGTCCCCGAAAAAGATATGCTGAAGTCTTAACCATCATTACCTTAGAATGTGAGGCTGTTTGGGAAGGGGGTTATTGCACATGTAACTAGTTAAGGTGAGGTCATACTGGGGGGGGGGGGGCTTAATCCAATATGACTCATGTCCATAGGAGAAGGAATTTGGACCAGACAAGGGAGAAGGCCGTGTGAATATGGAAGCAGAGACCACAAGCCAAGGACCACCTGGGGCCACCATAAGCTGGGCGAGGGCAAGAAAAATCCTATCCTGGAGTCTCCAGAGGGCGCATGGTCCTGGTGAACCTTGACTTCAGAGTTGAATCTCCAGAAGTGGGAGAGAGTACATTTCTGTTGTTATCAGCCACCCAGTTTCTGGTGCATTGTTATGAAAGCCCTGGAAAACTAAGCCAGCACCTGCCGGAGTCCAGCTCCAGCAGGTCCAGGGCTTCCTGAAGGATGGATGCTGTTGGCGAAAGGGAGTGAGAGAGGCTTGGTTCTTTTCGATCACCAGGCAGGTAACTCTGCACTGACTGGAGAGTCAGCTTTATTTATGGAAAAAAAATGTAAGGGGTGCAAAACAGAAGTGGCAATTGCCTTAGACAATGATTTCTGATGACAAGTTCTTTGGTATGTAAAAATTTCCCAGAACATAGATTGGTAGAAGACTCATGCATAATCTTTATCAATGGTGATTGATGTAGGTGATTTAGATGCTTATCATATGGGGCAGGAAGATATCTTTAGTATCAAATACAGGGCAATGTTTTTAGCATAGTAAAGGTAAAAGTTAATTCTTTGTGAGCAGGGGTCAATAGCCTGTTTTCTAGAGGGGAAGAAAAATACGTTTCTCAGGAAATGTAATATTTGCTCCTATATTCACAAAAGAAGAAATTCCTACAAGTTCCTTCACAAGATGCAATCAGCAATTCAGGGCCAGAAAAAGGAGACAAATCACTCTTGATACCAACCAACAAGGCGCGTTGGGGGTCGGTGCTCAAGCAAAAATAATTGAGTGGGGGGTAGACCTAGGTCGCCATCTGGCGGAAGCCTTGCAAACCCACCTTAACATGACAAGGAGATTTCTCAACTTTAGTGAGTTCAGCAGCGGCTTCCAGCAAGCACCTGATGAATGTTAGTTCAATTTCCAAATGATGGGTATTTTACACATATGCCTTCGTGTTCTACTCTGTAGAAGGAGCAGCAAACATTTTGTTAGATTAAGCCTATAAAGTAAAGATTTCCAAGGGAGGAAAGGGAAGAAAGGAAGCTTCTTTCCTTTTCTCCCAACTGAATCAGGACAGCGGCTCATGACTGAGTGCCCTCCAAAAACATTCTGGGTTTTTCCGGGCTGTCTGCTGAGAAGTCCATAAGCACCCGGTGACCCTTCAAGACCCTCGACTCTTGGAGGATAGAGGCTCCTCTGGCTTGAGACTGAAAGGAAAAGCAGGAGTCCTTTCAGGCTGCTGAGCAAAAGCCACCACAGCGGGTCAGGTGAGACGCCATCCAAGTTGGCCGAGCCGGCGGGACTGGGAGCTGTCACTGGGGCTCGCAGAACAATAATCGTTTCCATCATGAAGACCAGCTGCCAGTAGACTTTTTGGAAGTGGAGGAGGAGAGGCGGAGGGCGACTGGAGTGAGGCGCCTGCACGCGGAGCCCAAGCCTGCATCTGTCGCGGATGCCAGCGTGTGACCATGGCCAGTGTCCACTTCTCTGCCCTTGTTTTTCTCACTCCCACCTGTCTCTGCTCACGGGTTTCTCTCTCAGTGTTCTTTCCCTCACTTTTTCAAATCCTGCCCATTCTTTAAGCTTCAACAACTACCATGAGCCCTTCCCCGCCAAGGTCAGCCCAGACTCCTCTCCTTAGTCTCCAGTGTTTCATTCTGGTCTAGACGGAGCACCTGTGCCACTGAATGTGGTCCACAGACCAGTGGTGTTGGCATCCACCGGGGCGGTATCTCAGGGTTCTCAGAGTGTGCTCACGGGACCAGCAGCACGAGCAGCACCAAGGACCTTGTCAGAAAGCAAACATCTGGACCCCACCCCAGACCCACCGAACCCGACTTCCTTGGTCAGGCAGCCTTCAGTGTTTCACCGGTACCCCTAGAAGAGTCTGGTGCACACTCAAGGTGAGAAACTCTTGTCTGTATTCTTCAGCTCAGCATCTAATTATACCCTTTCATTTTCTGGGTATTTCTCTCCCCCCTCAAGCTGAGGACCCTGAGGACAGGGACTGTGTGTGTCTCTCTGGCACTTGGCCCCTGGATGCCTGATGTCCAGAGGTGACTGATCAGTGTCCCCTCTCCTATCTGTTCTATTCAAGCATGTGGAGAAGGGGAGGGGAGGAGATTACAGATGGAGGGAGACTTCCCTTTGTTCTTCTGAATCTCTCAAGGATTTCAGTTTTTGGGGGAGGGTGGGTGTTGCTTCCTCTCTCCAAATGGAGACCAAATTGGTACCATGGAATTTTGCATAATGGGTAATATTGAGTTATCACGTCGGCGCCTGCCTTGATCCAGAATTCTGTCTTGATAGTTTTATGTGGGGTTTCCTCCCTGGAAAAAAAGTCATTGCTATTGACCAAATAAAGCAGTGTTGGCTAACTGTTCCTTTTACTGGATCAATCAGTAAGGCCTTCGTCTGGGCAAGCACCAGTGGCTAGTTCTGCTGGCTTCCAGCACCAGCGAGAAGGATTTTCAGACATGACTAATGTATAGCCTCCTCAGGCTCCCTGCTCACGGGCTCTCATAAAATACTGCCGTGTTCCATCATCATCAGTTAATGCCACAGCCAACTCCCGGGCTGGGGGGCGGCCTGTCCTTGCCTCCAGTGCTCTTCCCTCTCCGTCTGCTAGCTTTCACATTTCTAGACATCATTCCTTTTGAATTGCTTAATGGGCATATAATTTTAATTGGAGTCATATGACACTTGAGCTAGAAGGAACTTGCGGGATCATCTACTCCTTTATTTTTATTTACGTACCATTTGCTTATTTAAAAGACTTTATTTTGTAGAGTTTTAGCTTTGCAACAATATTAAGAGGAAGGCACAGAGAGAGATGATGCATATACCTTCTACCCGCCCCCCCCATCACTTAACAGGATGGTGCCTTTTTTTTTTTTTTTTACCAAGAAGGAACCTACATGGACACATCACAGTCACCCAAAGCTCATAGTTGTGTTAGGGTTCACTCTTTGTAGTGCACATTCTGTGGGTGTGGGCAAATGCATGAGGACATTTGTCCATCATTAGAATATCACACAGAGTGTTCACGGTTCTAAAAATCCTCTGTGCTCTGCCTTTTCCTTGCTCTGCCCCCTCCCCAGGACTGCCTTATTTTATAGGTAGAAAAACACATGTGAAGGTTTTAGAGCTGGTTAACAGCAGAAATCTGACTGGATTCAGCCCATCTGAGCTCTCAGTTTAAGAATAACAGTGACTTCTGGGGCGCCTGGGTGGCTCAGTCGGTTAAGTGTCCAACTTTGGTTCAGGTCATGATCTCATGGTTCTGGGTTCGAGCTCCACGTCAGGCTCTGTGCTGATGGCTCAGAGCCTGGAGCCTGCTTTAGATTCTTTGTCTCCCTCTCTCTCTACCCTTCCTCCGTTCATGTCTCTCACAAATAAATAAACGTTAAAAAGTTTTTAAAAAGAATAACAGTGACTTATAGTTATGAAGCACCTCAGTTTACGCTTGCTTTCATTGATCCTGATGCCAAATCTAGACCTGCTTCAAGATGCGATTCTTTGCCTGGGACCATCCCCCAGAATGGGAGCCCACAGGCCTGTGATGAGTTGTGTAAGAGTTCAGAAACACGATGCAAAGAAGCATTATGTACACAGGGACTCAACTCACACTTCTGAGTAGAAAGGATGCCCCGAGGCACAGGTAAGTTGGGCCCTAGCTAAGGGCTGAGGAAAGGGAGCCGGTATCAAGAACTTGGAGAGGGTAGAGGAGAAAGAGTAATAGAGACTTAATGGTGTTTCCACCCACGTAAATGTGGATTGTAATTTTACCTGCGTGCATGGGAAGGAGAATGGTAAATTCACATAAAACTGGAGATGCAAGAGGAGGGACGCTACTGGGATTAGGGTCAAGGACTAGTTAGAGAAACTTCTAGTAAACAAATGCCTGTCATCTTCTATGTGTTCTCGCTTAAGCCTCATGGTATCCCTTCCAAATGGATGTTATTTCTATTTTACCAAAAAGGGAAGAGTCGTAACTTAACTTAGGTTTCAATTAGCCTTTAATTAGGTGGGAGTCAGTGTATTTAGAAAGTCCCAGATTCTTCTCCTCCTAGTACCTGGGCTGCCTCTGGGGTGGCCAGCTTGTCCTGGTTTGCTCAGGACATTCTTGGTTTTGAGACAGGAAGTTGAGCATCCTTGCAGCTCCTTCAATCTGGGGCAAAACTAGCTCCTCTTCTTTTTGTCCCCACCCCCCCCCCACCCCCCAGGGAACAGGCAGTCTTGACAGGAGCCACCGTGGCTGCCACAAGGTCAGAGTCATGCCTGCTTTGCGCAGCGGACATGCTGGCCCCAGGGCTGGCCCCAGAGCAGGTGGCTGGCTTCATAGTTCTTTGGTGACTCGGGATGGAGTGCATAGCCCCACGCTGCCAGCTGCCGGCCAGCGCATCACACTGCGTTTTATTACTTATTTATTTATTTATAGTACAATTTACTGTCAGCTAACATACAGAGTATACGGTGTACTCTTGGCTTTGGGGGTATATTCCCATGATTCTTTACTTGTATAAATTATCCAGTGCTCATCCCAACAAGTGCCCTCCTCAATGCCCATCACCCATTTCCCCCTCTCCGCTTCTCCATCAACCCTCAGTTTGCTCTTTGTATTTAAGAGTCTTTTTTGGTTTGACTCCCTCATTCTCAGTTTGTAACTTTTTTTCCCCTTCCCTCCCTCCATGGTCTTCTGTTAAGTTTCTCAAATTCCACATATGAGTGAGAACATATAATATCTGTCTTTCCCTGCCTGACTTCTTTCACTCAGCATAATACCCTCCAATTCCATCCACGTTGTTGCAAATGGCAAGATGTCATTCTTTCTCATTGTCAAGTAGTTTTCCATTGTGTGTGTATATATATATACACACCACATGTTCTTTATCCATTCATCAGTAGCTGGACATTTGGGGTCTTTCCATAATTTGGTTATTTTTGATAGTGCTGCTATAAACATTGGGTTACATGTGCCCCTATGCTTCAGCACTCCTGTATCCTTTGGATAAATTTCTGGTAGTGCTATTGCTGGGTCATAGGGTAATTCTATTTTTAACTTTTGGTGGAACCTCCACACTGTTTTTCAGAGCGGCTGCACCAGTTTGCATTCCCACCAATAGTGCAACATGGTTTCCGTTTCTCCACATTCTCACCAACATCTGTCCTGGGTTCTTAATTTTAGACACTCTGACTGGTGTAAGGCAGTATCTCAGTGTGGTTTTAATTTGTATTTTCCTGATGATGAGTGATGTTGAGTATCTTTTCATGTCTGTTAGCCATCTGGATGTCTTCTTTGGAAAAGTGTCTATTTATGTCTTCTGTCCATTTCTTCACTGGATTATTTGTTTTTCAGGTGTTGATTTTGGATACTAACCTCTTTTCCGATATGTCATTTGCAAATATCTTCTTGCATTTCATTGGTTGCCTTTTAGTTTTGTTAATTGTTTCCTTTGCAGTGCAGAAGTTTTTTTTATTTTTTATTTTGATGAGGTCCCATAGTTCATTTTTGCTTTTATTTCCCTTGCCTTTGGAGATGTGTTGAGTAAGAAGTTGCTGTGGTTGAGGTCAAAGAGATTGTTGCTGTTTTCTCCTCTCATATTTTGATGGTTTCCTGTCACACATTTAGATGGTTCATCCATTTTGAATTTACTTCTGTGCGTGGTATAAGAAAGTGATCCAGTTTCATTCTTCTGCATATTGCTGTCCAGTTCTCCCAGCACTATTTGCTGAAGAGACTGCCTTTTTTCCATTGGATACTCTTTCCTGCTATAGAAAACTTATGAAAGAAATTGAAGAGGATGCAAAGAAATGGAAAAACATTCCATGTTCATGGATTGGAAAAACAAATATTATTAAAATGTCAATACTACCCAAAGCAATCTACACACTTTATGCAATTCCAATCAAAATAGCACCAGCATTCTTCTCAGAGATAGAAGAAACCATCCTAAAATTTGTATGGAACCACAAAAGGTTCTGAATAGCCAAAGTAATGTTGAAAAAGAAAACCAAAGCTGGAGGCGTCAGAATCCTGGACTTCAGCCTGTACTGCAGAGCCATAATTATCAAGACAGTATGGTATTGGCACCAAAACAGACACATAGACCAATGCAATAGAACCAAGACCCCAGAATTGGACCCACAAATGTATGGCCAACTAATCTTTGCCATCACACTGCATTTTAATGCAGAGCAGTGGTCACCAACAGGAGAGTGCTGTCTGGTTGTACTTTAGCTCAGACTAAGAGGTTGACAAACAAGAAGACAAGTAACTCAGCCATTAGGGAAGACAACCCTGCTGTTTCTACCTAGGGACAAATTTAGGCGCAAGGATCAAAACTTATTCAGATTCAGCTTACGTCAAAAGGGACTTTAAGGATACAAGTTTCACGGGGTCCAAGAACAAGCTGCCTGAGTGGGCCTGGGGAAGGGAAGGTGTGGGAGTAGCTGCCCACCTGCCGGCTCTTCCAGCCCAGCATCCCTGGTGTCCCCAAGGGCCCAGTAAATAGCACTGGGGTTTGAACCACACAGAGAGGCACATTTAGAAGGCATTCTGGGCTTCTTTGGAAGAGGGACTAGGTTGGAGGATTTAGCTTAGAGAGAGTGGAATGCTTTTCTGACAACAGAGCCTTAGAACTTGGACACCTCACCTGCCCCCAGTGCATGGCCAGGTTGTGGTGGGGAGGTCGCTATGGTCCCAGGTGAGACTCACAGTGAGGAGGGGATAAGAGAAGCACAGGCTGAATGTGGGCTCCCCCTGGGAGAGTGAGGGAAGGGAAAACATGGCTGGGCTCTGCATCCCACTGCTCAGGGAGGTGGCTGAGGGGTGGGGGCACTGCACGAGATTAGGGGGTAGAGGGGCTGTGAGGAGGGCTCAGGAGCTGAGGAGTAAGTCTCTTCTGTCCCTCCAAACAGTCTGACTACAACAACCTTGGGTCATGGCCTCCATCCACACCTGCACCTTGTACTCCTCAGGCTTAGAGACCCCTTCCCCTTCGAGAAGGCTCTGGATTGCTACTTTGCTGAAGCCTCTCCCATACCCCTCAGAGCTATTCTCTCTTCTCTGAGATTTTATATCAGTCAGTTTATACCCACTACGTAGGGACTTTTGCTTTTCAAAGCACTTGAAGTGTTAGTGATTACATGCAAATCCTGTCTTCTTAGGGTCCCTTTAAGAATCTCCCTTATGTAAACCGATATTTGGATTTCAACTATGTGTTCTTTTTTTTCTTTAATGCTGTTGGTGTTTCTAAAATTTTGATAATGACCTGGGGCCCTGAGGGCCTCAATGGGGAGAAGCCAGCCTCTTAAAGTCGTATGGCCCACCAGGGGTCACAGCCCCAGTAGGGACTTCTGTGGCTAGGGCTCTTAATCACCAGGGCCAAGAGCTGCTCCCCAGCTGTCCCACCTTGGCCCTTATAGCTAACCAACACATGATGCTCAGCTGAGTTAACAAGATGGACCACCCATTTTCATAGTGAGAAACACTTCTCTCCTGAGAAAGTTACGTGAGCCAGGAAGCAGAGTGGGGGCCGAGCTGAGCTCAGTCCATTACAGCATCATCTGGAAGCAGGACAAGCTCCGGAACTGGGCTCCAGAGAGATGTTCTTACCACCCTCCTCTGAGACCGCTCCAGGACCTGGCCAGCAAGGGCCCTGGCAACAACAGGCCCACATTTCAGGCATCACATCATATGATCAGGAAGCAAAGAGCCGGGCCAGGGATGATCTCCAGAGCTGGACTGTGTGCCGTGAACTCCCAGAGTTGAGTTGAATACTGACCCCGGGGGTTGAAGATGGTCGTGTGGGCACCCCTGGCAAACACTCATGTGGAGCAGTGGGACACTTGGACTTACAAGTAGTCTCTACAGGACACGGCTGTCCCTCACAGGTGGGCAGACTTGTGAGAAAGTGGGGGAAGGCTGACCGAGCTGCTGAAAACTCTCATTGGAAGCTATGTTTCCTGGGCAGCTCTCTCCCCTGCTAATGGCCTCTAGGCCATGAGTCCCATTGGAGGGCCTCTGCAATGGAGCATGGAGAGCTCTCTTTTGTTTAAGGAAAGAGGCAAGATCCCTGCGGTGTAGTGGAGCCACTGTGTGCTGGGTTAAGTGTGTTTATCATGCTCAAAATCAGTTGTCATCCATGGAATGGCTTACAGGCCATCTTGGATAGGTTCAGCACAGGGGCCACTGCTGTGATGAGGAAGCAGATAGCCAGCCATGATCACGGCCAAGACTTTTGGGTGCTGCTCTGTGAGGAGGAAAAAGACAGGGTCTCAGGGTTGGCAGGGGTCTCAGGTGACATGCTTTCTAAAGTTTCCCCCTCAGATAGTGATGATCTGGCTAGCAGGCACCTTGGCCCCACAGTCACTGAACCCAGGCTGGATGGTCAAGTACATTTTCCTGGCCCGAATACAAGGTGGATGTAGGGAGGGGGTGTCAGTGAGGCAGGAAGACTGAGATTTTGGACTCTTATGGACTCTCTTCCAGGACTTCCTTCTTCTACAAGGATAACCAGACTTGTTAAACATCTCATAAAATGCCTGAAAATTAGCATAGCTAGACACTAGACAAGCTTGATGGGTGCAAGCCAAATGGTTTTGGCCAAAGAGCCTTTAGAACTCACCCAGATCTGCATGCGAGGCCCCTTCAAGCAGGAGTTCCTTGGGCTGATGGAACAAAATGGGCCTGCCCAGATGCAGCCTTGAGGCAGAGTGTTATTCAGAGAGCTCTGCAGAAAGGTTAGTACAGAGCTCATTCAGGGCTCGAGGCCGCTCTCAGACGGTTGACCTCATCTGGGAGGATGGAAGGGAGAGGGGGAGATGTTTGTGGGAGGACAGGGGGCAGAAGTTCTCAGGGTCACCACTGTCCAACATGAGAGGGCTTTGCTCTCACTCCATCTTCTCCCCTCAGGAGAGCACCATAGGGTCTAGGTATAGGCAGACTTGGGCCAGGCAGTGTAGACATAGGCGAGAACAAGAGTGAAGAACCATGGAGATTCCCTAACAGAAAGTCCATGTATTGGATGCTTTACGAACACTTCTAAAGTCTTCAATAACCTTAATAAAGTTCAAGTTCCCATTTTGCAGAAGGAAGTGGTGAGGTTCAAAATGGGGGAAATGACTGGTCCAAGTTACACAGGTAGTAGTTGGCTAAGCAGATTTTCTAGAAGTCCAACTTATGGCAGGCTGCCTCTCACCATGCTTAATCCTAGTTACCTACCATCTGTTGGACCAGACCTCTGGGGAACATTGATGCCACATCACAAGCAGTATGTGTGAGCCAGATCTCTTATAAAAAACCTAGAAAGTACACAAGACCCGGGGCTCCACAGGGACTTTCCAACAGTGTTACCAAACTGTCCATATAACTGGGAGTCTAGATTCTTGCTTGACCCTTTGTGGTTTTCCCAGAATACCCCTCTTTGGGTCCAGATGCCACATGATTTACCACCAGCTTCCTGACCAAGGAGGGGTGTAGGACTCTCACTCTGGGAAACAGGGTAAAAGTCTACCTCCAACAGGTTACTCTCTGTAGCTGCCAGGAGGAATTTGAGACAAGGTGTGGGGCACTCTGGAGAAATCTTGTGTCCATTAGCATCTGCCTTCAGGCCCCTTCTTTCACTCAAGGAAGCCTGCACAGGGCTGGAGGGAACTACATGGAAGTCGGGGGAAGATCCTGATAGAGAAACTGCACAGAGGAATGGATAGGTCTTTTGATAGGCTCTACAGTGACAGTGAGATCCAATGGAAGATTGGGGGCTTGAGGTGACACTGAGATCCAGTGGAAGATTGGGGGTCTTGCTCTGACACATGACATGTCCTTACAGAATCTTGGGGCTGTTATGTCCAGTAGGATTGGCTTTCTGGTTCTGTCCCCATCAGCTTTTAGGTGAGTATATTGACCATTTACAATGATGTTCCACTGGGGGCTGCTTTCAAATTCTGGTGACACTGACACTCAGCACTTGTCCTGAAGTAATTCTGCCATGGCATCCACAAAGGTCATTCGTGCCACCTCAAAGAATACCACATCCAATGGCTGACTCATGGAGTCATTTCCCCACTATAGAATTTGGTGAAAGACTCATCTTAGGAAGGGAAGCATTTGGTATATTCATGGAGAATTTTCTTTTTCTGCCTTCTTGCTTCCAGAATACCTTTACTTTGGCTCCTCTTGTCTGGATCTCTAGTGTCTGTTGGCCTCTCCTGGGCCTTGCTGAATGAGAGTGTAAAGCCAAGGGTAACTGGGTGGAAATGCTCAAGGGAATTTCTCCTTGAGTCCTCTAGCCATCCGTTGACCTCTGATCTGGGACTGCAACCCCACTGAGCCATCTCCTGGTGGCAGAACACTTTTCCTCCTCATCCTCATGCCTGCCCACTTGGGCTGGTGTTTCTTTGAGTAGTAGCAGAATAGCATTAGTCTGTGAGGAGAGTGAAATCAAGAGCAGGTTCTTGGGTTTGTGGACTTGCAGAACAAAAGGGGACTCAAGGTAACTCGCTTCATGGACAAGGGGACCTGAGAACCTCACAAGGTTAGAGACATCATGATCCAAGGTGTCTCTTGGTGACAAAGATGACAGAGTTAGGGTTTGAGCCCAGTACAGACAGCTTACTGCAGAGATATATTCTACTGGTCTTTTCCACTAGGTGATGGGCTATATTCTTAGTGGATCATGATCTAGTCATGTGATCATTTGTTTTAGCAACATTGCTTAATCTTTTAGAGGAGAGGGTCAATCAATATTACTCCAATTTACATTATACCTCCAACATGAATAAGTATCTGGTGAAGAAATAAGATAAAATAATAGCTCAAAAAGAAAAAGAAAATCGACCATGGAATCTAAAGCATTGTGACATTTTGAGTTCCTTCCACAAAGTCTTCTTCAGTGTTCCTTCCATAATCAGGTGGGATTCACATTAGGTGGAGGTGGGGATAACAGGGGGGCTAAGCTGAGGGATGCAGCTGACCTGCATTCAGAGAGTGGTCATCTTACCTGTCGTGAGGGTCTCTGGTATTGTGGGCTATCCCTTTACATCAAGGGCTTTCTTCTCACAGATGACTTCATTTTCATATATAACATAGTCAACTTCAAAGTAAATAACACAAGGTTTAGAGTATATTGAGAACATGAAACTGAGAAGGAATACCATCTAAGCTGTTCTAAGAACTAGAAAGAGCAGGTAGCCCTGCTTTACCCGCACGGACATACAGTAACAGTGGTATGAACTGGAAGAAGGTGTGGTTTCTGCTAGACTCTCTTGGTCTGCAGGTGTGGTCCTTCAGTGTGGCCTTGCTCGTATCAAGGGAAGAGTCAGAGGTCGTCAGAATGGAGATGGCCACATTCCCGTTGGGGAAGCGCGCTAGTTCCCATGGCCATTTCTGTTCTCCAGCCATACTCTCACCAAGGCCTTTCACACTTCATCTGGGACTGTGTGGACAGGATCTGGACTGAGCCTCTGTGCTGCTCTCAGGTCTTCTCACAGTTGACCCCAGGCGTACTGATTTAGGTTGTATCCTTAGGCCCGTGAGTAGGTAGTGAGCAAACAACACACGTGACTCAGCCTCACTTATATTTTAGGAGTGGAATGCCAAGGCTGAATGTTATCAGAGGCAAAGATCATGGCCCTACCTTCAAGGAAATCCATATGGAAGGGAAAATAAGGACTAACAATTAAGGACAAATAACCAATCAATCACTCTGTGATTACAAGTGTTTAAAGGAAAAAGAGTTGGGAGTGAGGAAAGGAAGAGAAAAAATGTGTAGAAGAGGCAGAATTTGAAATGGGCTCTGAAAGCCTGAGCTGAGGGTAATTTTCACGAAGAAGTATGAAAGTGATATGAAGTGAGTTTGAGCTGTGACCGTCTCGTTCATCTTCCTCAGTGGGGTAGAGAGATCACTGAGTCTGCAAACGGATTCCACAAGGCAGATGCTCAAAACCATTCTTCATCCGGGGTGGAAGCTGATGCTGTGGCATTGAAGGGAAGCCAGCGATGGTTCTGAGGACAGTGTTGGAAGATGGAACAAGGCAGTGTGGCGGTCATGGATATGACAGGACACAAGGGTGTTGGAGGCCAAGGGGGTCTCCTGAAACACCAAGCAGGAGGCCACGTGAGTGGAGAGCCAGAGGCATATCCACTCAAGAATGAGGTCTGAGGAGGGATAGACATACTTCCTGGAGAATGCTTCTAGGATCTCTAGTGTATCTGCTTTGTTCAGAGCCCCTCGTACTGGGCCTGCGTCCTCTGGAGGAAAGGATCCTGGGACCCTCCCCACAGCTGGGTCCCGCTGCCTCACCAGAGGGAGAGGCCCAGAAGTCCTCACCACAGGGACAGATTTCGCAACTTCTGTCCATCGGGCCCAGGACTTCTGAGAGTTGCCTGCTTGTCTGAGGGGGCCCAGGATCTGGGGTTCTAGGGGTTAGAAGGGCCCACCACGCACCAAAACCTAGGCTGTTCCTCACGAACCCTGCCCTCGGCTTGTCTGAGAGACACAGGACGTTCTCTCCACGAGAGCACCCAGAGATGGCTCAAGCCTGTGCCTCGCTGCTTGGACACAAGCTTCAGATTCTGGCCACTGCCTTGTGTCTGACCTGCCAACACATCCCTTTTTGATTGGTGGCCCCTGATCCTGCCGGCATACCTTCTCCTCGCCCTCTCTGGCCCACTAGCTCAACTGCTCTCTGGACTCACCCATAGCACCCCTGGGGAAAAGAGTCGACAGCAGATGCATGGTGTTATTCCTTAGGAGGACTCCCCCAGGGGGTCCTGGCCCAGGACTCAGGCCCATGTACACTCCCCATAGCAGAACAAGCCAGTCACTGAGACGGCCACACACAGGGTCTCATGACTGCAGTGCCAGTGGCCCAGGTGGCTCTGCTAAATGTGCAGAAGGGGTACATCAGATTCAGCTTGGGGTCATTCTCCTTGTCTATGTTCTAGTCCTGGCCCACTGAGGCTAAGGTGCTAAATACTCATTTGTCATCATGCTCTTTGGCCTTCCTTCTCCCACTAACGCTAGTGAGAAGGCCCTCAAGTGATAGAGTTTGGTCTTAACAAAAAGGGTTTATCTTGTGGGAAATCTGTAGGAGAGCTGGAGGTGGGGACGTGGCATCCGTGAGAGATCCATGCTCAGCCCTGGGCTCTGAAATGCCGGTGTGGAGTGGGGGGACGGGGACTCTGGCCCCAGGTACACCTGACACCAGCTTAGTCCGGGGCCACCATAGCCTCTGCCCATACTGCAGAACCATGGGGTCAGAGGAAGGAGAATCAATTTCAAGTGAGCATCTTGGTGCTCAACATGCATTTGCTTTCTCCTGAAGCCCCTCAGAAAGCTGGCAGTAGAGAGCTGGGGGTTGGGAGAACTGAGGTTTCTGAGTTGCATGTACTCAGAGCTCTTGAACGATCCCCTCCCTTGCTCTTCGAGGGTCAGAGGAAGCTCACCCAGGTTACTCCAGACTCATTCCTGGAGTAGGGCATTGCAGGAACACCCTGGCCTCAGTGTCCTTGGACCGTAGCCCAGCCTGGCTGTGCTGCTCACCTGCTGAACTTCATCCCATCAGGGTGCTCACACCACATCTACCATAGCTTGTAAGGAGCCTCCAGAGCCTGGCAAATCATTGGATTTAAGAGCTAAAAGCTGAATGCGAGGCAGGAAATGGTCACTGGTTACTCACATCAAGAGGCCGTATGTGTTCTTCCTCAAGAGGTGGTGATACCTGCTTCTCCTGCCTCCTTTCAAACTCGAGGCAACTACTAGTTGTTTTACTAAGTCAATGAGGCAGACGCTATACAGCCTAAAAGTCGTCACTTGAATCCCTGTAGGGAATACTGGGCTCAGGGCCATGCTTGGGGTCCCGAAGCCTGTATGAGTGCACAGCCACACTCGGCAGCTCTTGCTACCCTGGCTTGAGCACAGCTCAGAGGAGAGGCCTGGTGAAAGCGGCCTGTGTGTGGAACGTTCTGGCCCGAATGGCAGCTTCCTATTTGGAAGGAAGACTGGTGATAGGTGAGGACCTCCCAGGTGGGCAAGGAGAATTAGCTGTGCCTCCCCTCTGAAGGATCTCAGAAGACCACATAAGAATGCTGTAGTTTACAACTGGGTTTTGAACCTGCCCTCTGGGGCGGGGCCATCCATACACTGTACTGGAAAGAGGAAGGTAGAGCAAAGCAGGCCGGACAAGGATTGCCCAGCCAGTCCGTGGTCCTCCCTCGGGGAGTGCCGCCAGCCAGTGCTCTGACACCCACTGCTATGGGTCCTGAGCTTCAGGGACATTGGGCACAGAGCTCTTCATAGACCCCTGTCGCCCAGGAGCGTTCTTTATATGGTAGACACACACAAGAGGGGGTCTCTTCTATCTCCGCCCAAACAGCATCCACCCTGCAAGGCTCAGAGAGGCTTCCCTATCTCCGTACCTCACGAGCCGCCCTTGCCCTCAGTCATGTGCATTTAGCCTCTCCTTTACTTTAAAAAAATCGAATTTTCAATCTCACCTTCTCTGTTTAAGAACTGCCAGCAGCTCCGTCTGTCGTCGAATCCCCAAACCCCACATCCGGGCCATGCTGGGGCTCCGGCCTGGCTTCCCACCACCCACACGTTGTAGCAGGCCAACGGCTTTGCCGTCCCTCCTCGACCGCTGTCACCTGGGGGATCAGCGCCCCTAAGCCTCACCCGAGTGCCGGCCTCCTGTGGGCTGCCCTGCCTGAACTCCTGTAGTGCTCTCCACGCTGTGTAAGCCACAGCCACCAGAAGTGGGACCAGCTTTCCTTGCTGCATCCTCCAGAGCTGCTGGGCTCATTAAGTCAGCCCTGTCGGGGCGAAGATGGAGCCGTGCATGGTCTCTGCTCTTAAAACACAAGAGGACTCTGCAGCTGAGAAGGCAGCCCGCGTGGAGCTGAGGCAGAAGGTGAGGAGGGAATGCCGGATTCCCAGACTCCTCAGCAACAAGGCCAAGGCCTGGGTTTCCTCCACGTTGTTATGTGGGACTCGCCTTGGCTCTTGTTTCAGTTTGGGACTTGGGCTGCTGTTTCTTGGGGCAGGTCAACGAGAGTCCCTCAGAAGTCTCAGCTGGTCGACCACGTGACGGCCCAGCACAGAGGCCAGGAACGCAGGGTTTCCCCTGCTGTGCTCACATAGCACGCAGCCCAGCGGAGGGCAGCCCCCCAGAGGGGTCCGAAATGGGAGAAGTAAGGTCACCTTCCAGCATGGGGGAAATGCCCCCGGTACCAGGATCACTTCGGGCAACACGCCAGGCTGATCCTGGGGAGCAGACCCCCTGCAGGTGGCCCGGCCTCTCTCCTGAATGGGTGGGTGGGCAGGCGCTGCCCAGGTGGAAGGGGGGTTGTGATGGGGGGCCCTTTACTCACCATCCCGCCTCCCCCAGCGGTGCCAGTCTGGCCCAGCTGGTTGGGGGGCAGAGAACTCTGCTGGAGTGGGGGACAGGAGGCTGTCTTGGGTACAGGTGGCTCTAAGAACCCACAAGGGCTCTTCCGTGTCACCCACAAGTTCTAGGGGGGAAGGTTTTGCTTTTCAGAAAGCTTGGGGTAGATCCTGGCCACACAGCTGGCAGCCAGGAAGCCTGGAAAGACCTTGTGAGAGCGTCCCTTCACGGCTCCCCTGTGGGAACTCCATGTGAGCACTTCCATCTGGTCCTTGATGGACCTGGGGGCAGTGAGAGGCTGGCTTGGGTGCTTCCCAGTGGAACCCTGGTGAGAACAGGAGCAGCAAGCTGAGCCTGGGGCAGAGGGGCAGGGGAGCAGTGGGGGGGGCACTTGCTCTGAGAGCATGGTGGCTTGCGGGGGGTGGGGGGGCGTCCAGGCCATCCAGGTGGGAGGGCGGGCGACCTGCGGGGGGTCAGCTCCAGGCGAGCGGGTGGGCTGCTGACCATTTTAACCTATAGGGACATAAGACCCAGGGACTTCCTTCCATTCATCCTCATCAGGACCCTGTGGGTCAAGGGCCGCGGACTTTATGGATGTTCAGGGAAGAAGTAGCTGCTGTGAATTATGTCGTGGTTCTGGGGGCCTTGCAAGGCTCTGCCCCAGGTGGAGTTCATGCTTCTGGGGCAGCTGGTGTCCTAACAGTACTTGAATCTACTTTTGAAAAAGAAAAAAATCTCTCCCTCTCTCTTTCTCTCTCCCCATCCATCCATCCATGTATTGTGAACATGGCGTAAGTGTAAAAACGCATGAAATAAGTGCACAATTTAAGACAGTTGTAAAGCGAACACACCATGCTCCTGATTACACACCATAAAACGCTGCTTGCATTCCAGAAGCCTCCCCTGCCTCCTCCACAGTGATCCTGATTTCCTTACTCAGTCCTATCTGTTTTCCTGGTTTTATTATTGCTTTCGTGGCTACAGGGTATTTGTGCAAAACTGTGTTTCTCCTCTTGAATACGTAAGTTTGCAGTGTTTGGATGTTGTAAATAAGGCTGAGAGAAACATGTGTTTGTAAGGATGCTTTCCTTTAGGTGAATTCACAACAGTGAAATTTTCAGCCAGTTATTTATGTTCAAGCTTCTTGGAATAGATTACCATATTTCCCTCCCAAACAGTTTTGCTAATTTACACACCCACGAGCAATTCCATTTGATAAGTGCCTACAGTGATCCAGTCCCTGGGAAGGAAGGGTCTGTGTATTAAATGCCAGGTTCACTGCATCCTTGCCAGCACTGGGTTTAAGTTTTCTTGGACCATCAGATCTAAGGCTCATTTTAGTTTGTACTTTTCTGACACTGGAAAGCAGATCACCCCTGTGTGTCTGTTTACTAATTAGTACCTCCAGAACTGTGACAGAATACGTTTCTGATGTTTTAGGCCACCAAGTGGGACCTGGGATGCACAGCCAGCCCAAACACACTGAGTTCTTGGACAGGGCAAGAAGAAAAGACATCGGTTTTTAAGTTCTTTGTCTCCAGGTGTGACCTTATTTAAGAATTATTCAAAGGATCTAGAGCTAACGTGTGTAAGTTGGTAAACACTAGAACATGTGACTATTTAACACTTGACAGACATGTCTGCTGCTGCTGCTGAGGAATTAAAGTTTAAATTTTGTTTGAATTAAGTAAAAAAAATAATCGATTTGGTTCCTGGAAAAATATAAAGGATTTTTGGAACAACAAATGCAGTGTGTGAATCTAATAAATCTAATAATAAAGTATGTGAATCTAATCATGTAGTGAAAATGAATTTGAGATGTAAAAATTTTAAATATAAAATTGAAAATAAGTAAAAAAATAAAGTATGTGAATCTGTTTTTCCAACTGCAAAGTTTATGCGATCTAAAGTTATTTTTGATGAGAATTTAGTGTCCACATTGAGATACATTGTGTTATATTTATATACACACACCAAATTTTGAAGACTTAGTACCAATGAAAGAACATAAAATAGTCTCATTAATAATTTTTGTATTGACTATGTGTCAGAATGACAGCATATTTGGATATGTTGGGTCAAATTAAATAATATTAAATTCAGGTGCACCTGCCTCTGAGGGTAAGTTGCTCATAGTGACTCAGACAGAATGCGTGCTGCAAATGCTCTCCGAGGTGGTTTCCTAGAACTCCATCATCTCCCTCTCTTTGGGGATAAGGTGTATCCGGTGAGGCAGGGGCGGGGGCTCTACCCGTCCAGGTGCAGAGCTTGGCTTAGAACCCAGGTCACCTCTGAGTTCCGGTCACCACTTGACGGAGACGCCGGAAGTCCTGCTGTGTATGTCTTCCCCCCCCCCCCCCCCCCCCCCC
>NC_043703.1:150590422-150632204 GCF_006229205.1 Suricata suricatta
TAAAGCTGGAGCCCAGAGGATGTGGGACTCAAATCTGACACAGCCGCTTACATTTGTACAGGACCCGAGGCCATGAGGCCTCTGTTTTCCTGCCCAGCACCCCACCGGGCCAGAGCATGCCATTTTCCATATGGACACTAGGTGTCGCCATCGCCGCACAAGTGGGCCCACCTTTCCGCAGTCTAAGGCTCCTGGAGGGCTGGGTGCTGGCCTGAGGTGGGTCCCTCCTCTGGCTGTGAGCTCAAGGCGGTGGGCCCGATATTGATCTCCTGGGATCATAGGTTGATAGCGCTGTCACCCCCTGAAAACATAAGCTGTGTGTAGACAACATCAGGAATTTATTGGCCTCGTTCAACGGAACCCTTGCTCTCTGTGGAGGTCTCAACCATGTGGTGTCTGAGGCTTGCCCATGGGTGGTGCACCCTGCAGTGTCTCAGACCCTGGTCCATGGAGCTTGGGGGTAGTGGCGACTTGGCTCATGTCATTGTTTGAGCAGGGGAGCAAGGTCCTGCAGGATCTACTCAGGGGAGGCCCTGCTGAGACACTGCCCAGGTGCGTGTGGAATGCAGGCCTGTCCTCCTGGACCCTCTCTGCCTGCAGGGATTGGGTGGAAAGGGACCGTCACCCACTTTCCCTGGGCCACAGTTGAGTACATGATGGTCGGGCTGGGGAATGTCTTGCTCAACGTCGCTTAGCTAGTGAGGGTTAAGCTGTCTTCTGTCCCAGCTCTATCCCAGGCAAGCTGCCTGTTATGGGTTGAATCTGTCCCCTGCACCAATCCATGTGTCCATGTCCTAAGATGAGGCCATACTGGACTGGGGGGCCCTGATCCAGTGTGTGGGTGTCCTTACAAAGCGGGGACATTTGGATACAGACAAACACACAGAGAGAACACCATGTTAAGGTGAAGGCAGAGATCGGGGTGATGCTTCACCATTGCCATTTTGCCAGTGGTCCCTAAAGTTGCCAACACACCAGCAGAAGCTAGGGGAGGGGCCTGGAGCAGATTGTACCCCGTGGTCCCCAGAAAGAAGCAGCCTTGCAGACACCCTGATCTCGGACTTCTGGCCTCCAGATCTGTGAGACAATTGTTTCAGCTGCCGGTCTGTGGTACTTTGTTAGGGCAGCTCTAGCACACTAAAGCAGTGCTCAAGTCTGAGTGGTCATTTTGGATCCTCAGTTCTTCCTGGCTGGGCCTCTG
Source organism: Suricata suricatta (assembly GCF_006229205.1). NCBI lineage: Eukaryota > Metazoa > Chordata > Mammalia > Carnivora > Herpestidae > Suricata > Suricata suricatta. The sequence continues at coordinate 150,591,624 of NC_043703.1, forward strand.
ATGTGATCACAGGCTCCGCTCCTTTTTCTTTTTGTTTGGCCTTCTGAACAAGTCCCGTTTCTCTCCCCCATTCTTCCATCTTCATATTATGCCCCTTGCTCCAAAATGACCCACCCTGTATCAGTCTCTGATGGAATCTATTTGTTTAGGAAGTTGAATTCCACTGGAAAATATCAGGAAAGCATTCTGATTAAGCTGATTCATACTAAAGGGTGAGTGACTAACACCCAAGTAATATGATTCTAGGGAAAGGTCTCACTTGTTTTCCCAAGGGCAATTATGTGTTTGAGAGGAGTTTGCTAATTACTGAAGAGGACACTATGTTGAGTGAAGAGTACTTTTGCATATGAGTGCCCCTAAGTGATCCATTAAACGTGTCATGTTTTCCTTATGATGAGGGCAGAGCCCTGGAGCCTGTGCATGTGCTGCTATCCTGGAAGCCTAGGGCTGTTCTGACTTCTTCACAGTGGGGGCTCTCTGGGCAGATCCACCCCCAAGTCCAGCCCAAGAGGCAAGAGCCAGTCTTCCGACCTCCCTCTGCAGTGGGAAGGACCCAGACCTGAGCACCTCTCCTCCCCACTTCGCACAGCTCTGCTCTGGCTCCATGAAAGTGGTTTGTTCGCAGGGTAGGGCTGCTTCAGTTGCTCTGACCAGACAGGTTGCTCCCGGGGATGGATGGCAGCCAGGCCCAGCTGGCCTTCAGGGAATGAGGCTGACAAGGCATGGTGATGGCACCCGCAGGCCACTCTGTCTGGTTTCAGTCAGTGGTGGCCTCTGGTCTTTTAGTGGGGGAGTTCTGGCAGGAAGTGGGAACCAAGGGGTTCTGGGAGGAGGCAGAAGGAGAGGGTGCCTTCTGAACTTGGTGCAGGAACTCTTTCTCCAGGAGCCTTGAAGAAGGGGCTAGAAGCTCTGGTCCCTGGGCCACTGGCTGGGAATGTGAGCAGAGTCCCTGGTGGGGAGAGAACTGGGTAGGGGCTGGGCTGGCTGAATGGTCCCCTCCCACGCCATTCTCCCTCAGGACTGGCAGTCTCTTCTGCAGTCCTGGTGTGCCTGCCCTGGGGTGAGCCAGGTGTAAGAAGGGGGCCTTCTTCCAGTAGAATGCCGTCCACTGCGGTGATGCTGTGAAACCATGAGATGTTTGCCCCAGCCTGTCACGGCCCTCAAAAGGTGGCTGGGCTGGGCAGAACAGAGTGTACATAGTAGTAATTGGAGCGAAGGGAATTCAGGGAAATCTTCCTGGAGGAGGTGGAGTTTGAGCAGGGCTTTGAAGGATAGATGGATTTGTCCTGGAGAAAGGAGCAGGAAGGCCATGCTGCTGAGCAAACCCTCGAGTGTGGGCCCTTTGGGCAGCAGGCTGCCCCTCCAGGCCCTTCTGGACCCTTCCAGCAGGGGCAACATCACCATGGATCTATTTATCGTAACTGCTGCACCCACTTCTGGATTTCCTTCAATCTCCAAAGTGCTCATCACATGGATACCCTGCTCCTCCCTCCGCACCCTCCAGCCCTGCCTGCTGGCTCTGCCATAAGCTCCCTCCACCTTCATGCGCTCTTGCCCTTGCTGAAGTCCTATCATGTCCAGGCTCCACGCGCAGCCTGTTGGGGAAACTTTCCCGAGTTTCTCTCAGCCCATCCTCCACACTGGAAGGCACTCCTTAGCCACCCTGACCTCCCACAGTCACCATTCAGCAAACATGGGTTGGGCCACTAGCTTACTGGGCTTTGGGGCTCCATGCTCCCAGCGTGCAGAAGGTCACGGTCAGGGGACACACAAATCAGTCCCCATGCAGCGTGGCCAGGCCTGGTTCGTTGCAGAACTGGCCATCTGAGAGACTGGATCCTTGCCGAAGCCTTGGCCATCTCTCTGGCATCTCTTGGGAAGCCACTGGGGGAGGGGCGGGGATTGGGAGGGGGGCTGGGGGAACCCCAATTAGTAAATCCCTCTCGCTTGGGTGTGTTCCCTGAGCTATTAGGTCCCTCAAGTTTTAGCAGGGACCGTATTTGGAGAGCCTGCTGCTCTCAAGGGCAACACCATCAGGAACAAGATCGCGTTTCTGTTTCCCCACAAGCCTTGGGAATTGAAGTATGTGCAGAAATACAATTCATAAATCGATGGACTTTATTTTCACTGTTCCCAGGCTTTAATTTCCAGAAACAAAATGTGAGTGTTATGGCTGAAATTCTCCTAGTTTTAGGAACCCCACCATAACCCAGATGGTTTATGCATAGTTCACATATTATATGACAGGGCTGGTTTCAGGAGTAGCAAAAGGTCACGGGATTGCAGTCACACAGGAACAAGACGATCTGAGTGTGGCGACCTGTTATTTATACTATTTAGACCGCAAACCCTGCCCTTACACTCCTCCCCCCACCCCCGGGGACCCGCAGGGAGCCGGGCCTCTCCTGGAAGCCGAGCTTGCAGGTGACCGGCCGCCAGGGCCTACCGTGGTCCGCCACGCATGGAGAGCCGCGCATGCGTGTGTGCATGTGCGCATGCGTAGGAGCATGCGTGGTCAGTGGGGAAAAAAGATGAGGGGGGAAAGGGCTTCGTGGCGGCACCAGCCCCCCTCAGTCTCCCCATCTGGAATATGGGTGTGCCATGCTGACCTCCGAGTTCCCCTGGGGACTCTGTGATGCTTGTGTGTAAAGAGTGCAGGGGAAGGGCTCCCAGGTCTGCCTGCGGATTCCACAAGTGCTTCTTGGGAGCTGAGGGGTGTTAGGCACTGAGCCTTTCAAATCACGCTATGGACTCTGGGGTAACTCAGGCATCAGGGCCTCTTTACCTACCTCTCTTCCATCACCCGGCTTTTCAGAAGGCTGCTTTGGGTGCACACCCACCAGGTAGGTAGGATGGGTGCTGCCGTCGCTTCTGCTCCTGCCATCTGAGCTTTTCTAGCCCGCTTAAAAAATTTTTTTTTAAAATTTATTTTTGAAAGAGACAGAGACAGAATGCAAGGTGGGGAGGTACAGAGAGAGAGAGGGAGACATAGAATCCGAAGCAGGCTCCAGACCCTGAGCTGTCAGCACAGGGCCTGACAAGGGGCCGGAACTGGTGAACCCTGAGATCCGACGTTCTCGGACTGAGCCCCCGGGGCGCCCCCTGGCTCCGCTTTTGAGCAGCACATCAATTTTCTCCCATCCTTTCGGGGCACTGCGCCTGAGCTCAGTTGGTTTTAGCAGAGCGCTCAGCCTTGATGGATGCCTTTGGTGAGGAGAGGCCCCTGCTTCTCAGGAAATCTGGGCCTCTGCAGTGCGAGGCAGGTGCCCGCTTCTCTCCTGAGCCTGTGGCAGGGCTCTCGTGTGCTCTGCGGGAACGTGTGCTCTGGACAGGTGGCAGTGGGGATTGGGGACACCTGGCTAGGGCCCTTCCCCAGGTCCAGAGCCCCCAGTGCGTCTGCCTCTGCCAGGGTCCTCAACTCCAGCCCCTTTTCAGACCTTAGAAGAGGGTTTTCAAATGGCAGAAACTGGCTGAAGCACTCAAGCTGGTAACATGGGTTGTTCTGACTGAGTGTTTGCTTTCACTTCACAGAACTCCCAGTCTGCTGCCCTCAGTGGGACTTCACCTATGTCGCCAAGGTGTGCCGGGCACCTTTTGGGGAAGACGGAGCCTGCTCTTCTGGAGAATGGCTTTCCGCTGACGCTTGCAGCTGTCCCTACTCACCATTGCATCCCTGTGAGGGGCAGGGACACACAGGGGACTCCACTCTTCGGAACCGAAGAGGACACTTTCCAGGGATAAGAATCCGCCTTGGCCTCTGGCAGATGTACTCTGGATGTGATTGACTGATACAGCGCGGCTCCTTCCCAAACAGGGTCCCATCTCGACCACATACATGCCCATCCTTTGGAACCGAGGGCCTGACCGGCCCGCGGGCTCCAGCTCTGTCTGGGACCCCTCTCTCTGCTAATCACGAGCTGTCTGGGAGCACAGGTGGAAAATCAGACAAGTCAGAAGGGGTCAAACCTCATCTGCAGCAGACAGGCTTGGGAGGGAGGAAGAAGGAGAAACTTGGAAGTCACCAGGCTGCTTCTCACCAGCCCTGTGTCCTCACACTGGGCGACTCAGGTGTCATTGCTTTGACAAATGGACTGTGAGTTCAGTCCTTGTACGTGAGCGGGTGTGGAAAGTCTCTCCCTTCCAGACGCAGCAGCAGCTCGGCACCGGCCTTGTGCGCAGGCACGGCGTTCTTCTTGGAGAAGGAAGAAAGGCCATCGGCACAGTAAAACTTGCTTCATTTGTCTCCAGAGTAATGGTGAGCCTCTCTCTGAAAGCCACTTAATTACGTGGCGAGGGTCCTGCCGTGGTGAGCGCTGCAGAGGCCGTCCAGCCAGGCACGCGCCCCGTGTAAGTGGTGAAATACACAGTACGATTAAGTAGCGCGAGAAACTCGTGTTGTTTCTGAAGACTTCAGTCCGTGTTTGGACCGTTTTGATTTACTGTTAATTTGGGGAGTCTGGCTTCTCTTTGGAAAGCATGGAATGTGCGCTTCTAAAATAATTGCAATCAAATCTCGACCTGATATGGGCTTTCTGGTTCCCTGGACGCTGGGCAGCAGCAGCCTGGGGGCGGGATATATTTTTTCTGCCAATTCCCCCACACGCTTGTCAGGAGCAGGGTCGCGTTGCTTCCCACCCCCAGATTCCTTCTTCTTCTTCTTCTTCTTTTTAAATGTTTTATTTATTTTTGATACAGAGAGAGACAGAGCATGAGAGGGGGAGGGGCAGAGAGAGAAGAAGACCGAGAACCGGAAGCAGGCTCCAGGCTCTGAGCTAGCATAGAGCCCGACACAGGGCTTGAGCCCATGAACATGAGATCTGACCTGAGCTGAAGTCTGAGGCTTAACCGACTGAGCCACTCAGGCAACTCTCCTTCTTCTTCTTTAAAGACTTCCTGGCGTCTGAAAAAGGGAGCTGGGGGCCTGGCGGTGCCTCATGGAGGCACCTAGTCTAGGTCGTGGGGCCTGCCCTCCTCGTGCAGGGTTTCCTCTAGCTGGAGTGAGCAGGGAGGTGGGAGCGCATCTGTGTTCTGTGAAAACCCCCTGCGCTCCTCATGCGGCAAGGTCTGCCTCACCTTCCCTCTTGTGGTTGGAATTGATAAAATGCGTTACTGAGTCGTCCTCCTAGTGGGGCCCACAGCGTCGGAACCTGTCCAGGAGCCAAGGGGTGAACTGAGGCAGGATGCCTGCTTTGCTCCATCTGATTATGTGAACCAGGCACGAGGCGAATCCGGGAGATGTCAGTGTCGGGGTGGCAGGTTTTGGGCTGAATTATTTAGGGAAGTAAAGTGAGAACCCGTATTTTAAAAAGTTAATGCTAGGAGAGGAGACAGAGGAAGAAAAGAATTTTTATTGTTTCGTTTTGCCTTACAAGGTAATTTGCAAAAAAAAAAAAAATTACCCTTTGAAATGTTGCCAGCAGTGACTGACTGAAAACCAGCGAGGGTTCAGAAGTTAGAGTCCTACGCTGGTTTCAAATAAGGTACTTATCGTCCTTTCCCATCACCCGAGCACAAATACATATCCCTAACATTTCTCCAGAATTTGATTTTGGTCTCCGTTTCAAGGAAGAAGCGATGTGGGCTGTCGGAGCCTAGTTTCCCCGGCCATGACAAATTCTCATGAAAGCAGTGCACAGGAACTGGATTTTCACAGCCGCCGGGGGGGGGGGGGGGGGGGGGGGGGGGGGGGGGGGGGGGGGGGGCTCTGTGTCCCTAGGCGGTGGGGAGCTGCCCCTGATGTGGGTTTCTGGGAGTGGGCGTTGGTGTATGTGGGGGGAAGCTCTATACACATTGGATGCAAATATAATTGATATTTAAGTCTCTCTCTGGAAACTTAAACTTTGATAGTTTACATCTCCGCTTAATGGCATATTAAATCATTTTATAACCCTTAACAACTGTTTAATCTTTTCATTGTTGAAAAATGAGGTAATTGATCTAAGCCATGTCAGAATATGCCAGGAAAAACTTATTTAAATATACCACCCTTCGCCATGGCATTCAAGGGATTCTTGGGACCTGTATGTGTTTTAGGGGGGGACCGCCTCTCCCACAGTGGGGTCTCACCCTGAATGGGGTCAGAGACCCAGAATCCTCAGTGGGCGGAGGCTGGGGGAGGCCAGCGAGGGGAAAGGGAGAGCCTGAGATTTGGCCCTCAGGCTATGGTATTGCCGCCATCCGGGATTTTGGCTTCTAATTGGGCATTGTTTAAAACACGCTTTTCTGGCCGCCAGCATGTTCTATGATCTCTCCCAGCGTCCGGCAAGGTTGTTTGTGGGCCATCACCATTGGAGTGCTCGTGGCCTGAGCGAGGGAGAGCGAGAACCAGAACAAGAGAGGAGAGAGTAAGTGCTCTGTGATTCCAAAAACAAGTATGCCTTCTCCTTGGGAATGACACCAAAGAATACCTTCTAAATGAAGTATGTTTCCCTTTAGAGATTACAGCATCAGTGGATCAAAGTCCCCTGGAAATAGCTTTTGGCAGCTCCGAGGTTCCCTGTAACTCTTCTTTGACTCGAGCGGGGCAGCCCTGTGCTGGGAGCAGGGGCTGTGCTGCCTCTGGAGGCCGCAGAGCGCAGGGTGGGGACCGATAGGTGTCCCGCGGATCCGCTGACCACTCTGCAAAGCCTGTGGCCTCGTCTAGGTTTGGAGCTGGTTTGGTTGGAAGTGGTTTTGTTGCTCTGGAAAATTGATTGTGGCACACGGGCTGGTGCTCTCTGTCCAAGTAATGCAATACAGGCATCTTCTAAACTTAAACAAGGCTTTGGCAATGCTGGTGAAATGTATTGTCGTCGGCTCCGTGTCCTGACGTCCTCCATAGACTTGAGGAATGTTTGGACCTCGGCCCCCGAGCCCTTTCTGGTTTCAGTTTAACGAGAGTCCAGGCAATCCTGGCGGCAGGGAAGAGACCCTTCACGTTAGTTATTGCGAAGCTCAGCTGTCTCCTTCCAAGCCCTGTACGCAGCCCTACACATTTGTATACATTTTATATGGTCTATTTCCATTATAAATTGCCCATAAATTAAATACAGATTTTCTTGGGAACATCTTAAAAAAAGGGAAAAGATCCGTGTGATACATGTTTCTGGTATTGGAGGTGATGTGGGTTACAGAGGGGGGGGTGGGCCCGTGCGCCGAGTCCCCAACATGGAGGTCATGCGTCTGGGTTAAGGCAACCTGAGTGGTGTGTGAACGGATATGCGGCGTGCCTTTTCTCCATCTTTCCTGTTGTGAGCTGCACATCGTGATCCTGAAGAGAATGGAGACTGATTGATTGACCTAGACAGGCTGGAGCAGGTCCAGAGGAGGACAGGAGGACAGTGAGGATGGGGGCGCCCCCCCCCCTCCTCTGAAGAGAAGGCTGGGCTTGTTGCATTTGCCTGGAGGGGGCGCTCTCCGCACCGTCCGCTGCCCTGGGGAGTCGTCTTCAGCGTGAGGTGTGTTGCCCATGTAATCTGTTGTTAATAATGAAGTACTAATGTACATTAAATAAGAAATTAGAGCAGATTTTTCTTTGATGTTGATTTATTTTTGAGAGAGAGAGGGAGATGGAGCGTGATCAGGGGAGGGGCAGAGAGGGAGACACAGAATCCGAAGCAGGCTCCAGGCTCTGAGCTGTTAGCACAGAGCCCAACGTGGGGTTCGAACCCACAAACTGTGAGATCATGACCTGAGCCGAAGTCAGATACTTAACTGAATGAGCCACCCAGGTGCCCCAGAGCAGATTTAAGGTTCATCCCTAAAATGTCATTCTCATTCCCTTCCCTTCCCATTCCCAAAAGCTGTGTCCCAGACTTTGCTGCCTCAGGGACTTTGCATATATTGCTGCTTCTGCATAGCTCGCTTGCTCTCTCTCCTCTTTTTGTTCGGCACTTAGTAAGGTCTTCCCTGACTGCCTTATTTAAAAATGTACCCTGAGTACTCCCTCCTCTTCCTTTGTTTCTCTTTAACTATCTCTATTTGAATTTTTTACATTTTATTTTTTTACTAATATAAATAATAGTATATATAAGGTCTATGACATAGACCTTTCTTTCTCTCTCTTTTTTTCTTTCTGTCTCTTGCATGCTTTATTTAAAAAAATTCTTCTTCTTCTTCTTCTTATTTTTATTTTTGAGAGACAGAGAGAGATAGCGCCAGCAGGGGAGGGTCAGAGAGAGAGGGAGACACAGAATCCGAAGACAGGCTCCAGGCTCTGAGCTAGCTGTCAGCACAGAACCCAAAGCGGGGCTTGAACCCACGAACCGTAAGATCATGATCTGAGCTGAAGCCGGATGCTTAACTGACTAAGCCACCCAGGCACTCCTTGCATGCATTATTATATTCCAGGGCCCAGCACCTGGTAGGTGCTCAGTGAAATGCGTTGAATGTATACATGAATGCCCATGGGTATGTGGATATGTGTTTGGAGGTTGTTAGTTACATGTTATGGAGGAACAGATCTTGAAAATAGTGCTTTAGGAAACTAGACCTGAACCAGTTGGTGGAAATTATAAAAAGGTAGGTTCTAGTCTAAATTTTTTTTAATGTTTATTTTTGAGAGAGAGAGAGCGAGTGAGCGAGCAGGGGGAGGGGCAGAGAGAGAGGCACACACAGAATCCAAAGCAGGCTCCAGGCTCTGAGCCGTCAGCACAGAGCCTGCTGTGGGGCTCTACCTCATGAACCGTGAGATCATGACCTGAGCCGAATTCTTAACTCACTGAGCCACCCAGGCGCTCCTAAAATAATTTTTTAAAAAAGAAATACAAATTTCCACCAAGGAATGAGCTGACCCCTTGGGGTGGGGTTGCCTTGGAGGAAGTATCTACGACAAGTGAGGATGGCTGTTTATTAGGGGGCTGTTGACAGGACACCTGTCCTAGAGTAGGATTATGGGATCACAGGTGTCCTGATTCTCCTTCTCTGTGATTTTGTTCAGGGCCTTAAAATGCTCTGTCCTGGGCTCTCATAAAAATCAGTATGCTTTCGGGGCGCTTGTCCTGGATCACACAGCTCTGGCTGGGCCGAGCCCAGATGCCACAGGTTTCTTGCTTAGAATGTGAGCCCCCAGGGTGCTGTTGTCGCGGCCTCTGCACCTCCAGCAGGTGGTCCAGCCCTGGTGGTCTCTGGGCTGCCTTTCTCATGGTCTGCTGGACCTTTCTCCGGGGCCCAGCGGTACTGCAAGTTAATTTGTCCCCAAATGAGATATTAGTTTCTTTATTCTCCATTCAAGTAACTATTAAGTGTTATGTTCCCCCCGTGAATCTGCTCTGGTTGTTCGGGCCCCATTCCCCAGGCACTGGACTTGACACTTTCTCCCTCTTCCTCCTTCTGTCCCGTCAGCTTCAGCTCCAGAGTGGGTAGAAGGGCTGTGTAGGAACTTGCTGGTCAGCATGGCAGTCAGGATGCCTAGGCCTGGGCTCTGCAGCTTCAGAGCTTAGGGGTGGATGAGAGTTTCCAGGAGGGCTTCACCGAGGGAGCTCTGGAGGGGGGCTCGGTGGAGTCACATGCTGGAGCAGGATGAAGCCAGCTCCAGGAGGAGCCCCGGAAGGAGCCCCAGGAGGAGCCCCTAGGAAGAGCCCCAGGAGGAGCCCTCGGAGGACCCCCTGGAGGACCCCCTGGAGGAGCCCTTGGAGGAGCCCCAGCAGGAGCCCCCAGAGGAGCCTCGGGAGGAGCCCTGGGAAGCCCGGGGAGGAGCCCCAGGAGGAGGCAGGGTAGCAGTGGTTCAGGTGCAGGGCACCATGCCCCACGTGTGTGCAGGGGGACCAGAAACTACCCGCTTTTCCATCTTTCTTCAGGGCAGGCCCTGTATCAGTGTGGGGCTCAGGAGTAGATGGAAGGCATGTTGGACAGCCCAGCAAAGTGTAGAAAATGCCATCCAGAGGGGCCACTCACCTTGAGTGGTCAGAGCACCGGGTCTCCATTTCCGATGAGCTGAGTGACCTTGGACAAGCCGTTTGACCTCTCTTATTGCAGTTTCTGCATCTGTATAGTGGGGACTACTAGACTGTAATCATGAGATGATTCTCCTCACGTTAGATGGGAGGGGTGGCGTTTTCTTGTCATTATATGACTTTGTGTGCTATTTGATCTTTCTAAACTCTACATAGGCATAGTTTGATTTTAATAATAAAATAGGTATTTGGGAACGTTCATGAAATGCTATGTGAATATGTCAGTCTCTGCTTTATATCCTGGGGTCAGAGACGGTAATACCTAGCTTCTGGAGCCCTAAGCTTCTGCCTAAGTCTTTATTCTGAGGCTGTGACACCCAGGCCTTCCCAGGAAAGCCTTCATAGAACCAAAACATCTCCTGTGTGTTGGAGGCTAGAAGCACATGCTTGGAGGGGGCTCCCCTGTTCCAGCCTGGGGCCCGTGGGGCGGTTGGGGAACAATCAGGAGACCCTGCGCTTTATGGCTCTGGGTGGTGCATGAAGTCTTCCCCACTTGGGCTCCATAAATTATTCTGTGGGGTCCATTAGAGCTGGGTGGGGAGCAAGTGAGTGATTTTATGGATGATTTACACATGGCTTTTGTCTGAGATCCCACATGTTGCCAGCAGCGGCTTCTGGCTGCTTCTGTGGCAAAGCCCTGGCGCCGAGGGGCCCCCACAGTGTGAAATCATACCGTATGACCTGTGGCTGGGCAGAAGGGCTCCAAGACCCTACAAAGAGGTCCCCCCTCCAGGAAATCCAGGAAGGAGGTAAAGTCATGTAGCCCTGTCTCTTCGTCTGTTTTCAGGAGGACTCGGAGTTCAGTCCATCATGGTTGACATGGCCTATCCCAAGGAATAAGAGCCCTCTTGGGAAGAATCATGATTTTGGAGCCTGCTGTGCCTTTGAGACCATAAAACCCAGCTTTGGATTTTACTATGGAAGAAGCAGGCTCGAGACCTTTGGGAGGGTCACGTAGTAGGTCAACAGCAGGGCTGAGACCAGCTCTTTTTCTCCTACCTCATGTTGTCTCTTTGGACCGTGGGGAGGCAGAGCTGAAGATGGGAGAGATTGGTGCCTCTCCCTGCCTAGAAGGCAGGCTTCTAGAACCCTGAGCTTATGGGAATGTCCTCCTTTTGCCTGAGCAGGGTGTCTGAGGCATGGGTTGCCTTCCTAGCCTGGGCCCACCCCCGCCCCCTGCCTCCAGCACTGGGCCTGGTGCTGCTGGGATGTACTGGTGCCATCCCTGAGGCTGCCCAGGGTTGCCAGAGCACTGAGCACCATGACCTCCTTCCTGGGCACGGCTGTGCAAGAGTGACTCATCCCCCATGTGTTCTGTTGATGGCGGCAGCAGCTGGGTGCTGGGTGTTCACCAGTGTCCCCTCTGGCACAGGGGAGCAGGGAGGCCTGGCCTGGGGAGTGCACTTGGGCTATTGCTCACTGGCCATGTGGCCTTGAGGAACTCCCTTTCACTGAGCCTTTCCAGAAGCTCTTGCTTCTCCTGGGAGCATTTTAGGAATATTGGTGTGACTCAGCCTTGGTGGCATGGTGACCTGTGTGATGCCTCACTTCTGCCTGTGCCTCTGTCTTACTGCTTCCCCACTTTGCGGACTCAAACCTGAGCATCCATGGAAGATGGACGTCCATCTTGAAGCTCTTTATAGGTTTTGAACAAGAAAACCCACAGTTTCAGTCTTCCCTGGGCTCCCCGAATTATGCAGCTGGTCCTGTCCCCACCTCTAGCTGGTCTCGAGACCCTTCATACAATCCAGACGGATGACTGGGGAGTACTAGGGTGGGGGCAGGGCAGAGGACGCTTCCAGATGGTGAAGGATACTTGCTGGCTGGGATGAAAGGGTAGGATCTATTTCCAGAGACTATGAACCTGGCAAAGCTCTTCTTGGCAGCTCACAGGCCCTGGTTTCTGTGGCTTTTCTCCCTGTGTTCTCCACTTAGGCTCTCTACGTTCTGCTAATTTCTTACCCCTTACCCCAAAGGTCTTGTTTTTAGGGCAGGTTTTATGAGGTTTGCCATTATAGTAGTTAAGGTAGGCTAGATTAGGTAGCAAATTAACCTGGAAATCCCGGTGGTTTAACACAATGCTTTATTTCTTGCCCGAACTTTCTGTCTGCTGCAGACTGGGGGTGGGGATTCTGTTCCAGGCAGTCACTCAAGGTCCTGAGCTCATGGAGTCTCTGTCACTTGTATCCATGCCATCCGGAGCACACAGTTTCTCTTGGTTGCTCTGGCGGGAGAATGGGATGAAGGAGGGTCCCCCAACTGCTCATTTATGCTTCAGCTTGAAAGTGACGTGTATCACTTCTGCTCATAGCCCATTTGCCCGGAATTAGTTCTGGGGCTCCAACTAACTGCAAGGGGGCTGGAACGTTGGCCTTCTACATTCAGGAGAAAGAGAAGAAATAGGTACCGATGAGCACCAGATATGTCTGGTCCAGAGGCCCCAGAAACTTTTGTCAAATAGGTGAATCAGTGGAATGAAAGAGAAATGCTATGCCCATATCTCTTCATCTAGAGAGAATTGTGTTTAGTCTTTACCTGAGAGTATTTTCAGTGTTTACTGATGGATTATTAAATGTATAGCCCTCAACCAGGCTCTAAACATCCCTTATGGCAGAAAGACATTACCCATCGCCTATCGTGGGGTCTGGAACGTCAGTGAGCCAGGCTTTCCTTGGGTGTGTAGGGTATCTTCTGGGGTTGAACAAAGTCATGGTAGAGAAGCTGATACAAAGTGGGTGCTTAGTACCTGTGGGTGTGGACTGCTGGCAAACTTTAATTCTGATAAACTTAAAAACAGGTGTATCCAGTATGAATTTGATCCATGCCATTTGGGTGTAAGAAATGTCACATTTATGTTTCTAAATCAAATTTAGTTTAGGTCTCAGCCCCCTGCTTCTGGGGTGTCTAATCTTAGTCATTATGTATGTCCCCATCACGCCTGTCCTCCTCCCCCGTGTCTCTCTTCCTTTGCTGCTGCAGAGATGGGTAAGAATGGGCTGCAGTGAAGTGGGCCGTGAACTCCTTTTTGCCATTTTCCCTCACTCAGGGCTGTGTTGTCCACTTGGAGACGGGAGGTTCTGAGGCCATCAGTTCCCCCTGTGCTAGACCCGGAATGGGGGCCCCACTATGGTTCAGGAGACAGTCTTGGTGCCCAATGCCATGGCACTCATGACGCAAATCCTGTAGCTACGGCTAATGTGGACCTTGTCTCCTTTCCCCCACATTTCTCCAGCCCAGAAGATTGGTCTGAGGCCCTTGGCCTGTTGAGTGTGCTAGCTCCCAGCCCCATGGCCACTTGACTGGGGTGCCTGCCTGTCTTCATCGTTTCCACACACACTCAGACGCTTTAGCCACCAGCCACAATGTAGCCAGAGATTTAATTGTGAGTTACCTCATTTCATTCACATTTATGTGGCCAAAGCCCATCGCAGACAAAACACCAATAAAAGCCCAGGCCCAGAGGAACACAGGGTTGTAGAGCATAGGGAGCAGGGTTGTTCTCATGGCCCAAAACTCGTGTCTTCCCCTCTCCCTCCTTTTTTGGCAAAAGAGAAAATGGAATAAGTTTAAGAACAGCGTACAGTTCGCATTTGATGGCTGTAGAATGTGTATGGCCTTCAGCTGCTTCCAGCAAATTATTCATGATCTATTTGAGCCTCAGCTAGACGCTGACACCATGTCTCCCTACACTGACTCAGCCCCCGCTGGGACCCTGCTCGGGGCCTTCTGCCTGGGGCCTTGATGGATTCTATACCTGAGCCAGGTAACTCCCCTTAGAAGCAACTGTGCTCACATCCACTGATGGGCCGTGGAGAGGGAAGCATTTGCAGGACCTCGAAGTAGGCCCTGAAACCTGGCTTGGGGACATGGGCGCCATCAGCCTGTCCTGGGAACAACCTAGCACAGGCCCCCGCCCAGGCCCCAGGCACCCCGGCCAAGCCTGGATTGTGTGTGGTTTCCATCTCAGGAAAAGAGCCCATCTATTTGTATTTCTTACGGTTCCCAATTAGGGAATAAATTGCCCCATACCTTCCTTCTAGTATTGCTGCGCAGCACTTTTACCCTCAAGTGGTCCTGAAGCTTGGGTGAATTGGAACTCTGGCTGGACAGTCAGGAGATCCCCACAGCCCATTCTGAGACCTTTGCCAATTCCCTTCTTTCTCTGGGCCCCGGTTTTATTTTGTCTTTAAAAAGCAGGAGACATCCAAAAAAAAAAAATCTTTTTTTTTTTTTTTTTAGAGATCTGTGGGAGCTATTCTTTAAACAAAAAGCTCCATATATAGAATAGATAACCTCTGAATTACTCTTTAAAATTTTTTTTTATTAATGTTTTTATTTGTTTGAGAGAGACAGCACGAGCAGGGGAGGGTCAGAGAGAGAGAGGGAGATACAGAATCCGAAGCAGGCTCCAGGCTCTGAGCTAGCTGTCAGCACAGAGCCTGATGTGGGGCTTGAACCCATGAACCGTGAGATCATGACCTGAGCCAAAGCCGGATGCTTAACAGATTGAGCCACCCAGGCACCACATGAATTACTCTTTTGAGACAGTGGGGCAGGGACAGTGCTGCCCATGCCCCTGGCTCTACCTCGCGCCTATGGTTCACTCCCCTGGCGTCCTGGAAAGGACTCGGTACCCTGAACGACTGCATCCAGCATAGTTTGAAAACCACCAGGGGGGGTCATCTGTGAAGACAAGGTGATGCCCAGGATTCTGATTTTTACCTCATCCCCCACCCTCGACAAAACAAAATAAAACCAAAAGGGCTACCGAGCTCCCATAAGACCCAAGAATTAAGGCAGAGAAGATGGGGCCAGTGCCTTCATGAGGTGTCCTTTTTCTCCTCTGTGGTCTGGAGCTCTATGGACTGACCGCTGGACTGTCTCCAGGCCCTGGGTCTTCCCTCGTCAGCCAAGCAGGGTTGTTTGGGCCCTGGCAGGGGGCATGGCTCACCCTCTTCTGGTCACCCCTCTACTGACCTGCTTCCCAGGCCTTGAGACTCTCAGGATGGAACACTTGGGGGAGTTCCATCTCCTCTGGAGAGTCCCCTAGCCCCCATCATGGCAGGAGCAGATGAAGAGGTGATGTGATGTGGGGAGTGCTGGCAGCTGGAGACTCAGGAGAGCACAGTTGTTCTCTTCAAATTCTAGTTGGATCAGGACTGTCTGCTTAGTTCCCAGTAGATGATCGATAACTGTTGTGGAGTGAATGGAAGTGTGATGGGGAAAACAGGAAAGCAGATTTCAACACATGGAAGAAAATGTTGAGATTGCGATCATTCGCAAGTCTTGGTCACTGGTGGTACTGACGCAGTGGTCGATGGCCCTGTGGCAGAGGCTTGAGGCTCAGAACGCTGCATGGGGCTTGCCCTTGAATGGCTCCCAGTGTGCTTTCTCACCTCGCCACCCCCAGCATGGAGGGCTTAGAATCCACAGAAGAAAGATGACCCACTTTGGCTGGGACAAGTTCCTGGACAAAGTGACTTTCTTTGTCCCAAGAAAGCTGCCTTACTCTTGCCAAATTAGCCTGGTGAGGACTAGCTGAGGGAAATCTCCACTTGTTAATGGCGTGGAGATTGAGCGGACAGAGATGTGTGTGTCCTGGGAGGCTCGGCCCGGAATGCTTCACTGCAGGCGCCAATCACAGGGTGCCCCCACCCCATCAGGTGGCCTACTTCCCTCACTGGGGCAGTGCAGTAGATCTCGCCTTGCTAGGCTCATGTTGCAAGTGAGTTTTCAATTTCTGGATTGAGGAGAGAGGCCTGGCATTGTAGCTTGCCTTTCCTGAGTGAGGAGATGCAGCTAAGCCTAGGACGTACCTGACCGAGGAGGATTCCTTTCTGAATGTCATAAGAGCAAAGAGCTTCTTACTCTGTGATGTTTGGGGCTGCCCATCAGTGCCCTGAAACTTGATGGAGTTGGGTAATAATTCCCTAATGGGCTTGAAAACACCTGGGTCTGGAGAGGCCCTCAGAGGCACCTTCTTCCCCCCTTGCCTGCTAGAGAAACTCCTGGGGCAATCTTTGGCAGGTGGTCTTCCAGTACCAGAACCCATCTTGGAGTCACTACCTTTTGAGATGGCCCATTTCACTCTGCACTGAGAAGATAGATATGGATGCATCTTATGACCTGAAAAGTGGTATAGGTAGGCATGACACTCCGATAGCTTCCCTATAACTTGTAGCTGTTCCTGGGTTCTGGCTTTGCCTTCTGGGGCCCTGAAGCCTGTGTTGTGCTCCCTCTGACCCAGGAAAGCCCTTCAGGATCTGCAGGCAGCAAGGACCCTGTCCAGCCCCTCAGCCGATCTAGCACTGCATGATGCTGTGAATTGGGAGGCTCTCCTCCTTTTCTGAGGGAGGCCTACCAAGGCCACCAAGTGAGAAGGGGGTCTCCTGTCCTGGTACTGCTGTTGTGACAGGATTGGAGCCCCAGGGGAAGGGTGCAGCAGGCTTAGGGCTAGCAGCCCTGAGAATCTTGAGGGCTACCTGGTTCTGGCATTGGAAGGGGCTGACCTGTGACCCACTGGGGTGGCCTTTTTGGTTTGGGCCATATCTTCAAAAGCATCATCCAGTCAGATGTCAGGAAGCAGCTAAGGCTTTGCTCAGATTGGTGGAAGAAGGTAGGAGCAGAAAGAGATAGAGCTCAGTATTGGTTAAGTTCCTGTGATGTGCTGGATTCTTCTATGCAGTGTCCCATTTAACTCTCACCTAATCCCATGGGCTAGTGGTGTTTTTATTTCACTAGAGAAGTCGGTGTTGACCTTCGGCCAGAGTGGAGTTTAGATTGAACTTGGGACCACCTGTCTCCAAAGCCTGTGTTCTCCATTGCTGTCCCAGCCTGGCTTCATGGTCCAGCTCTGCACTACTCTGGACAGACCTGCCTTCTCTCTGGGCCTTAGCTTCTCATTTGGAAAATGAGGAATTGGACTGTATTTCCTTGCAGAGCCATCATCTGTGAATCTTACTGTGGGGTTTTCCTGAAAGTGGATGTAGCCAGCAGGTGTTTTGGGAAGGAGCAGGCCCTTTCTGAGTGGACAGCAGCATGTTCTAGAACTTTCTGGTCTGGAGAACAGCCAGTTGCTTGGTATGCTTCCTCTGTCACCATTGGTGTGCTTCCCAATCATAAAGTGATCTTCAGCATCCCCGCTGGCACTGTGCCCCTCTCCCTGAGTTGGAGAACACCTGAGCCGACTAATCCTCTCTGCCCACAGTGGGTCTCCTGTGCTGCAGTGTTGACTACACACTGAGCTCCAGGAGTCTTTCCACCAGAGGAGCACCAGGGAAGAGCTGATGAGCAGATACACAGCTTGTAGGTGGAAGTGTGTGAAGGCTGGGCATCTGGGGTGTAGGCACTTCTGTCTGGGAAGGAAGATACAATCAGGCAGGGCTCAGCTCAGAAGCCAGGAAGCATGACCCCTGCCCAACTCCCAATAAAGAACATTCTTGTGAGGATCCTCTGGTGGGAAGATGCATCTCAGTGCTAGACTCTGGCTGGGTTTACGCCTTTGCTGGCTTTAGGGTCTGCTTGGATAAAAGCCACCAGTTGAGAGAGGAGCCTGTAGGAGCCTGTTGGCTCCAGCCCCTCCTTTTACTTCCTGGGAGTTTCTCCCTAACCTCTAGTAGCTGCCTCTAGAAGGAGCTTGCTGGAGCTCACAGGGGACATTTATTCCTCTGTGTGTCTAAGGGCTTTGGTGTTTAATGGGCACATGTTTGTGGTTGCAGACATGTACCTGGGGCATAGGTGCCAACAGCAAAATTCCGTCATGGCACCCGGGCTCAGTGAACACAGACCCTCTGTTGCAGGCAGCTGTCATTGTGGGGAACAGATGACTTGCTTTACCTTTGCACCTGGATTTGTGAGTGGATTAACTCTTGGTATGACTAAAATGACTTTTCATGACAGTGGGCTTCTCAGGAGTGTATGTGTGTAGCCAGAGTCCATGAGCTGGTTCAGCATCCCATTCTCAGAAAGCTGGGATATCAGAGGTGTCCTGGCTGCAGGCAGAGGCTGAGCTCACAGGGACTTGTGTGCATGAGGTGACATCGTGGGGGCTAGTTATATGTGGTGTTGTCCATGTTGTTATCCATACCCATTGACACATGTGTCCATCATACTTGAGCTTAGTCCCAAGGCTTCCATTCGGACTTTGACTCCATGTGACATTTGTCATCACATCTCTGTCATTTGTGAGTCTCTGTAGAACTTTCTGGCTCAGTGGGGGAAGGTCACCCAGCAGGAGCAGCTTCCTGGGAGGCTGCACAGAACTCCTTCGGGCCTCTCTCCTGGCCATTGGCCAGCCCCGGTTGGAGGGGAAGGGGTTTTGAAAAGGCTTTCGCCTGTTGGCCATCCAATACGCCTGAAAGGATACCAGCCTGATGAGTGAAGTTGCAATAAATCAAGACCATGTGCTCGGCTCCCCCTTGAGATGCTCCCTGTTAAAGAAATTGGTGGGTGGGAAACATTTTTGGCAATCAGCCCTGAAGCTTCTCTTATATCCCCTTTCTCTTTGCTCCTCAACCCTCAAATCTGAAAGAGTCATATGGTTTATTTTTAAAACAGAAACAGCACTAAATTCTCATGTCTCTGGGGCCAAGAACATCGCTTCCCATCATTCAGGTCTAGCCTGGGAGCAGAATGCATCCCTGGTGTAAGTGCTGGAGAATTTGATGTCATGAAGCTTGGAGTAATTGGGGGGGGTGGTGGAAAGAGAGGGCAACTTTTGTGCTCATAGTGGGTCAGATGATGTAGAAACTTGGGATTTGGGTGCTGTGGCATTGGGAAGAGAACTAAAGCCCTGAAGAGGAGGAACTGGCCTACACTCTCAAGGGAAGCAGACCCGGGATTGGCTTCTACCCTCAGGTTTTCTGCTTTGAAGTTAGCCTTCTTTCCATTGAGGAGCCTGAGATTTGAAGGCTGTGTTGGAGTTTGGTTTGAAAAAGAAAAACCATAGAAAAAGAAGGGAGATGAAAGTCCTTAGGTCATAGAAATGGGAGAGGGAATTCTGGGATGGTGGGAAAGAAGAGGTCTAAATGGCCAAGGGAATTTGCTCAAGATGTGAGGGCACTGCAGGATCTTAGCATCACAGGGGATGGCTGAGCTGGGGATGAATCAGGAAGTATTTGGATTAATCCTGGAAAAAGATTACATGTAATGCCATAAAATGGCTATGTCCAAGGGGAGGAAGGCTGTGGTGGTCCAGGATCCTGTTCTATGACAGTTGACATCATGGGGAGCCCAGGAGCCTGGTACTCATGTTTGGTGGGTCATTGGGTTGTTAAATAGATCATGACTTTGTCCCACTGTTCAGGAATGTGTTCTGACTTGACAGTGCATTAGAAAGAACTGGCATGGGAGTTTGTGAACATTCCTGGCTCTTTCTAAATTATTCCCAGCTCTGCAACAAAGGAAGTGGGTGAGCAGGGGAAGCATCCTGAACCTTGGGGCTTGGGTTTACGTTGTGCAACTTCCTCCCCTAATGACTGGGCACATCTCTTCCCTTTCCTAGGTCTTCCTTTCCCCATTAGTTGGTGGTAATGGCCCTCCTTGCCCATGGTGGGGCCCTTTGTTTTGCCTGTGTGGCTCTTAGTTCCCTGTTCTTCCAATAGTGGTTTTCTCTTCTTTATGGCATGGACTCTCTTCCATGTTAATTGAGTAGTCTTACTGGAGACCACCAACATACTTCCTTTCCTCCCACTTCTGCTGATGATCATAACAGGATCAGTGGATTTATCCCACCCTTCTGGCCATGGTCATTTAACAAGAGTGTGTTTTCAAAGAACATGACCAGAACTGTTGCAGAATGCATGTGAGATGCCCATGTGTGAAGTCCCCAAGAAATAACTGAGGGAGGGGCACCTGGGTGGCTCATTTGGTTAAGCGTCTGATTCTTGGTTTTTGCTCAGGTCATATCTCATGGTTTGTGAGTTTGAGCCCTGTATCAGGCTTTGTGCTGACAGTGTGGAGCCTGCTTGGGATTCTCTCTCTCCCTCTCTCTCTGCCCCTCCATGCACTTTCTGTATCTCTCAAAATAAATACATTAAAAAAACGAAATAGCTGAGGGAGCCTGGGAGTGGTGATGCTGAATCCCTATAGGTAGAAGTAGAGGTGGAAGCGAAGAGCCACTATTCTGTTGTTGATGTGACCAGATGTCTCTCGCTGACTGTGAAGGCCTGAGATGGGACTGAACACAATAGGATTGTATCCACTGGGGCTCTTGCTTTGCAGGGACAGAAATCCCAACCCACACAACCTTAAGCCAAAAGAGAACATATCAGCTCACTTCTCTGAAAAGGGCAGAATTTGGGCTGGTTTCAGGCTTGGCTTCAGGCAGGACCTTACTCGGTCAACATCACCAGGATTCAGTATCTTTCTCTCTTTTGTTCTCTCTCTCTCTCTCTCTCTCTCTCTCTCTCTCTTTCTCTCTCTCTTTTTCTCTCTCTCTCTTTCTCTCTCCCCATGTCTCTCAACTCTGTTTCCTTTGGGTTGGTTCCATCTGGAAGTGGAATCCCTCCCTCAGGGTACTAAATGGCTGCCTTAGCTCCCAAACTTACATTTCCTCAGATTCAACGCCAACAGGAAATAGCAGCAGTCTCTTTCCTAGAAACTTCAGTCGACCTCTTATTGCCTCCCGCTGGTTCAGACTGGGTTTTGTATCTGTCTCCATATTTCTGTGACATGATGATCTAGTTGGCTTAAGCTTAGATTATAGGCTTCAGTGCTGATTATGGAGTGAAGCCACCTAAAACTCATTATCCAAGAGTTGGTGAGAAGGATAGTTGTCAGCAGAACGGTAAATAGATGCCTGGTGGCAAAACCCACAGATGTCTCTGCAGCAGACCTTGAGCACCCAACAGGTAGCTCAGATCCTCTCAGGGCAGCTCATGTCCTCTGCCGCTCATCGTGGACACTGGAAGTGTCAGGGATAAGGTGTAAGACACTTCTTATGAAGAAGTTTTCTATGTGAAAACTAATGACTGCTAAAGAATGCCAAAAGCCACTGCTGGTGGTAGACCTGAACTGAGGTGGGCTAAGAAAATGAGTGACTTTAAAAGTTTTGGACAAATTAGAAGATGGAATGTTTAATTCAGCAGAGGCTTGCACCAGCAGTGTAAATGAACTTGCCATGTGTTTTATGTGAAGACAGGGACAGGCTCTTCCAAAACTGTTCCAACAGCTTCTATAACTGGTCCAAAGTGGTTCACCAACTGGGAGAGAATGAGTGACAGCCGGGTAAGCAGTTACCTGTGATTCAGGAGGAAACCAGGATCTAGTACATACATTGTTGTAGATCTTTGACTCTAGGGAGTTTAAAACATCTAAAAATGCATTTCTCAGGTGAGTCAAGGGGCCACCCTTCCATCTGCCATGCCCATGGCAGAACCAGTGCTGGGGTCACACTGGAAGGTTGTCTGTAGTAGACTTTGCTGTCTTTGCCTCCCCAGCTTTCATTTCCCTTAAGGGAGGCTCCCCTAAGGCCCCCAGGTGCTGGTCTGCTCATCTGGAAGATGTTGAGGTCACTTAGGGACTTCGGTTGGGCGTAATCATTTGCCTGACACTGAAGTTTTTGATGAATGGGCATGATAGGGAGCAGTAGTGAATAGATTGCCTGAAGGTATGAACCTCCAAAGAGCGAGATTTACACAAAACAGAGCTAAGATGTGTTGCTCTGGAAGAGCCTGAGATCAATGAAGATGTGCACTCCACCTCTTGAACTTGAAGATAAGCAGCTTCCTGTGGAGGATGCAGCAGGGGAAGTACTGTTCTTGGGGTTGGGGAACCATGTGCCCCGTGACTATTCCCAGATGACCACAGCCTTGGGACTAGACACACTTATTGGACAGCGAGTCTAGCCAAGTGTGGTCAGCCCTTTGAACATCTGCCACGGATACAGTGTTCCCAGCACCTGCCTGACATCTCCTCTGTGCTCTTGCCAATGACCAGGCCCCCCAGAAGTCCCTGCACAATGTTCCTGCATGTTTGATGTCCCTGAAAGAAAAGGGAACACATAATCAAGATTTAAAAACAAACAGCAGAAGACAAAGTATTTTGGTTCTTGGCGTTACCCTAGGCTGGTGAAGTCATCTCTGAGCAGACTCTTGCCACAGTGTACTTGGAGGCCTTTGAGGTTTGGCAATGATTGGGCTTTGTTGGCAGAAGGCTAGGCCTGTTCACAGATGACAACGTTCATTTCAGCCACAGTCCTGATGAAGCTGGGGCAAGACCTCTACCTGGCAGAGCCCTGCCATGGGCTTTCCCCCTGCGGATCCATCTGCCTCTCTGTCTTCCAGTCTTTTTTCTCTTTTGAGGATGGGACAGAGCATCCCTTCTCTTGACCAGAGAGATACTCCAATGGGTTTGCCAAACACAGGCCAAACCTATGCCAGGTGCTTGGTGGTACTTCAGGATTACTCACACAAATGCACAAGGGTAGAGGGCTACACTCCAGTGCTAAAACTAAGCTTTGGAATGTAAACAGGAGCCTTGGAAGGGGATGGTCATGTAGATGGCTTTCACTCTGCCTTAAGGAGGGCTTTGCGAGTCAAGGGGAAGAAACTAGGAAGGGGAAAAGTATGGAGGCAGGAGGCACAATCTCACCAGAGACATTTAATCAATGTGTTATTCTCCCCAGAGCTTAGACCATTGCTCCTAGAGGGAAGGTTGCAGTATCTGTGGGTTCTTTATAAGCATATGGGTCTGATTTAATTTAAATAGGTAATCATCTAATCAGAAAAACCCTCTATAGGTTCCTAATATGCCAGTTTTACTTAACAACATTAAAAAGCACCAGCTCTGTGAAAACCAGATTAAGATCTAAAGCCCGGTGATAAACTGGGAAGGATATTTACAACATTAATGGTAGGGCTACTAAGTCCAATATATACAAGCCCTTTGCAAAACAAAAAGAGAAAGAAAAACAACTCACATAGACAAATGGAATAGACAGTTTACAAAAAGGAGAAATAAAGTGGTCAGAACATGTAAAAAGATGTTTAGTCTTGCTAATGATGAAAAAGTACGAGTTAAAAATTGAGATACCATATTGTGTCTCTTGGTGAAGGCAAACAGATTGGGTTACAGAAAGTAACAGTAATCGTCAAGGTATTGAGAAATGCTTGGTTCAGCAGAATATGAATTAGTACAGCCTATTTGTAAGGTGCTTTGACAAGTATCAACACATAAAATACCATATCCTTTGATCCAGAAATCCTGCTTTAAAAATTTTATCCTGAAAAGGAAACTGTTTGAGTGGGGAAAATTGTATGAGAATACACTAGAATATTCATTAATTTCTGATTAATGGAAAAGTGGTAAAACTCCTAAATGGCCATTATTAAGGGATCAATTAACTGAAGTATGGTTCAAAGGAAAAAGTTTACTTTGTCCTTTTCAAAGGCAAAGTATCTTTTGCGTACTACAAAGGAAAATATGCAGTCCTTAAAAAATGATAGTGTATCTTCAAATCAGTTTGAAAGAAAAGATATTGATGTGTCTTTGAGTGAACAAAATAAAAGAAAAAATCAAAATCACCTCAATATGTAGCCGCTCTTCTAGGTGGATCTTGCCCCAGTGTGGGATCATCCATTGGCTCCAAAGCCGTCCTGGGATGTCATGGTCCAGGCGGACTGCCAGTTGGTGGCATTTATAGGAAGAGTCATGTCTCTAAATAATGTTCTCAGAGACCAGGGACAGAGGGGATGGTGGGTGGTGTCGGACTTTGGGGCACCACAGAAGATGAGGTTCTGAGAGGGAGGTGGGTGGGTGGGAAAACTCTGGCCCTGGACCTAGCTCATCCTTGTGGGAGCATGTACAAGCGTGTATCTTATATTCTACCCCTGTGGGGTTTTTTTTTTTTTTTTGGAAAGGCAGCTGTTTTAGAGGACCTATGGTCAGTTGCTGAAAAGTCTGCATCTTAGAGTTTTAGGGCTGAGGCACAGCCTCTGGGGGCAGCCTACCCAGGACGAGATGCCAGTTGGACCACTTTCTAATCACAGGGCCTTCGGTAGGTGATTTCACCTTCCCATGCCGCTGCTTCTCCACCGGTGAAACACAATGCCTGGCTCAGTTTAAGTTTAAGTGCTGTGTTTTCTATCATCATCATTACTATTTTGGGCAGTTTTCTAGTATCTTTTTCTTAATCGTAAAACACAACCCATTTTGGACACTATTTTTTTTAATTTGAGAGAGTGAGAGAGAGGAGAGAGAGGAGAGAGAGGAAAGAGAGAGAGAGAGAGAGAGAAAGAGAGAGAGAGAGAGAGAGAGAGAGAATGAATTAATCTTAAGCAGGTTCCACACTCTGCGCAGAGCCTGGTGTGGGGCTCAATCCCACCACCCTGGTATCATGATCTGAGCTGAACTCAAGAGTCCGATGCTCAACTGACTGAGCCACCCAGGCACCTCTGGACACTGTATTTTTAAAGGAAGAATGGAATTATCTCTTTAATGTGAAAACTGATTAGGTGGAATCTCTAACATTTTTCTGTCTTTAAACCCTGACCATGAACAAGACTGGAGTTTATATGGTCTTTGAGCACCTTCTTTTCTGGGGGTGGGAAGTTTGTCTCCCATTCCTGTTCGGTCTTCACTTAGCCTCTCACTCAGCGGCTTGCCGCCTCTTGTGTAGAAAGCCTCCCTTCATTTGCCGTCTGGGTACTAGCTCTCAGCCCTCCTGCCCACTGGCTTGCAGTGCCTTTGCTGCCGGTTCCTCATCTTCCGGCTTTCAGACTCTGGAGTGCTCGTCTCTGCGCACCCATTGCCTTGGGGACCTCACCTAGTCTCACAGCCCTAACATTTTCCGCAGGCATGATGACCGTCTGTCCAGGTCTGCCCAGCAGAGTTCAGGTTTTTGCTTTGTCACTTGGCATAATTCGCACTGCCTTTCGATCTCAAAAAGAGTCCCAGTTTGAAAGCTGAATTACACGTTTACCCTGTCTGCAGACTGATGACCCCTCAGGTTTCTGCCTGAGTCCTGACCTCCACGCCTGCACTCCAGACTTGTATTTGCAGCTGCTTAGGCAGTATCGCCACTTAGATAGCAAATTGGCATCATAAGAGAGATGCGTCCAAAATCTACCTTTTGATTTCCATTCCAAACATGCACTTACTACATTGTTCTGATGAGTTCATTCTTCTGGTTGCTTGGCCAAAATCCTTGCTTTCTGTATTTCTCCCAAACCCCGTGTCCGATCCACCAGCAGCTCCAGTGGGCTGCATCTCTGGTGAGTATTCAGAACCCACTGAATGCTCTTGTCTGTCACCTGGGTAACCACGCTGGTTCAACCACTGGCCTCTCTCACTAGAGTACTCAGAAGCCTCTTGGCTCCTCATTTTCTCTTGCCATCTATACATATTCTCTCCATAACATGCTAGGTTATAGCAGTCTCCTGTTCATGGCTTTGCTCCATGAGCAAAAATCTCCAGTCCTTCCATGTTTCGGGCCCCTGAGACCTAGCCTTTCTGCCATCTTTTGCTCTTTTTGCTCACTCATCTGCACTTCATCTACATTATCCGTTCTGCTGTTTCTCACACTGGTCCCCTTGTGCCTCAGGACCTTTGCACCTGCTCTTCTTTTTGCCTGGGATTTTTGTCTTTGCTTTACCTAATGGCTCACTCTCTCATTGTTCTCAGGTCTCTGTTTAAATCTTTTCTTATTAAAAAGGTCTTCATTAATTATCCTGTAAGACAAACTTCCCTCATTACATTCATTCCTCAGGTTTTGTTATTTATAGAACTCATCACCACCTAAGGTATTATAGGATAACTTTTCTTTTTAATCATCTGCTTCACCTGACTAGGATGTAATCTCATAAAGCCAGAACTTCAATGACTTTATCTGCTGTGGCTAGAACAGTGCCTGGAATGTAATAGGCACTCATTAAGATTTGTTGGATAGATTCAGAAAGGCCATACCAAGCACATAATGTGGGTTTTTTTTTTTTTTGTATTTATTTAGGCATTTAAAAGTTTTTCTCAGCAGTGCAGTATTTTAACACTTTCACTGAGAAGTTTCGCCATACCATTGTGTCATTTGTTCCTAACTGTTTTACATTTTTTAACATAATAATAAATGAAAATGTCTTAATTTTCCAATTGTTTGATGATAGTATATAGAAATGTAATTGGTTATCTATATTGACTTTATATCCTCTGGTGTTACTAAACTTATTTATTACCTCTAGTAGCTTTTTTTTTATCTTTACATTTTGATAATTAAACAATCATGTCATCAGTGAAAAGTGAGAACTTTACTTCTCCTCTGCCAGTTTTTATGACTTTCAGTTAATTAATTAATTAATTTTATTGCACTGGCTAGGACTTTTAGTATTGGATAGAAGGGTTGGAAATGGTCGTCCTTATTACTGATCTTGGGGAGAACTGTTTGATGATGAAGTGTTGATGCCGATCTTGGGAGAAGCGTTTCATCATGAGGCGTGATGCTAGCTGAAGGGTGGGTTTTGTTGGTTCATTTGTTTTGTATCTGCCCATTATCAGATTGAAAAGCTTCCTTTTGTTCCCCATTTGCTTATAATTTTTATTTTAATCCTGAATGAGGTTTGAATGTGGACAAAATGCTTTTCTCCATCTTTTGAGATAAATTACTTAGTTTTTCTCTTTTATTCTATTGATAGGGTGAATTTCTTTGATTTTTGAATGCCAGATCCATCTTGGATTCCTACTATAAACCTACTTGTTTATGATGAATTATCCTTTTTCTCTTTTTAATAATTTTTTTAAATTTGCATCCAAGTTAATTAGCATACAGTGCAACAATGATTTCAGGAGTAGATTCCTTAATGCCCCTCACCCATTTAGCCCATCTCCCCCCTCCCACAACCCCTCCAGCAACCCTCTGTCTCCATATTTAAGAGTCTCTTATGTTTTGTCCCCCTCCCTGTTTTTATATTCAAATTATCTTTTTTATTCATTGCTGGAATATGCTTTCTGATATTTCATTAAAGGATTTTTACATTTGTGTTCATGGAGAAATTTTCTTGTAATTTTTTTCAGGCTTTGGTATATCAGAGTATGCTGAACTCACTTGGTGAGCTGGGAAGCGCTCTTTTTTGTATTTTCTGTAAGAGTTTAGGTATGATTAATATTACTTCTTGTTTAAATATTTGATAGAATTCGGCAGTGAAATCATCTGAAGTTGGAGTGTCTCATTCTGAAAATGTTTTTGATAACAAACTCGGTATCTTTGACAGATAGAGAGCTGGCTATTCAAAATTTCTATTTCACCTTGGTTTAGTTTTGACAAGTTGTGTTTTTCAAGGAATTTGTCCACTTTATCTAAGTTGTCATGTTGATTAATATACCATGCATGGTGCATAATATTCCGTTATTGTGATTTTCTTGTCTGTGGGACCTGTAGCAATATTCCTCTTTAGTCTTTGAGATTGGTCATTTGTGTTTTCTCTTTTTTCTCCCTATCCTTCCTGTGAGGGGCTTATCAATTCTATCAGTCTTCTCAAAGGTAAACCTTTTGGCATTGTTCTTCTATTTTCTATTTGATTTCTATTCATACCTTTATTATCATTTCCATCTTTCTATTATTTCGGGTTCCATTTGCTCTTCTTTCTTTTAGCTTAAGTTGAAATGTTACATCACTGATTCTTTACCTTTTTTCCTTTCTAATGTCAGCGTGTAAAGGTGTAAAACTGTCCTCTAAGTTGTCTTGAACTTCATCCCACAAATTTTGAGACATTCTGTATTCATTTTCATTCAGTTGAAAATGTTTTCTAATTTCCCTTGTGAGTTCTCTGAAGCTTATTTAAAAGGGTATTATTTAATTGCCAAATATTTGAGGACTCTTTTAGCTCCCATGTTATTATTGTTTTCTAGTTAATTTTGTTGTGGTCAAAGAACATACTCCATAATATTTTAATATTTTGAGTCTTTAGGCCCATTGTGGCCCAGCGTGTTGTGAGTCGTCCGTGTGCATGTGACAAGACCGTGCTGGCTGCAGCTGCTGGGTGCGGTGTCCTGTGTCATTTGGTCCCGTGTCTGACGGTGTCTGTCGGATCTTCTGTGCCCGTCCCGTCCTGGCTGTGTGTTTAATCGCTCCGTCGGTCACTGAAAGAGGGGTCATGAAATCTCCAGCTCCTGTTACTGATTTGTCTATTTCTCCCTTTACATTTTCCAGATTTGGTTTATAGTTTTTGAGGTTATCAACTGCATGCACATTTAAGCTTGTGTGAAACAGAAACTTTTATCATGTAAAATGTCCCACCTTATCTCTGCTAATTCTCATTGTCTTGAAGTCTGTTTTATCTGCTGTGATTTGTAGCCAGTTTTCAGCTTTTTACTTTCAACCTTTTCGTAACTCCACATTTTAAGCATATGTCTTAGACATAGTATAATGGAGACTTACTTTTTTAGATTCACTCTAACTAACTTGGTCTTTTAATTGTATTTAATATCTTGGTATTTAATGTAATTATTGATGTAGTTGGATGCTGGTCTGCCATTTTGCCATTTGTTTTGGATTTGTCATATCTGTTTTAAGTTCCACTTTTCTTCCTCTCTTTCCTTCTTTTGGGTTAATTGAATAGTTTTTGGTATTTCGTTTTGACTTCTCAACTGCATTTTAGCTAGTTTGCATTATTATTTTAGTAGTTACTCTAGGGAACACAATATATATCTTGACTTTATTACTTTATAGTTAGCATCAGTACTTTATGTAAAAGATAGAGTCCTTGCTCTAGTACACGTTTGTTCACCCACTCACTTCTAAGGACAGTGTGCAGGGTGCTTTTGCTTCCTGACGTCACAAGGTGTAGTTGGACTCCTGGTCTTGGGTGGCCCTTAGGGAAATTCATCTGGTAATCCAGCCAGTTGTGCTATGGCAAGTGCCTCAGCTTATGAAACACACACAGTCTGCCAGGCCACAAATCAGTGGGGTCACTGGAAAATGAGGGAAATTATATGTTGGGTATATGCGAAACATCTGTAGGAAATAGAGGCAGAGACGCTCTGCTGTACAGCAAAAAGGAAGTCTGGGTGGACACACTCTTTCAAGAATGGTTTTGTCATATATTTTTTGGTGTCAATTATTAACTATTAATTGTTTAGTGATGCTTAAAAATTTTTTTTGGTAATATTCTCTTTGTAACAATGAGTTATGAATCTAAAATTCATGCTCAATAGAAAATTAAGTACTGATTTTTTTTTTTTTTTTTGTCTCTCAAGAAAGTTAATGATTAATGATTGCTGGGAAAATGTTTGCTGATACCGTGGGTGTGGCGATCCCTGTGGCCACATGGAAACCAGAAGATGCATCAGCATCTCAGACGTTTTGTAGTTAAGCTTGTGCCCAAAGATAATTAGGATTAATAGCCATAAAAGGTGTGTTTATATATCATCTTATGACTCATTTAGACCACATGTCTGTTCTACTAAGTTAATTCCCCTCATTTTTAATTCCAAATTTTCCTGGCCGCAGATGGAAAGTGAAGTGATAGCAGTGGTGTGCTGGCTCCATCAGCACAAGGAGAACTTCCCAAACAGTTGTGTGAAGCCAGCGTTTTATCACTGTCACAAGATGCTTCAAATAGAACATCCCTTAAATTAATTTTGACACTGGTTTGATTTTTCACCCAATTTATGCAATCAGAGTGAACTTTTGGAAATTAATACTGTCAAAGATGGAACAGCTGAAATGAATGCAATTATAAATTGTTAAGAAGTTGAACATTGAAGTCTTTTTTTTTCCTGCAGTGATAATAAAAGTACAAATTTTGGTGGAACACCGTGTCATAGAACAAACAATATTCATACTAAATTAAGACACTTAAAGACTAGGAATGTACTTGGAGTTGGGTATACATGTGATTAAATAATCAAATTATTTTATTAATTGAATTAGAAGCTAGAGTTGTGAACAATGAAATAATTTTATATATCCTTAGAAAAACTCAACTACAAATATTTTATGTCAAAATTGATTTTGAGTACAGAACAATGCTTTAGCATGGCAATATATACTTTCTCCATTTGCTGTTTATTATTAATCAGATTTTACAAATTCTTTGAACTTTTTTAAATTAAAAAAAATTAAAAAATTTTTTTTTAAATTTTTTATTTTTGAGAGACAGAGACAGCGTAAGCGGGGGAGGGACAGAGAGAGAGGGAGACACAGAATCTGAAGCAGGCTCCAGGCTCTGAGCCGTCAGCACAGAGCCCGATGCGGGATCTCACGAACCATGAGATCATGACCTGAGCCGAAGTCAGACGCTCAACCAACTGAGCCACCCAGGTGCCCCAAATTTAAATTTATTTTTGAGAGAGAGAGAAACAATGCAAACTGGAGAGGGGCAGAAAGAGAGAAAAAGAGAGAGAGAGAGAGAGAGAGAGAGAGAGAGAGAGAGAGAATCCTAAACAGGCTCCAGGCTCTGAGCTGTCAGCACTGAGCCTAACATGGGGCTTGAACTCATGACTTGGGGCTTGAACTCATGAACTGTGAGACTGTGACCTGAGCCAAAGTCAGATGCTTAACCGACTGACCACACAGGGGCCCCACAAATCTTTCAACTTTTAAAGAATGACCTTGTCAATCAACCTAAAGGTCCTAAAATATTGTTGATATTCTGTATAAACAAGTTCTCTTAAGTTTTGGTTCATTTGTTCAAAACCAGCTGGAAGTACTTAATCAAAATTAAATGAATGGCTCACCTTACCGCATCAGCTTTTGAATGTTTTAGCGAATTGCAGTGATTGAAAGCAAAACCTTCAGGCTTTATCTCTATCAAAGGAAGGGGGTGGGCTGAAAAAATGGAATAATGAGAGAGCTTATGTGGTGTGAGATATTTAACATTCAGATTCTTTCGGAATGTCTGGGATGTCTTGGTTTATGGGAGGAGCCTTGTGATGGTGTTCATATGGTAATGAAGTGAATTTGTATTCTAACTGCAAGTCAGTGAAAGGCAGAAGCCCTGTGCTTTTGCCGCATCTAAAACTGGTGAACTATTCAAAAGAGTCATAAGTAGAGACAACTTATTTGACATGTTTTGTCAAGGAAAACTACTCTGAGGCAAAAGGAAGGCATCTGTGAAAATATTTGAAGTGAAATATTTACCCATTTCAATATAAAAAATAATTGAAATTGACAGTCATCTTCATTTAGCCCCATTTTCCCAAAGCTCACAAGATATCTCAGGACCAGGAGGCAGAATGTTTTCTAAATTAATAAATTGCAGTCTACAAAGAAGGGTCAATTGAGAGTCAACAATTTCATATTTGTTAATCATAACTTGCAACTAACTCAGAAGAAAACTGTAGGCAATTTTATGGAAACATCTAAAATGAGAATCATATTGAAAAAATTACATCCTTCCAAAAAGTTCAGTGATACAATATTAAAGAGTGATATGTCTAAGGCACTGATTAAAATACATGATTATGCGCCAAGAATAAACTATTTTGATTCTACTTTTTCTTTAATGTTCAATCTAAAGATTTTTTCGACTTGTGTATATAGATATTATAGTGTTAGAAATAATTTTATTTTTGAAATTAGGTTTTGAGTAGAACAGTTTTATGGCCCATCAATACAATAAAATAAAGATGTTAGTCAACGTATAAACATTTTTAAAAATTATATAATGTTTAGTACTTTTAGTTCTTCCTCTCATTCTTTTTTTTCCATATGAACAACGTGTTGTCTGCTTTTTATTTATTTATTTATTTATTTTTTCCCCATAATATTTTATTGTCAAATTGTTTTCCATACAACACCCAGTGCTCTTCCCCTTAAGTGCCCTCCACCATCACCACCACCTCTTTTCCCCCCTCCCCCTTCCCCCTCAACCCTCAGTTCATTCTCAGCATTCAATAGTCTCTCAAGTTTTGCATCTTCCTCTCATTCTTGAAAGTGTCCCAATTTAGATAGTACCTTATATGGTCACTCTTGCCATTGTGTTTGTTGTTAGCAATGTTCACAAATATTTTGGTTTCCCACCTTTCAGACTATTGGTAGTTTAGTACTTTCCTGCTCTTTTTGTAATTAGTCATGATCATGTGGTTTACTTTGGCCAATGAAATGTGAGCAGAAGTGATGTGTGGTGTTTTTAAGGGGCCAACACACGACTTGACCTCTTTATCCTGCTGCAGTGATCGTGGAATTATGTTTCAAGCAGGAGATCTGTGCTCATAGATGGAGGACCTGGAGCCTGGCTCCCAGTGATGCTATGTGAGACACACACACACACACACACACACACACACGCACACACACGCACACACGGATCTTTAGGGTGTTAAACCACTGAGATATTGGGATTATTTGTTTTTGTAACAAAACTTAACCTATCCTAATGATAAGGCTTTATTAACAAATCAGTAACTTGATTGATTAGTTAATTAAAAGACACTATTTGTTCCAAAGGAACTTGGGGACAGTTTATAAATAGCAGGATAAAATAAAAAGACAGGTGATTAGGTCCAAGGAAAGATAGAGGGATGGAAAGAAAATAAATTCAGGGGTAAAGTTTGTCCTCAAGATGCATTCCTATGTATTTACTTGTGGTGGGCCAGCACTTAAGCTATAATATAATCTTAGCTGCCAAGGTAGATAGAGAAATCTGAGCAGTAACGGAATTTACAAGATAATAACAAACCATCAGATATTATATATAATTAAGGTACTTTATATGTATGCCAGTGCCTTGAAGGTACTTAGGAAAAATTATAGACAAAAACAGGACACTGAAATGCTGGATAGATTTCCTCCCATAAGGAAATCAGAGTGTTTCACATAGCTCTTTCTTATCTCAGCTCTGAATACAAGCAGACAACATAATGGCAAAGTTTATATCAGGAAAACCTAGTGGATGTTGATGTGAAAAGGGATGGTCAAACAGAACAGCCTGGCTAAATAGCTCTTGACCACCTGGCCTAATTCAACATTAGCTTTATGGAATCTAACAGCTGAATGCATATCCTTCTGTGAGTTCTTTAAGAAATACTTTTCTTATCTTATAGCCTCTTTTAATAAAAATTGCATACGAGGGATGTTGGTTATAATTCCTAGCGAGTTCCTAGTGTGGAATCAGACCTGACTCCCGCTTCACTACAATGACAGGGTAAGATGAATAAACCCTCACAGGAGAGAATGAGTTAAAAATGGAGAGACCTATACAAATAGTGTGCCGTTGGAGCCCCCAGAGGGGGTGGCAGCTCTGCTCAGTGATGACTGAGTCCTGCCTCATTAAATAGTTGGCACCCATGGTCTGCACCTTTGCCCCTGCTTGAGGTGCCTGGCTGGTTGACATCAGTGTCTCTGAATAGCTTCATATTTAAGGACCATTGGAAAGGCCTAAAGGAGCCATATGCTGTGTTGAATCAGACCACAATGTCAACTAGTTGGCTGTGCCCCGTCAGCCATGGTGTTCTGAGTGAGCTCAGATGTAGGGACCCTGGCCAGGGCTGGACGAAGCCTATGAACCAGTGACCCAAAACCTGGAATGTTTGCAAGAGTCTATTTTTGTTTCAGATAAAACTGGAAATGTAGGGATTTTGGGGAGCCAACCTCCTGGAGATTAATGGTGAAGGAGTGAGCTGAGGCTCATCAGGGAAATATGTGGGGCTCAGAGCATACTGATAGATTTCCCTGCAAAGCAAAGGGTGGGTGATGGAGAATGGGAAAGAAGAGTTAAGTCCAGTGCAAGGAGGGATGTGCAGAGGCCAGGGCTCCTTTCACAAAGACCATCAGGGTCTCCATCCATCCACCTGTCTGTCTGCCCATCCAACCTGGGCTTCCCCAAGCACCCAGCTGGTGTCTGGGCCTCTTCTCGGCTACAAGGCTGGCACAAGAGAAAGCATATAGACCTTGGTCTCAGGTGCAGAGAAAATCCACAGCAGAACAGGACTAAAGGAAGTACGTGACTCATTTCAGAAGTGATTTAGTGTTCAGAGTCCTGAGATTTTCTCTCTTGTTAACCCACCAGCAAAGTCATGTTATCCCTTCCCAAGCCTTTTTCTACCTGGTCAGTCTAAGAGCTGTTGATGGAGAAACTGTGTGTCTGGCCTCAGTTTGTGCTGTCGGGGTATGTGGGGGTGGGAAGTGAGAGGGAGTGCTTCACCAGCCAAAGATTCCAGTTCTCTGAGGAGAATTAGAGCCCTAAGCCTGGAGGCAGAATTTAGAGGCAGAATCCAAGCACCATTTAATTGCCTGTTCTCCACTGTGACATGGACTAGGATGTCCAAGGACGTCCAAGAGCCAACCAGCTGGAAAGAGGCAGATGTGACTGCAGACCTGTGTTCCTTCCCCCACATCAGTGATGGGTGAAGCGTGCTCCTTCCGTCCTCAGAGTCCAGGAATCTCGATGTGGGGACAATGTCCTTTCCCTCTCAGGCTATTCTGTAACCAGCTCCCTTTCCTTCTTTTCTTCCCGGCTGCATCCTTCGTCCCACACCCCAAACCTGTTAAGTAACCCTCAAGCCTGGAGGTTTCTAGGGCTCCCAACAAAGAGGTCTAGACTTTTCTGGGGGAATCTGGCCTCCCCCTTCTGTGAATGCCAGGCCCGTCCTTACCTTGAAACTGAGCAGGTCGGGCTCTGGATGCTCCTGACTGATGGCCACATCACTGCGTATTTCAGCTTAGGCTGCCCTCCTGGAGTCTGTCTGAGAATCGGGACCTGGGGACTGTCAGCTCGCAGTGGGCATTCCTGGCATGATTCACAGTGTCTGGGGAAGCGGGTCAGTGAGTCCGCAGTGCCGGGAGATTTCGGAGCCCCTTGGTGAATGCCTCACTGCGTGGGCCAGGTCTGACTATGAGCATGTGGTCGGGAGGCAGATGTGTATAACTTGCAGGGTTTTCAAGTCTGACAGGCAGGAAGAAGTCAGCTTTTATCCTCAGAGCCTGTATCAGAGTGGGAAACAGGAGGACTCCTAGTGCAGTGTTCAGACCCTGACTTAGAGGGCTTTGAGCCAGGACACTCAGAGGCAAGGGAAGGAAGTGCCTTTTTTTGTTGGTGACTCACTGAGAGATAATCAGCAGAATGACCCACAGAAGTTTTCTCAAGGTTTTACCCATAGTACCAGCTTGGTGTTAAGTGAGATTGATGCTTTTAATCTTTAACTGGTTTTTATACATGCCTCATCTCCTCCTGAAGAAAACACACCAGACCTGCCTTAAATCTCTGCTTTGTGTATTCAAAAGCCTGTTGAAAAGATGATTTGAGAGAAGTTATACCCAGTCAAGAGGGGAGCTCAGGTTGATCACTAGGCTATGAGCTCCCAGCCCCTGCAATGGTCATTCACTCTTTTGTTCGATCAGCACTTACTGAGCGATCTTTGCTAGCTCTGGGTTGGGCAGTAGGCTACAAAGATGAGTCAGAAGTGAAGTGATTCTGAGGGTGCCTGGGTGGCTCAGTTGGTTAAGTGTCTGACTTTGGCTCAGTTCATGATCTCACAGTTCGTGGGTTTGAGCCCCACATCAGGCTCTGTGCTGACAGCACAGAGCCTGGACCCTGTTTCATATTCTGTGTCTCCCTTTCTCTCTGCCCCTCCTCTCCCGCCCCCCTCCCCCCTCGCTTGGTCTCTGTCTCTCTCTGTCTTAAAAATAAATAAACTATAAAAAAATAAAAAAATAAAAGAAGTGAAGTGATTCTGCCTTTGAGGTGCTCAGAGGCTCCTAGGGGATGTGTGGCATGTTTATAAAATGGCCACAAAGATATGAAAGGATTCTCACACCCACTAAAAACAAGAGTGAATGCAAATTATACTGAGATACTATATTTTTCAGCAGCATTTGGCAGTGATCAAGATGTTGTATTACAAACTGTGTTTTTGAGACTTGCCCAGATCTCCTAGCTGGTACGTGGTGGAGCTGGGGATTGAGGCCTGTGATGTCAAATCCCCTTTTCATTCAGTGGCATGGCCCTCATGAGAGATACCTTGCATAGTTGATTGGGTGTGTGGCATGTAGCCTGATGAAACTCCCACACCTTGTTCTGGATCTTTCTAGAGAAGGCCAAGAGGAGTGATAGCTTCACACGGAAGAGAGAATGAATCCCTCTGTGGCCTGCAGGCAGTGCTGGTCATCTTTTGTCTTCCAGAGGGGTCATGGCCATGTGGCAGTCAGTTCCAGACCCTTGACTTGTGGCCAGAGGTCTGATGGATCAGAATCTTCCAGGAGGATGAGGTGGCGCTGCTTTCAGCATGGATAATTCATGGGCTTAAGAGAGGAGAGCCTGGAAATCAGTACTTTAGGCTCCAGCGCCCTGCCTCTGATTCTTGAGCCCTGATCCTGAGGAAGACAAGGCCAGGCATGGAAGAGAGAGGGAGGCAGAGAAAATCCAAAGGAGTAGGTACCTTGGTTCTTGGTCTGCAGGCATGACTCAGGTTCATCATGGGCACCTGAGAACAAGTGAAAAATGATGGTGGTAGGGTGAGAGAGGTGTGTAGGGAGAGAAGGAGAGGGAGGGAGATGGGTAGAGAGAGCAAGAAGGAGGAGGAGGAGGAGGGGAGGGAGAGGAAAAGAGATTTACATAAAGCAAATCACCTTTGAGGCTGCTCTTCTGGGTTCGAGCACAGATGGAGCAAATGTTCTTCTTCCCTCTAGTACAGAATGGGTCATAATCATTTCACCGTGTGCAGGATTTCTAGTTACATAATAACTAAAAGCAGATAAAGATCCAGCCAAGAGAACAGCAAAGCATGGACATGATGCTCATAAAAGTCCTTAGCCAGTCTCAGGGCTTGGCTGCCAACCTGCTTTGGGGTGAGAGGGGAGGGTAGAGCCAGGCATGGGGAGCCCTCCAAGAGCCCCGAGGAGGAGGAGGTGGTGGTGGTGGTGGGGAACTGCAAGGAAGGCCAGCCCTTGACTGCCAAGAACAGCAGGTTGCAATGCTTAATGTCCACACTCATGCCAGTGTGCTTAGGAACTGTTGTTATTTTTATGAGAAAAATGCAGAAAGGCTAATCTGTCTATTTATGTCTGTCTGGAACCATGTAATTACTGAAGGGATGTTCTGGTGCCAGGATCCAGTCGTGGCTCTTCCTCTCCCATGATGTCTTCGGGAGGCAGGGCCTGGCGCCCCAGCTCAGCTCTGCAGAGGAGCCTGCCAGAGGTTTTGGGCACCAACGGGATGGATGGACAGACAGCGGGAAGGGGACCTGGGAAAACCAAGATAATTGGGTCAAATACTTTTATCCATTTTAGTGTTTGAGCGAGTGGTTATTTTAGGATATGTTTACGGAGTCTCTGACTGCTGTGTAATGGAGGCCTTTTCTGTGGATATTTATTGTTCAAGACAGAGTGTCTCACCCATCCATCTCCCTGTCCAGCCATCTAACTGTCTGTCCGTCCGTCCGTCCATCCATTCCTCCCTCCCTCCCTCTCTCCCTCCTTCCCTAGGTCTTTGAACAAGCATGTCATGCCAGACGTTTTGCTGGCCTGTGGAGATACAGAGATAAATAAGACCTGGTCTTTGCATTTGAAAGACTTTGGTTGTGGGGAAAGAGAGAAATACCAACCAGTAAGCCCAGTGAGTATCACAGGTACTATAGTAGACTTGGTGTGGGTCCCGCGGGTCAAGGAAGGAGCTGGGCAATTGGAACAGCTTCAGAGAGTAGGTGACCCTTGAGCTGGGGTGTAGAAGCTGAGGGTATGTTTGCCACGTAGGCCTGGAAATCATGTGCCGCCTCACCAGGACTCTAGAGGACATTCTGGGATGGCCTCTACCTTCTTGGAGTATATCTTGAATTCCGACAAAAACCTATGCTTTGCGAGGGCTAGGGTGGTGATTCTTAGCTTGGTATTAGGTGCCTCTGGTGACCTGACCTCAAGCTACTCTTTTCATTTCTCTCCTGTTGCTCCCCTGTACCCTGCTACTCTGGGCCATGTCATGCTGTGACCTGGGCATGTCCAACACGTTCCCGCCTCCTTGCCTATGACCAGGTTGGTCTGCCTGCTTGGACTGCCCTCCTTTACCCCTCTGAGTGCAGCAGTGTGTGTACTGAGCTATGTGCAGCAAAGCTGGGGCATTTGGGGGTTAGGTGCAGGCTGCGAAAGGGGCAGTGTTTTGTAATCGTATAAAGCAAGCCAAGGCCCTATTGGTTAGAAGAAAAAGGTAGTAGGCATGTCACCCACCTCCTTATACCCTTGTCCTGAGGTTTCTCTACCAAGCTGAGAGAATCATCACTATAAGAAGGTAGGTTTGAAAAGGTCATATGACTTTCTGTGTTCTCTATTCTGAGACTTTATAAATCTGTAGTTCTGATATTTCCCCAAGTTTTGGAGGGATTGCTTTTTCACAGTGCCATTCCCTGAGCTATTGGAAGTGGGTACTAATGGATTTTGAGGGGCCTTCTGAAAGGACTGAGCTAATTCCTTGGTAGCAGGAGGGGGCAGGCATTGACTCTGGGGGGCAGTTTGCTCTCCAGCTGGGACCAGCTGGGCTGTGACAATCAGCCATAGGCCTGGCCTCTTCTAGCTCTGCGCAGGCTAATCTTCATGCTGGCCGGGGCTGGAGTCATATGCTGGCGAAAGCTACTGTGGATGTTCTTGGTGCTGCGCCGGCACAGGGCATAGGTGGAGGGTAGAACCACAGGAGCAAGAGATACAAGGGGGAGTTTTCTGTCAGTACCTGGAGTCAGCTGGGTGAGGCCCTCACTACCAGGGGCCTCTGTTCCCCTACCTGTGAAGCGATGAGGTTGTACTAAGCATATTTCCAACTCTGCTGTTCCTTGGCCATAGGCCTATATGAAGTGGATGGTTCACATAGCAGTACCAGGACCAACTGTCCTTAGGGAGGACAGTAAAGAACAGAGAAGTTGGAAGGGCTTGACTGCCACCTACTCTTGTCCAGTCTCCTGGAAGCCCACATCTAGTAGCTGGTTGGTGCATAGGCTCAGGGCCTGAAGAAATGATGGAGGACAACATATGGGTGTCGTACTTCTTTGGGACACCATATACCTCCGTTCAGCAGATGTTTGTTTGCTTCTGTTCCCTGTGTGTCTAGTTGTGTGCCAGCTGTGCCGGGTGGGGCCAGGCTTCTGTGCTGAGAAGGGGCAGACTAGTCACTGTCCCCAGGTGGCGTAGGGCTGAGGCAAGTTGGGCTGTGAGCATTGATGGGGTTCAGCACCAGGAGGAGCTCCCATGGGTTAAACAGGCTGAGAAAGCCTTCCTGGAGAAGACGGGATGAGAGCAGGGCCTGGGATTTGGCCAGGTAAATGGCAGAGAGGGCTGCGGAGGGAGAGGCACAGTGATTTTCCTCTGGTTGGCCCAGGAAGGGAAGGGCTAGGAATTGCTTTGCATATTTGTTCCTTTGTGCTTCTGGGGTCGCTGGAGACCATCTGGAGGTTTGCTCTGATAGGCTGTCCTGGAGACTTGACCGGAGACTGCGGGTAGTGTACCAGCCAGCCCAGCACTGGCATCAGGGGCCTGAGGACTCAGGCCGCCCTCCTCAGGACCTAGCTGGGCATCTCAGCTCCCCCTAGAGGCACGGAGACTGAGATTGGGGGTTGTGGGTGAGCAAAGATCATGCTGCATCTAAGGCAGAATGGAGGCTGGAATTTAGAGTCTGGATATGCTCCTTGGAGCCCCTCCGCATGGAGGGCTTGTCCTGAATCACTGCTTTCTGCTTTGGAGCCTTATCTCCAGTCCCTCCCCCACTTCCTCTGCAAACTGTGCTGGTCCCCATGACCCACGCTCTCCCCCATCTCAGCCCTGTGCCCGCTTCTTCCTCTTGCAATACCCTTGCCTCCCTTCTCTGACAGTGACTTCCTTCACCTTCTGCTCTGGCATTTGCCACCCCCTAGCTGTCTGCCTCTGTGCTCTGACTCCATAGCTCTCACCTCTGCAGCAGGGGTCTCCTTACCACAGGTGCGAGGAAGCAGTCACAGGCCTGCAGATTCCCTGTGGGCAGGCCTTGGGTTATACTCATCTTGCTATCTCTAGGGTGCATAGGGTTCCTAGAGAAAGTGCTAGATAAACAAGTAAATGCAATTTTCACGCCCACATGCTCTGTGTCCCTGCTTTCACCTTCAACTGGCCATGCCCTTCCCTGGAGGACAATGGTTCAAAGTGACATTCCCAACCAGAGCCTGGTTCCAGGCTCCCCCACCATGTCACTGGTACCAGGGACCCTGGAATCCTCTGCCCAGATGGTCCTGAGGTCTGTTTGGGGGCCTTGCTGGAGTCCATCCTGAGTCCCAGTGTGGGCACCTCTTGCCTGAGACCCTCAAGAGGTCCCTCGTGGTGTGGGGTGGAGATGGGGACAGGAAGAGGGGGGCCACAGCTTTCAGCTGTACACTTGCCACAGCCCGTGTGTGAGTTAGAGGTGGCTTACACGAATGACTTCCTCCTGAATGGAGCTGTGTGCACTGGGGACCTGTGGGGTCTGGGGCTGCCCAGCCTTGACCTGTGTTCTACTGAGTCTTTATTACTATTTTTTAAAATATTTTATTGTCAAATTGGTTTCCATACAACACCCCATGCTCTTCCCCACAAGTGTCCTCCTCCATCACCACCACCTCTTTCCCCTCTCCCTCTTTCCCTTCAACCCTCGTTCATTTTCAGTATTCAATAGTCTCTCAAGTTTTACATCCCTCTCTCTCCCCAACTCTCTTTCCCTCTTCCCCTCCCCCTGGTCCTCCATTAGGTTTCTTCTGTTCTCCTGTTAGACCTATGAGTGCAAACATATGGTATCTGTCC
>NC_043703.1:150632304-150741279 GCF_006229205.1 Suricata suricatta
ATCCATGAACAGGGAATATTTTTCCATTTCTTGGTGTCTTCTTTGATCTCTTTCATAAATTTTCTATAGTTATCATCATATAGGTCTTTTACATCCTTGGTTAGGTTTACTCCTAGGTATTTGATGGTTTTCCGTGCAGTCGTGAATGGGATCAGTTTCTTGATTTAACTGTTCTCATATTAATAGGTAATGTTTACTGAGCTCCAGCTCTGGGCTACACCTCATGCTACGGGGTTTGTAGCATTTATATGTTGAAGTCTTCACAGTGACCGTTTTGGCGGGGACTAATATTGTTCCCAGTTTACAGAGGAAGGAACTGAGGCTCAGAGTTACACAGCAAGGGCTCAGACCCCCATCTATCTGACTGATTCCTTCTGAGCTTTCGACCACTCTGCACATCGCCTCTCAGAGGGAAGCCTTTGGTGTCTCAGTGCCTCCAAGCCCAGTGCCACCCACCCAGCGTCTGCCTTTGGGCAGGAAATCTGCAGCCTCACTGGGCCTGGCTTTGGGAGGCTGCTTGGCTCCCAGGTGGCGGGTGGGTGTCTGAGCAGTTTGACAGCTGCAGGGTTGGAAGAGCTCAGAGGCAGAGGCAGGAGGCCGGGCCTGGTGTGGATCTGTGACCTGGGTCTGTGGGGGCTGAGAGATTTTCTTTTGCTGCCTGGAAAGTCAGCACTCACACGAAAGGTCTTCCTTCCCCTCACACTTGAGTTGAGGCCTCAGTGTCAAATTTTGGATTCTCTCCCCATTGGGATATTCATAAACTCAGCATTTTTGTTGTACCAAGGACGGCTGCATGATAATAATAGCATAATATTATATTATGCCGACTGTTATTTTTACAAAGGCCCCTAGGCCTGAATTAGCCTCATTTCTGGGGTTTTACACCCAGGCTGTACAGATGCTATTCTAGTATGCCATTTGGACGTGCAAATCATTTTCACACCCTGTGTCCTTTGAGATCTCACTCCTGTTAGGGGCCAGGTATTTAGTGAGATCAATAGGATGGAAGGCAGTCAGGGAAATGGCAGGGGGGTGGGCCTTTGGACTGGGACTTTGATGGGTTCATGTGGCACTCACTGCCAATGCTACCGAGCCTCAGTCTCTCAGAGCCTCCATTTCCTCATCTTTCTGGAGGCGTTGTTGCAGGCTTCAGCGGTGGCACATGGTTGATGTTTAGTGGTAACTTACTGAGACTGCCATTCTTACTTTCTGGAACAGTTTCTTCCGCTGTTAAGGGAAATTGTTCTTAGAAGCCAAGCCACCTGCTCCCATGTGGGATCTGGGTGTTCTTTCTCAGTGGCAGGTGCGTGTGGGGAACAGTACAGGACGGTTTCTGCCCATCGTTAGCTCCTGAAGGAGATGGGTCCTCACCGGGCACTGGCAGGAGGCTAGACAGCCTGCATTTTTGTCTGCGACAAAGATGGTGGGAAGTAGCACGAACTTCCCTAATAACTCTTCTGATCTTGGGGATTGTTGTTCGTTATGGATCTTTTTTTCCTTCAGAAAGGGAAAGAACACTGGGTGTGCCAGAGCTCTGTCATGGGCAGGCAGAGATATACTGTCTGCTTTGTTTTTTGAGTTTCCTCCTGTCCTCATCCAGCCTCTGAGAGGAGCGTGGGGCTGCCGAGCGGCCCACAGTGGGTGGGTTTGGAAAGGAGAGAGGCAACCCTTTCGACTTCTGGGCAGGCGTAGCGTGAGTGTTTTGGACTGCCTTTCCCCCGAGCTCCGCTTGCATATCCACGAGCCCAGCTGGCCTGGCACTTGGAACCGGCCCTTGTGTCCGTGGTGATTCACTCACACCAAACTCCCCTGGAAATTCTGGATGAAGTGGGTTCCAGGGACATTTTCAACTTTATTTCCAGTGGTAAAACATTTGGTGTTTGTCTCATGGTTCTCTCAAGTCCCTGGTTCCCCTGGGGCCGCTGCCTTCTGCTGGGGGGCGGGGTGCAGACAGCACTCCCCACTCCCACCCCAGGCTCCCGGGCACCCACGGGCCAGGGGTCCCCTGAGGGCTGGCCGGGTCCCACCACCCAGGAGGTGCTTAGGAGACTAATGGAACTGTAATGGAGAAAAGGCCCGGCCCGGCCAAGTGCACCCCAGGGCCTGTTCCCGTTCTCAGTTCTCAGTTGGGTCTTGCAGGACAAATCGGACATGGCCTCAGGCAAAAGTGGGGCAAACAGGGCAGAGTCGGGGAGACGGCGGGAGGGGTGCAGTGGGGCAGGAGGCCCAGGACGGACCAGCGCTTGTTGCCTGTCCCTGGAGTGCTTGCCGTGTTCTCCTCTTCTCGGCACAGGCTCACAATGTGGGAGGGGGGGGCTGGGCCAGCACAGGGTCTCCTGAAGTCTCCGGCTGGCTGCCTGCTCCGGTCTGCCCCTCTGCTCTCTCACCCTTTGGATCACAGCAGCCCCAGGGCCCCTCAAGGCGTCTGGCCTGTGCAGCCTTTGTCCTCTGAGCCAGTCTTGGTGGCCTTTGCCTCAACTTCCCCATCAGCTGGAGCACCCCTGAGCTGCAGGGCCCCGTCTGCCTCAAGTACTCCCTTCCTAGACCCCTCCCCCAGATTCTTCTCTTTTTCAGACCTCTTTTTGCTTCATCAGGTCTGGGGAGGGAGAAGGCTTTGAGCGTGAGGACGAAGTTGGGTGCCAGCTCCTCAGTGAGGGGGTGGGGAGGCCGGCAGGGGAGGGTTTTCCTTCCACGCGGCCCGCATCTGACCCCAGGAGGTGTCCACCAGTGACTGGCGCTCTGTTCTCGGAGGCTCTGAGTGAGCACCGTCTTTCACCTGGCCCAAGCAGTGGTCAGCTGGACTCCAGTTCCTGGGGGACCAGAGTCATAGCTTCTTTGCTGGGGATCTGAGAGGGGCACAGCTTCTGCTCCTTGGCTTCTTAAAAGCTGGGTACTGCTTTTGTGGGGCCCTGGATGCACACGCCAAAGAAGGCCCAGTGGGGGCTCTCTTCCCACTGCCTCCAGGACCTCCTCTGGCTCAGGGTTTGAGGGTGGAGGGTCTGGCCCCCAGGCACGGGCTTCCACAGCATGGCATTAATTCTCTCCCTTCTGCTTCGTCTCTGCCACAGCCTCATGGATTGAGGACATCTTGGTTTAGAGCAGGGATGGCCCTATCCACGATCACAAAGACAGTAAGATTACTTGAACTCTAATTGGGGAAGTGAGATCAGACCTCTACTACCTGGATTCCCAGCCTTGGGCTCTCTCTTCCCTCCTTCCACATTGACCTTGCCTACTCGACTGGCCCAGTTGCTTGTCCTGTGGGGTCACTGAGAGTGGAG
The DNA here is from genome assembly GCF_006229205.1 of Suricata suricatta. Lineage (NCBI taxonomy): Eukaryota > Metazoa > Chordata > Mammalia > Carnivora > Herpestidae > Suricata > Suricata suricatta. The sequence continues at coordinate 150,635,586 of NC_043703.1, forward strand.
GCCCCAGAAGATGAGCCCTTGCTGCCAGGCCCCGGGCAGGATGGGGGGGGAGGGGGACTTTCCTGACTACACATCTGTCTGAAGGCAGACCTCGTCTGGATTCCTCCTTGGCTTCTCTTCCCACTGAACCTCCTTTCCCATCCCTGTCTCTGAGACTTTGGTTTCAAGTTTGCCCCTCATGTGTTACTTCATCTGGTTCTCAGGTCTGGAAAGATAAACCCATTTAATGGGTTGTTTCAAAGTGCTGTGGGACATGTGTGGCTGAGGCCAAATGCCTTCCTCCCGGCTCAGGCTCCCCCTCATCCCCCAGCCTGAATTCAACTGCTCTAAACTGGTGTGGCTTTGCGGCAGCAAATCTGTGACCTTTTGGTTTTTGCAAGAGCCTCGGGGAGGGCGCACCACAGGGGCTGGTGGCTGACAGCTCACACCCTCCCCGCGTCCTCTGTCTTAGGTCAGTCCGTCCTCTCTGAGCCCCTTCTTCTCAGGAAGCTCCTGTTAATATGTTCCATTTCTTGTATCAAGCAACTGTCTTGCAAACAGTGTTGTTGGTAATTCATAGGAACGGCTGTTATTTTTGGAGGCTGGAGCCTATAATGACCAGCCTAACACCGGCGGCTTTTTTTTTTTTTTCCAGCTTTCCTCATATTATTGTAGAAATTATAGAAATGTATTTGGCTCATCGAATTCAACAATATATATGGCTGATTCCTTGTCATTGTGTTAATGCTAGAAAAATAAGCCTTTTGGCATCTTGTAGGTGTTCCCGGGGTTCCCATGCATATTAAACGCTGTTAAATGTCTTTCAGTGTAGCGTTGTGCCTCGGAAGATACAGGCATGATTAATTGGACTGGGTTGGTGTGAAACGTTGTCATGTCTCGGTTTGTGGCTGAGTGTCGGGGTGTGTTCAAGCTGAGCACTGTTTCCAGGGGCGGGGGCGCTGGGACAGCCGGTCACGTGAAGGCCTCAAGTCAGAGCTGGCATCGGGGAGCTACACTTCCCTGCAGTGGGACTTATCTGGACAGGGCGAGAGAGGCCTGGCTTGCTGTCCCACGAGGGAGGCAAGGAGTGTCAGTGATAACATGATCCTTGGGAGGTGGTTTTCCTGGTCCAGAACATGCTACAAAGTGATTTTTGCTGAAGCCTGAAGGCAGTCTCCCATTTCTTCATGAGAGTCTGTGAGATAAACAGAGCAGATATCACTATGTCCATTTTCTGGATGGGCAAATGGAGGTTCAGCCAGGCAGAGTGACTTACCTAAAGCCACACAGAAACGTAGGTGAAGCAGACACGTAACCGGGGGCTTCATGATTCGAGGGCAGCCTTACCTCCTCCTCACAGGGCTTTCCCTTTGCCCACTGCCACATCTCTGTGTTACTGTGGTGTTTCCCTCATTTCTCTGCTCTCAGAGGTGCCAGCAGACAGCTGTGTCCTGGTTGAGCTGACTTTCCTGGCAGGTACCACTCTCTTTCCAGCATCTGCTCTGCTCCCTAACGAGCTGTTGTCTCCCTGGAGTGACAGGTGTGTACCATCCCCAAGGCCTGGGCCTATCCCCAGCCACCCCCGCACTCCATGGGAGCTCGGCCCCTTGAAGCCTGCAGGCCAGCTTTTCCTTAGTGCAGCCGGAAACATAACTCTTATTTCCTGGCCCCAGGGTCTGTCCCTTTGAAGGCAAAATTGCCATTTTCCTCCTCGAGAATCATCTGAACCAAAGCTATATTTCAGTTTATTGACTTGGCTTGAACATAAAACCACAGGTGGGGAAAATGCAACCTTCCCAGCGCAGGGCCCATTCCTTTGGGAAACTGGGGAAGGAAAAACTGGTCTTTTCATGGCCACTGTCCTTCTGCCATGAAGGAAGGTATTGCCAGGTCTGAAAGCTGAACCAGACTTTCCTTGGAGCCATTTGTGGCTCACAAAATTGCAAGAGTTTCCTTAAATTGTTTGTAATGTTCCTTGGAATTTACAATCTGGGATGTTCCCTGGGGCACAGTTCTCTTGCAGGATCCCCACATGTGATCTCCACATTGTCCAGGGGAGCGGGGCCAACAAGAGGCAAGGATGGGCACATTGGTCCTTCCCCCAGTTACTTGTGGGATGGTCTAGAGGTCAGCACTGGGTGTTTTCTGGGCTCTGGGAGTCTTGAACTCAGCTTCCAATTCATTTGGCCATTCATTTTGTGTGTGTGTGTGTGTGTGTGTGTGTGTGTGTGTGCGCACGCATGCGTGACTGTAGACAGAACTCATTCACCGAGTTAGAAAGAAGCTTGATGGTGGGGAGTAATGAATGCTTTGGGAACATCTTTTTGTTTTTAATCATCTCTCTCATTTGTCTGTGAAATCATTCACTCTAGTCCCCTCCCTCCCTCCCTCCCTCCCTCCCTTCCTTCCTTCCTTCCTTCCCACCTTCCTCCCATCCATAGCTCCATTTTTAAAGGCTATTTTTGACTAGCTGGCACAGATACACACCAGTTCAGAGATGGTGTATACTCAAAAATGTTACTTAAACAACTTCAAAAATGTGATCTGCATTTTCATACTTTTCAGGCCTCACTTTTCTGGAGCATAAAATTTGAACCTGGAAGTCAGTGGCTCATGTAGTCCTCTGTGGTTAAGAAAGCCATTTTGTCCTTTAGCAGAGCCTTGCATGTGGGCGTTTGCTGTCACACTCACTTATACTTTCATTTATGGGTGCTTTTGTTCTTCCTTTTGAACTATAAGCGTGGTTGCCAGGCCCTGCCCTCGCTCTCTAGTGTGATGGCTATCAGTTCCCCATACACATTCCAAGCTTAAGTCATGCCTTGGTTATGGTTCCCAGAACACAATATGCTCTTCCACGCTTGCGTACCTTTACACATGCTGTTCCTGCTGCCTGGAGCGCCCTCACTCGTCTTCTCCCTTGAGCTCCTTCTCACCCTTCAAAAGCCGGCCTAGATACCTCTTCCTCTGGGAAGCTTTCCCTGGCACCTCTGGCAGTGCTAGAGTCCCTCTCTGTGTTCTTACACTTCCTAACCCACTGCACCCTATTTCCTGTGGCTCCTTGAGGCCAGGAAGTAGGGTTTCAGTCATCTTGATTTGTCCCCCCAAGAATAAACTTGTACAGACTAAAAGCAAGTCAGTTCTATTGGAGAAGCTAGTGTATTGTAACAAAAAATTTTACGCTTAAATCCAAAACCATGCTCTGTGCCCTGTGTTGCATCAGGTCATGGTGTTACCTGGCACGTGTACTGGGGGTGACTGTGTACCTGTGGATCCTGGGACGCCTCTGAGGCCAAGGTCTCTCTGCCTCGTTCTCAAAGAATCTGCTGCCACAGGCCTGAGGCTGTGGCTGTCAGGAATGTGGGTACTTCCTTCTAGAGTGCATGTGACAGTGTATGTCAACGGCAAGTGCACTGAAAGCAGCATGCAAATGTCAGACTCTGAGGTCGGTCTGCCACGGAAGTAGCCCTCACTTAACCCACGTGTCCTTCTACTCAAGTTAGCGCTCTGCTCTAAACAACTCTGAATAAGTTGGGGTCCTGGCAGGAAATAGATGGAGCGTTTAATAAGGGACTGTTTACAAAGCCCGAGGTGGACAGGGGCCCTGAAAGCGGTGAGGAGCACCTGGAGATGGCAGCAGTGGGGGACAAGAAGAGGGTGGGAGAGCTCTGGCTGTAGTGGTAGCTTGCCACAGGAGCTGGTAGAAGGGGCCAGAGCTCGGTGGCATCGTGGTGGGGGTAGTGGTAAGCATCCTGATCTTCCTCACCACCACCCTCTGCTCTAGGGCTAGCACCTCCCACTGGCCAAACCCCCCTGGAGGCCAGAGGGCAAGGGAGCCTGTCTGTGCAGCCTCACACCAGCCTCACAAGCCACGGCGGCGGGTGAGTCTGCTGCAGCCTGGGCAGTGCCCACCTGGCCACCTGCACATTGGTATGCCCATCGGCAAATGAGCAGGCACACTCCTAAGGACCATGTGTGTTCCTTCAGGGACCTTTATGTGCAAGAGTTTGCTCTTATGTTCAAGAGTTGTTCCAAGGTGGGTTCATGTATGGATCTGAGGAATGGAGTCTTGTTCAGGCTGGTAGAGGTCAGTAATTTCCCAGGAGGACATGCTGGTTGACTAGCGGGGCAGTGCCTCTTTCATCTTCTGCTTTTCCCCAGGGAATGTAGTCAGGGGGCTTCGGCCTCAGTGGCTGGGAGGAGCAGGAATGGTGGGAACGGACAGCCGCACCAAGGAGATGGAGGAGGCCAAGGGATGCTGCTAAGGAGACACCTGGGCATGCTCGGTGACCTATAGGCGTGTGTGTTGGGGAATGGGCAGCCCTCTACCCAGACAGGTTGGGGCTGAAAGTAGAGACACTGTGTGGTTTAGTCAAGGGATGTCAGCTTTGGGATCTGAGCATGAATCCGCGTTCCAAGGCTTAACTTTGGACATGTTGCCTAACCTCTTTGAGCCTGTTTTCACAGCTGTACAATGGGACCGTAAATCTGACTTTTCAAGCTTCTCATAAAGGTTAGAAAGATACACACACATTTCCTACATACGGTAGAGAATGGCAGCTGTTGTCTGGGAAGTACTCATTTAAGCAGATCTGGACACTTGACCTTGGGCTTACTTTGGTCCATGACCTCTCTGACACATTTTCACTCTGGATCTTCCCCAGGTAAATGACCTTGGGAAAATTAAAGCAGCTCAAGAGTTATGAAAATGTTCAGGCCCTAAAATGGACTTGTTTTTCACTTTCCCACAAGGCATACTCACTAGGAAAAGTCGCGGAAAATTCGATGCTCAGTTTACAGTCCCAAGAACATGAAAAAGCTTCCCTGCCAGCTGAAAAAAAAAAGATGGATGTTGTTTCTGGGAGAAGAATTTCATACAGTGGCTCAGGCAGGGACGGTGAGTCAGATGTGCTCAGAGCCGGGCCAGGCTGGCCCCGCAGGTCCCCCTCGTGAGTCAGTGCTGCCTGTGAGACCAAGGCTGGGTGGGCAGCAGGCCCGGGGGCCTCTGAACCAGGTGTCCCATCAGGGGACACTGAGCATGCCTTCCGCCCTCAGTGTCACCAGCCTCTGGTGCGGTCCTGCTGATACGATCATAACCCCCATCCTCAGATGGGCCTTTGTCTGCAAGATTATCTGCTTTTAGAGAAAACCCTCAGCCTCGCTCCCCAACCTGACCACACACTCCGGCAGCCAACCCAGAGTTTTCTTCCCCTACTGTTTACCTCTGGGGACCTGTTGGGGGTGGTGCTTAGTCTGGCAGAGCCCAGGGTGGAAGCGAATGTTCTATTTTGGGGGCTTTGAAGGGTGAACAGTAAATGTACCTGGAGCTGGAGTCCATTCAGCCGTCCCAGGGCACCATGCTGCATAAAATCAGGACGCAGGAAACCAGGCATTTGAGTCATGACAGGAAGAAAGCCTCCATGGGTGAAAAGAGGTCAGCCTTGACACAAAGTGTGCCAGCAAAGTGGGCAGAGCCAGCGGTGTGGGGCTTGCTGGGAGATCTGGTTTCAGTTCACAATGTCCCTTACTCAGATAAATGTTGACTCTCTGACCCTCTTATTCCTTATCAGCAAGATGCAGGGTCAGTTCCTATCTCACAGGGATCTGTGAGGATTAAAATTAAGATAGTTTACGTAAAAGCACATCGTGATCTACAAATTAAAAAACAAGTCGATGTAGAATATTACTACTAATGGATAGAGAAAGGAAGGATCAGAGAGGTTAAGTGACTTGCCTGAGGTCACACAGCTAAGTATAGAACCAGGACCTAAACACCAGTCTCTCTGTCCACTATTCTCTGTTGTTTTGGTTTCTTCCATCTTTAGGGGAAGACACGGAATGTCGTATTACTTGATCATTTTAAGCTCAGAGTTTTTTACGGGTTAGCCAGGGATCTTGGGCTCTGGTTTGCAGCCTCTGGATGGTAGATAGGTGTCACAGGCAGAGGGTGCTGTGGCTGTTGAAGGAGCTCTGCCCCCAGGGGTGGATTTCAGGTTTGGGTGCCCACTTCGACCTTGTTGCTCCTCTCCTGACGTGTCTGTGGCAGAGTTTGCCTGTCTTCTCCTCGTCCCCGGAAGCCGCTGTTCCCTTCCGTCACAGCATCTGCCATGATGTATTGGGTTCCTTGGTTATTGTCTGCTTCTCTCATCAACCTGGGAGCTTCAAGGGGGCTGGGACAGATCTTCATCCTCTTGTGCTCTCACTGCTGTGGGTGGACTCCTGAGCCAGCGTCTGGTCTGCAGGAAGTGCAGGAGCCGCTGGCCAAGCTGCGTGGAGGGTCTCTCAGCCATTGAAGGGGCCATTGCCTGCCCTAGGGTCTGGTCAGGAGAGGAGGGTGCTTATGGATGGATGTCCCAGGTTGGAGGTGGCACCCTTGCTCGGTACAGAAAACATCTATCATTCTGCATATCTGATGCATTTCTGGAAATATGTAAGTGTGGGAGTGACTTCATCCATGCCAGTTAGGGGGAGCTGTGTGGTCAGGAGAGCTTCTTCCTGTTCTGCTGTGAAAATGTGTCCTTCATGGAGCTGAGCTTCTGACCAGCCCCTGGGTCATTTATGATCACAGCACTCACGCAGGCAGAGTAGGGCTATCTCAGAAACTGGCTCATCCTTTCCCTCAGGACCTTCAGAGGAAGAGAGGGGGCTGAGTGGGTGGTCTCCTTCCGGCCCCCACCCCTATTTCAAACAGAACACCTCTGGTTTGGAATCGAGTAGAGCTCCATGTGACTGTTTGAAGACACAGATCCATGAAATCACAGGTCAGAAAGACATGGGACCAGTGTAAGACCACTTGTGGTGAATTCTTCTAGAACTATGGCTAGAATTCTGGTTCCTATTTGTCCAGCTCAAGTAGTATTGCCTCTTAATGTCTCCTGCCCTTTTATCCTCGAGGCTCCCTTCCCACTAAATGTGGGTTGGATGGATCGATGTCCAGGGGAACAGACGCTTGGAGGGGTTTCCAGGGGACGTGGAGGGGAGCCAAGCAGGCCTGAGTGTGTAGAGACAGAGCGATTCCCTGGAGCCACAAGTGTTGACCCCGTGTTCTGTCCTCATGCTGTTGTAGTTCAGTTCCGTGCATGACACGAGGGCTTGAAGCTGGGGAAGGAAGGTGGTTGGACTCATGTTTTAGAAACATCACCCCACTTGGAATAGGTGTTTGGGGCAGAGAGGAGGAAGGGGCTCTTGTGGGAACATGGATGAGGAGGACGCTGTCAGGCTGTTCTACACCTTGCCTGGGTGCAGCTGGCCGGCCCCCAGGTAGCTGGCCATCAGGGAGAGGCTCCCTTGGCCTGGTTTTCAGGGGTAGAGCACAGCTAAGACCAATGTGCTCTTGCCATTTTACCTTAAGTCACTTGTAGCTTTTAAATCCTTTTTTTTTAAATTTAAATTTTAGTTAGTTACCGTGTAGCTTTGAAAATGCTTCCTTTTTTTCTTTTTCCTGTATCCAAGGTCCTTTGAAACCCAGTCCCTCCCAGCTTTCCAGGATGTCTTCCTTTTCTTTCTACATATATGCTATTCCTGCACAGCATCTGTGACTGTCCCTCCAGGTTTTGCACATCCCTGGAGCAAAACACATGGACAAGAGGAAGAGCAGGGATCAAAGGGACACATGTCCCTGCATTGAGCCTTGACTGGCTGGTCAGCTCCTGTAGGACAGCTGGGCCCGTGCTTCTCTGTCAGTCCTCCAGCCTTAGGTAGGCTGGAAGTCAATCCGGATTTCCATAGATCATTGTCATGGGTGGGTTCAAGATGCCACTTCTGCCAGCGGTGTTCTGACCATTTCTGTAGTTCCTGTCCTGACCCAAGGCTGAGAACACAGTATGGAGTCAGCTGGTGAGTGTTGGGTGAATGAGTGATGGGTAACTTAACCTGTCCACAGTTGCTGCCGTCCGCGGGGTTACCTTACTGGAATAGACAAGTTCTCCTTCTGCTGGCGTTCTGCAGAGTGAGCTCCCTGTGTTTGGTGGGTCTCATACTTCCCAGACCAGCTGGGGGCCCACTAGGATGATCCTCCTTTTCACTAATGAAGTTTAATAGTTGGTCCTCCAATTCAATCAACAGATACTCATAGACATGGTTACCAGGTGCCCATCGCTCATTTTTAGTGGACACAGTGGTGCACAAACCCACATCCCTGCCCTCATGGAGCTTACCTTCCAGCAGAGTTAAGACCCATTGAGATGCTCCATGGTTCCACAAATGTCTGCTGGCTGATTTCTCCTTCTATAATGTATCCGTTTAGAAAATATTTAAAGCTCTATTGTACTCATAACCTTTCAACTATCAGCTTATGGCTCCATTTTAGGGAGAGCATTTACCCAACTACTAGATCATCAAAACTCTGTGGGGAGACTTTTCTTATTCGGAATATCCCCCTAACATCTGTGATTCATACTGCGTGTTTCCTGTAAAGCCGGGATTCCTGCTACAGACTGCAGGCTGGTTAGATTTGGCACAACGGATGTACATGTTCAGGTGAAGCCTCACTACCGCAAGGTCACAGCAGGGAAAAGTCATTAGCATATTCATGATTCCCATGTCTGCTGTTTAGAGGTCTGCTGTAAAGCTAATGATTTTTCAGCTTTTGTGAAACCTTCTAACTTATCAAGGCTTCCTGTTATAAAGGAAGAAGGTAGGAAATCCAAAGCCATCCTCAGATTGTTAGATACTAACATCTTCAGAAAAGGTGGACGTTCTTAAAATTGGCAGAAGATTGCTGAGGCACCTGAAATCCAAACTCATGAATTTGCTCATTGTTCTTCCCTACTTTTCATAACCGTTAATGTTTTGATCCTTAACTGTGTGGAGTATAGAGGTGCAGCTATGAAATCAGGATTCTGCTTTTCATGTGTGGCTTGGGTAAACTTCCTTCTGATGTAAAGCCATTATATTTTTAATTTAATTGTTCCCCCAGGCAGCTAAGATGGGGGAAGGCATCCAAATTTTACCTCGGTTTAGTTGGCTTGGCCTGCCGGAGGTGTGAACTGTCTTGGGCCATGGTAGCAGTGAAGCGTCCAAATGTCTCAATGCTTTCCACTTCTTGATTTGAGCTGCAAGATATTTCATGAGGCTTTATATGTAACATTGGGGTCCTTTTTAGAAAGAACAAAAACATGCCCTCTTCCGCTCTCATTTTACTAGTTTGGTTTTGCCTGTGATTTGCACGTGCCCACCCAGGCACTGGGTGGCTTGCTCAGAGTGGGGTCTCTGCTCCCACCCTCTGGCTGTTGGCGTGAAGCATCTCTGGGCTTCTCGCTCTTTTGTTGAGCGGGGCTCCAACATTTTGCAGCTGATGTGTTTGGAGTAAAAATGTTTACAGGCCCAGAGGAACATTAGCAACATTGCAAATGCTTTTTATTAAGACCAAAAAGTGAAGCTGAATTATAACTGTGTGAATAGAAGAAGGCAAAAGGCCTTTATCCCTGTGGTCCTGAGGGCTCTGATCTTTCCGTTTTGCTTTCTATATGGCTGAAAGCAGGAGCTTAGTTCCTAATTAGGAACTTGCTGATGTTAATACAGTTTGATGTTTATGGAGGATCAGAGCCATAAGATAGGTACAGAAGAGATTCTCTGAGGGCTCTGAGGAGAAGATAATGGTCCTCGGTCAGGAGAGGAAAGAGAAGTCCTGGAGGAGGCTTTGAGGGCTCTGGGGGATGAGCAAGAGCCCTGCAATTAGCAAGGGGGGAGCTGGGTGTGGTTTGATGAGGAAGAAAATTCCTGGCAGAGGACAAGGAGGGAAAGCCTGGTGTGGCTGAAGCACCAAGTAAGTGATGGTGAGCCGGTAGGACATGGGCTGAAAAAGTGGGTTGGGCTGAGATTGTAGAAAGATCTACACATGAATGTGTGTATTTGTACTGGTTTCAGAATTTTGTAGGAGAGCCTACATTTTGAAAGGATCATCTGTTGGCTGTCTCTAGAAGCTGTTGCCACATAACTTAGCTGTGTGTTGGGACCTGGAGTACAAAGACACAGGGGGCCTGTTAGGCTCAGCATCAGGGGGTCCCTGCTAGGACACCAAGGTTGGGCCTGCCTGGCCAGTTGAGTCCACTTGCATTGAGAAATTTCTACCATAACAACATCTGAATGGCATTCTTCAGGTGTGACGTTGGATAAGCTCCTAAAAGGGTAAATAGCCAGACTAAGCCAGTGCTGTGGATGGAATGTATCCAGAACCATTTAACAATGCGGACATATGTGTAGTTTCCTGTGACGAGCAGGTACGGCGTGTAACACAGAGGTGGCTGCAAGGCCTCCCAGCTCGCGGTGTCTGAAGGCCTTGCTTGCATGTTTTTTTATCCAGATTTGCCACATCTCGGAGTGGAAGTCTGCCTGCACAACTGGCTGCGGTTGTTTGTGGACTCCACCTACATTTGTCTGGGTCTCCCCTAGAGTCCTGCTTTCCCATCATGTTGGGGCAAATGCAGGAAGGAGCAGAAAGGCTTACAGGACAGACAGATGCGCTGGCCCTCTGGACACTCACCGTGAGCCTCTCAGCTTCAGCTGCCAGAACTCCTAGAGCGCGTGCGGGGGCGCTGGGGCAATGCCACCCTCTCTGCCTCCGCCGATGAAGCCGATCCCGCTCCTGCGCTCATCGCCTCGGTGGGCTGCTTGCTGTGGAGCCGAGACAGTGGGCTGCCGGCCTCGTCGCTCTCGGGCCAAAAAACCTCTGCAGCCATGTCATTGCGTTTCCACATCGACAGCAGTCTTATTACTGAGCACTCGCCCCAAAGTGTAAGCTTTATCTTATGGGTTCCAGGTTATGTGCCAGTAGGTGGAGCCATGGATGGTCTGGGTGTATGTTCAGACTGGTGCTGATGTAGACCTGTGTTTTATTTAGTTTGGTTAAACTTCCAGATGCATTGTGATCAAATCAGAAACAGATCATGGCCTCATTTGTACAGGAAAAGTGCCTGTGTGGGATTTTTATGTTCTAACCTACTTGTAAATAGCAATGAGGGGAAAGGTAGCCATTCCCTTCATGATCTAATTAACCATGACGTAGTGGAAAGGTCATAGACGAGGGGTCCAGAGTCCTGGGTTCTTGCCCCCTGTCACTCCTTTGCTACGTGACCTTGAATGGTTCCCCTTTCATCTACATGTTTCAGTGCTCTGTAGAACAAAATGGTGAGACGCGAGGGGCTCTGAGCCCCCCTCCAGCAGCACTTGGCACTGGCTCCTGAGATGACCTCAGAAACAGCCGGAGGACATTGTTAGGCACCTTTTCCTTCCAAAGGCTGATTGGAGGTGGTGGTCATATGGGCCTGGTGACGAGTACTCCAGCCAGACCGCACGTTAGAAAATGTTGCCCCACTGCTGGTTCTGAAAAGCACCGTTGGACAATCACATGTATAAAGCAACCCAAGTCGTATTTCTTTTTTCTTTTCTTTTTTTTTTTTTTTTTTTTTGGAGGGGGAAGTGAGACTATTCCAACTTTATGTTTTGTAAATGAAGAAGAGTAGAGAGAACTTTTTAACAAGTACAACCCGTAATTACAAATTACATTCCAGGCCTTTACTAGCCATTTCAAGGAGGATGATGGGCATGGGAAGAAAAAGGAAGGAAATTAAGAAGAGAGAAGCATAGCAAGAAAGGAGGAGGGAAGTAGCCCAGTTCAGTCAAAAGAGGTTTGCTGAGACTAGAGGAGATGCATTTTCATAGAGCAACAGTACAAGTGTGAATGTGATCCCATTTTGGGCAACTACAGGCCTTTTTTGAGGACATCAATCCAAGAAGTATTGTGTTCTCTTGGGCCAGGAGCCACCTTCTGTGGGCTGAAGTTCCTGAAGGAGTGGGTCCATCTTAGTTCTGCCTGAGGTCCCACAGCTGTAGGGGAACTCTGGAAATGCTTGTCACTTCTGGACAAGTCATCATGGCTCAGGGAGCTGGGTGAGCACAGAGGCTGCTGTTGGTGCTTCCTCTGTAAAGGTCTGGAAAGGGTGACATTAAAAATTGCTGATCTGCTCCTGGGCACCTGGGTGGCTCTGTAAGTTAAGCGTCTGACTTCAGTTCAGGTCATGATCTCATGGTTCATGGGTTCGAGCCCCACATGAGGCTTTGTGCTGACAGCTCAGAGCCTGGAGCCTCCTTTGGATTCTGTGTCCCTGTCTCTTTCTGCCCCTCCCCCACTCACACTCGGTTTCTCTCTCTCAAAAGTAAACAAACATTAAGAAAAAATTACAAAAAAATCCTGCTCTGTTTTACAATGGAGAAACTGGCAAGTGCTTCTTTGCCAGGTGGTCAAGTTAACATCACTGGGATAAGCCATGTTGATAGAATGTGCCCTCGTGTCATGTGATGAGGAAGGCAGTTGACCTCACGGTATTTTGTTTTTCGCCAGAACCCACAACCCCAGTCTAATCAGAAGTTAAACACCAGGCAAGCCTAAACTGAAAGGCACTCTACAGAATACCTAGCCAGGCCTCCTCAATACAGTCAAGGTCATGAAAAACAAGGAAGGTCTGAGGAACTGCCAGCAGAGCAGCCTGTGAGGAGACGCGAAGCCCAAGTACAATGCGGTACCCTGGGCTAAATCCTGGAATAGAAAAAAAAAAAGACATTGGAAAAACAAGTGAAATCAGAAGAAAAGTTGGAGTTTAATTAATACTAACCAACCAGTATTGGTTTTGACAAAGATACTGCGGGAACATAAGAAGTTAATAATCTGTGGAACTGGTGAGATCTCTGTTCCACTTTTGCAACTTCTCTGCAGATTTAAGATTATTTCAAAATAAAAATGTTTATTAAAAAATACAGAACACCAACTTGGGGCTCTGTGATATCTGTATCTGTGCTCCTGTGGCTTCCTACCCGTTCCGTCTCTTCTTATGGGACCATGAGGAGTCTCCTTTCTTTAGAGGGCCCTTAGCTGGATTCCATGATTTAGAGTGCCGGGCCCGTCTGCTTTTAGAAACATCCTGCTTCTTATTTTCGTAGGAAACTGATATGAAATGTCTCCTGAGCAAGATATCCTATATAAATCTCATGATTAAATGTTTTACCAAACTGGTGGGCTGAATGTCCGTGAAATCAGGAACAGAAATCAGAATTTGTCCTTGGAATTCTTGGTTGTCGGAATCAAGTGCCCACATGGATCCATTTAGCCTTTCCTGAAGATGAGAAGAGCACAAATCAGAGACAGACAGACTTTCTAAGACAATCAACACTTTTTTTTTTTTTGAGAGAGAGAGCAGCAAGAGTGAGTGAGCAGGAGAGGGGCAGAGAGAGGGGGAGAGAATCTTAAGCAGGCTCCATGCCCAGTGTGGAGCCTGACCTGAGGCTCATCTCACAAACAGAGAATATGACCTGAGTCAAAATCAAGAGTCAGATGCTTAATGGACTGAGCCACCCTAGTGCCCTGACGACCGACAGTCCTTCACGGAGCACACGCTGCATGCCCAGCCCTCTGGCAGGTGGCTGAAAGGACTTCACCTCACGAGGTGGAGACCAGACCTTATAGCCCATGACAAGATCACTGAGGATGGTCTCTGTGGTGTGTAGAGTCACCAGGTCACCAAGCCCTGTCCCTGTGGTGCTGCTGTGGGCTGAAGGGGGCACGTGGTAGGTCTGTCTTTCCATCCAGCTGTGACCCCATTTGCAGGTAACTGAGCCCAGAGATGAACCTGAGTCCTGGATGGGTCTAAGTGTGAAGAAACAACCCTTGGAGCTGGCTGTGAGGCTGGCGGGGCTGGGGGAGAACTCTCAGAGGCCCGGATCCTTTTATGCAGGAAAGGAGCCTTGAGTGAGCTAGCCCGGGACCGATGCACAGGGCCGGCCTGGACTGCCCTCGGGGGATCAAGCAGAGAGCACACTCGGCGGCAGAGAGGGGGAGTGTGGAGAAGCCTGCATCAGCACCGCGGGGCTTGGCAGGGAGAGATTCACATGTAATGTGCTGGTTATTCATCCTGGCTCTCACTGCTTGGACATTAGATTTGTTCCCGTGTGTGTGGCTCAGCCCAAGCCACTCGGGTTTTCCCAACAAGGTGGCATCATGTTCTCCAGTTACTAATGTCATGCATTGCAGCTGGGGAGGGGGTACCGTTGTGAGAGTGGGGTCCTTTTGCACACTGAGCTGGTGCTGTGGCCCCCTGGTGGGCAGACGACACCTCTACTGCCATTACCTTTGGGTGAACAGGAAAAGCCGGTCACATGGATAATCCCCGACATTCCTGGGAAGCCCATCACTGCTCCCTGCAGAGGAGGGAAGTGAAGGGGTTTGTGTCTGTAACAAGGACAGCGCAGCCAGGCCCTGCAGTCACATACAACAGCCCCTCATTGCCCAACTGGGGAGCCAGACGCCGAGACAGCAGAAATGACCACTTTGCGGTCCTCTAATGAATCAGACAGAAAAATCCAGTAGAATGAGGAATACTTGTCCCTGAATGAATGATCTCTACCTGTCTGCTCTCATATGTCCTCCCTTGGACCCGTGGCTGTCCCAGTTAGCAGAAGCAGCCTGTGGCACTTGCAGCCCTGTCTTGCTCAAGCACGCGGTGGAGTCACCATTTCCAGGGGTCTCTGCTAAGTCTGCCTTTATCTTCTGCCTTCTGGGTACTCCCCTCACTGGAGGGATGTGCTTTCCTGGGGACTCTGGCATCATGGGGGAACTGGTCAGGAGTAACACAGTAGGTTTCTGGAGGCCTGATTCTGCCCCCTCCATCTCCCGTCATGCTTCCTGAGGTTTTCTTGCTCTGGGAAGCTTGTTTGCCCCGTTGTAACCCACACTCCTCCCTGACTTCCAGATCCCATGTTGGATCCAAACCTCACTCCGCGTATGGCCTGTTATAACTCACTTCTTACCTCCTGCTCCTCTGACTCTTGTCCTGCCTTTCCTGTCTGTCCGTTTGTGGACCAGCCACCGCCCTGGCCCCTGAGGTTCAGGCTCAAGCTCCACCTTAGCTATTCAGGCACTGCCTCAGGCCTGTGGGTTTGTGTTCATTGACTCATACTCGCTCACTCGGCACTCACACGTGCACATGCACACACACACTCTTACACATACCCACACACTCATGCACCCACCATGCATCCGCTTACACAACCACTCACTCATACACACCCACTCACACATGTAGGCACTCCTACTCACACACACAAATGCATGCACTCCCCAAAACTCACATATGTACTATACGCACCCACCCACACACACCCACTCACACGTACACATGCACGCATACCCTCACACTCATGCACGCACTACCCACACCCCCACTCACACCTGCGAGCACTCATACTCACATACACTCACACATGCACACAGCCATCACACACGCACTTGCACTACTCACTTATGCACCCAGTCAGTCACACACTCACACACGCACTCACATACTCCCTCACACTCACACATACTCATTCAGTTTTCGGAGCTGGGCCTCGAGCAGATCTGGGGGAGAGGGGAATATAAAAATCAACCTGCCGCCGTCCTTGCCCCCCAGGGCCTTCCGGTCAGGGCTGATTCTGTCCACACCTAAGCTTCAGTTCTAGCAGGATCTGGCGTTAGGTGTGAGCTCTGGTCTGGTCCGGAAGCAGGTGACACAGCCTCTGCATTTTGGGCACAGAACTTTGAGGAGAATCCAGACACTCCTATTCACTGGGGGCAAGCCAGTCCCCTTGGGATAAGAGCCAGGTCATAATAGGAGTCCAGGGCAAGCCAGATGGGCCCCACAGGGCAGGAATGATCTTTTCTTCCTCCTAGAGACAAGGGACAAGGGAAGAAGACATTAACACTGAAACCCTCATTATTTTGCTTGGTGACAAAGATGGCCATGACTCAGCCCACAGGAGGCACTCATAGCTCAGGGAGTGCCAACTCATCCCCCCCAAGCGAGGAAGTGCCTCTCTGGGACTGCCATTTCTCTCCTCCATGCCTGCCAAACTCTTACCCATGCTTCAAAGCCCTCTCAAATATACCCTTCTCTGTGAAGCTTCTTCTCACACTGTAGGTAGAATTAATCCTGTCCTTTTCTATGCTTTCATGGCCCTTTTGAAAGTAATACCTCTGTGGTAACTCTTTGTCTTGTATAACACCTGAGCTTGTTGCTGACGTGTCCTCCCACCATGCTCCTTGAGGCCCGAGCTGTCTTCTTCCTCTCAGTGTCCCTAGGGCCTGGCACAGAGGGGGTGCTCAGGGAGGGATGTGGCCTGTAACAAAACCTGTTACTGCCAGCAGTGTGTTAGCTTTCCTTTCACCTCCGACCCCGGGGGCTGCGTTGTAGCTGGTAGTGGCCCTGGCCCCTCTGTCCTCACTGCCCAGGGCCGCCTACTCGCTCTTTCCACAGCGCACCTCTCTGAGTTGTTGATGGCTCCTGCTCCGCTGCAGGGCCGTTGCTACATGGCCTGGGGGGTGGAGGGCCATGTGTCCAGCTCCGGCGGCCTCGCGATGTCCTTACTGAGCAGCGATGTGTTTACCCGGCCTCAGTAACCCTCCTGCGCCGTTCCCAGTTGCCCTCTGTGTGAACCTGGCACAGTATTTTAGTGTGTCCTATGGAATAATATTGAGAGAACGAACAAATCAGTGGCAGAACCTTCTGAGATTTGCCTAATTGCAACTCAAATTGTTCCCATATTGGAAATTACATGGCTAAGATGCCTTTTGGGGAACTGAATATTAGGAGCCCAGGAAGGTCAGCCAACAACGAGTTGCTGGGTTTTTTTTTTCTTTTTCTTTTTCCCTCCATGAACTCTTACCGAGACATTTTCCTGCAATGAGACATGTATAGGTTGACTCAAAACAGATTTCACAATCGCTTTATCCAATTTTAGACGACTTAATTCGGCAGTTCACGTAACCCTCTTTAATCAGCCTCACGTCCAGGGGCCCTCGTGGTCTCCGCACTTCGACGCAGACGCCACTGAGGGCAGCACACCTATGTGCGGAGGCCACGGTCAGCCCTGCTGTGGCTCTGGGAACTCGGATCGAGTCCAGGGTGACTGCTAGGGTCCCAGCAAAGCAGAAGACCCGTAGTCTTGTTTCTGGGCATGCAAAAAAAAAAAAAAAAAAAAAGGCCCCCCCCCCCCCCCAACTACCCTCCCACACTGGATTATGCCCAGGGACAGTGGACGTAAGCATGGTCTGTGTGTTAAGATCATTCCGGTTTTGACACTGTTGTAAAGTGTGGAGGTCTTAGGAGTTTTGACTCTGACAGTTCTTAAAAATATATTGGCGATGTGCCTGGCTCAGAGTCCTTAGGGGAAAAGTAATTTCCTTTCCTTCCCTCTCTTTATGGCACTGTGGAAACACATCCCTGGAATTAGCTGCACGAGTATGTCCCGTTGGTGGCATCCGTATTGTCACCCCGCAGGGCTTGAGGAAGATGCAGGGTCTCTGCCAGGGAGATGCGTTCGCGTCTGGTGCTTCCGCTTTGCAGACCCTTCCTCGCTGATCCACACCCGTCCTGCGTGGGGAAGATGGCCTGCATCTTACGGATGGGGCATCTGAGGCCCGCCGCCCTCACGTGATGTGTCGGTGCTTGTCTGGGAAGTCGACGGCAGAGCCAGGGCAGAAGGACCAGTCTACCCCTCCTGACCCCGGACTTATTTTGTTCGGTTTCCATCAGGGATCGAATCTGCCTCTCATTGCTTTGGTAAAATATTTTGAGCATTTGAGGCCGTGTTTGCTCTGAAGGGTGAAGCGAGAATGCTAGGCGAGCGGCATCATCCGTGCACCCTCTCCAATCCATCCCTGAGCTCAGATAGCTCGTTCTTAAGTGTTTCCTCAGGTACGCGGAGTGTGGCTGTTTATTTGTTCTCTGCCCAAAGCCGTGCAGGCCCTCGTTTCTCTAGCTCTGGGCAACCCCGGTTATAGACCAGGTGTGTGCAGGGTCTTGGTGGGGAGAGAGAAGGGCCCCTGTGTGCCAGGAACTATTCCAGCTGCTTTGCCTATCTCATTTTATTTAGAGAGCAGCAGAATCAGTGCTGAGAGTCTTCAGAGCAAAGGGAAATCAGTGCTGCCTGGATTGAAGGAGTGTGTGTTGTGTGGTATGTGTTTGTGTCTACCGTGTGCACTGGTGAGTGTTTATGTGTGCAGAATGTGGATTTGTGGTGTGTGGGTAATATGTGTATGGTGTGTGTGTTATGTGTGTGAGATATGCACGGGCTGTGTGTGTAGTGTGCATGTGTGCTGCATGTATAGTGTGTGTGTAGTGTGTATGGTGTATATGGCATAGGTATCTGTGGTGTGTACATACATGTGTCTGGCGGGCAGTGGGCAGGAAAGGCCGGCGGATACAGCTGTGTCCTGCCCCGAAGGCGGCCGATTTAGATGGGGAGGGGAGCGCGCCCTCAGGGTGGTAGGTGGGAAGGACGGAATGTGTGAGGGGAGGGGGTGGGCAGAGAAGGCAGATGGCAGGGCCACAGATAGGTTGGCACTTATGGGGCTCATTGGGAGACCAGGGCAGAGAGGCGAGCTGCTGCTGTCCAGATGCAGCCTTCTCCAGGCCCTTGGCTCCTCCTTTTAGCACCTGGAGGTGGCCTTCAAGCTGGGGAATAATGGGCCCAGAGAACAGTGATGGCACTGTGCCTCTTCACCTCCAGGGGCGCTGTGGGGCTCAGGCACTGGGAGCTGGGCAGGTGCTCTCAAACTCTTGCCCTGCCTCCTGCCCCTGCTCCAGTGTCCAACCAGGTGCTGGAAACTCCCAAATTCATGTTTTCTGAAGTCAGAGCCAACACAGTTGCCTCCTTAGCACCCGCTCTTAGAAGTCCTGTGGCAGAGAACTGATATTCTCTCTCAAACCCGTCCCACTTCATTAGCCTCCATAGATGATCCCTCCAACTGCCTGCTTTACCGCAGCTGCAAACCAAGGCACTATCCTAACTACTCACCACCAGTTCCGCTGGTTCTGTCTTCAAACCTTATTCGGATGTCGCCGTCTCTGTACAATGGCCTCTGCCCTGGCCTAGCCGCCATCGGCTCTCTCTTGAACTTCTCTGCACTTTGCCATCTCTTCGATGTCATTCCACAGACCCATCCAACCAGTGGTTCCCAAGCAGCTGGACTGATCTTTATCAAAACAAAGCAGATCTCGGGGCTTGGCTGGGTGCCTGTGTATAGCTCCTGGTTGGCTTCCCTTTGTGTCAGGACACAGCGTGTGATCCTTTCTGCAGCCTCCAAGACTTCCTGTGGTCCTGCCTGCTTCCTCTTCACCCTCCTCCCTACTCTCACCCCTCAGATCACCAGGCTTCCCTCTGGGCTTTTGTGCTCTGCCGGCTCCCAGGCCTGTATTCCAGGTCCAGACCACTCTATTCCACACCAACCCTACTTCTCTTTCCACGTCAGGGTAAGAAGCATTTCTGCAGGGAGTGCTTCTGGAACCCAGTCTTCGCTCACAGAAGCCTCTTCTTTTCCTTGGAGGTCCTCCTCACTCTTGCTTTGTAATCCTTAGTTTGACGGCTGTCCGCCCCACTAGCCTATAAACTTCATGAGGGCAGGGACTGTGTCTGTCTTGTTTACTAGCACGTGCTCAGTGCCTGGTGTAGTGCCGGACACATGAGGGTGTTGGCTGACTGCTGGATGATGGGATGAGTGGGCAGTGCTCTGCTATGTATTGGGGTCATGCTCTCCTGCTCTCATCTCCTAGGAGTTGGTGGGTGGGGCAATGGAGAGCCCAAATGTGAGGTTGGTGGCTCGGGAGACAGTGCTCACAAGTGGCTTGCCCCTGCTCTGCAGTGGGGGCTGGGTCTATAGCTCACACAGGCCCCGGAGGCCCCTCTGGTGGCCTGATGGAACCAGCAACCAGGGACTGTCACCCAAATCCTTCCTCCTTGGCAGCCCACCCATTGAATTCCCTGAATGACTCCCAGTGTCTCCCAATAGCTTATGGAGCTGTGGCTCAGCCTGGGCTCCCTGGTTTTCAAACAGCAATTCCCACCTTTGGGTCAGGAAAGTAAGGCCATGGGAGGCTGATCTGGGACTTCAAAGGGAACACCTCTGCTTTTTTTTTTCTTTCTCTTATAACTGGAGATTCTACCAGTTTCCCAACCTGTGCATACGAACACGTCACAGTAAGAACAATAAACTGAATATACTTCCCTCTTCCTCTATCATTTTATGGGGTCTTGACTCCCTTACAAAGTTCCCACCAAATATTTGTGTATTCCCCAGTGTGTCTGGTGTGTGCCTATAAGCATGTCTGGCTGCTACCCTGTGCCTCTACTTCTAGAAACTACTGCCCCCCCCTTTCTGAGTGTCCCTCTCACAAAGGGCGCTGGCATCTGCCTGAGCATGGCTTCCAACTGCTCCTGTCCTTTGGGTCACCACAGCCCACTGATGGTCACTGCTGCTGCCCTGTCCCATCAGGAACTGCGGTCTTATCATTGCTGTGCAGGGGCCATCACAGTGTGAAAAGTGAGTGCTAGTCTGAGCCCCTTTTGGCTACCAGCTCATATTGAAGAGTTTAAAAACTATAGGCATGAATCCATAGGACTAGACAGGGGAGGGACAGAACCATTCAGAAACCTTTGCTAACATATGGAAATCTTATATTCAGGTCTACATTATAGAGTTTGCCTTAGGATGAACTCTTTCCGTGAAGATGGTTTGGTTCTTTATGCAGTTAGATTTCTGGGAATTTTGCCCTGTGCGTGTCTCGATCCCACGCAGACCTGAACTGTTCACCACTATATATAGCTTGAGCTATTCACCCTGCTATTCACCACTGTGGTATGGGAGGAACTGAGCTCAGGATTCCTGGGGCACTGAAGGTAATATCCATGCTACAGCCTGAGAAATTGGCCCCTGCCTCCCTGCTGTCTGGGGCGAAGACACCATGTAGATGAGGCAAACATTGGTTTCTTTGTAAATCTCTCTGTGCTTGGCTTGTGTTCCTGGAACTGACCTGACCAATGGGATGCTATGATCCTTGTTTTTTTCCCTTTGCAAATATATGTTTTGCCTTTGTGCATGTTCTGTCATCTTCTGACTTACCTCTAGGATTTCTCACCTGGACACAACATGCAGGAAAATAAAACATTCCCAGAGCCAGGTTGGAATGTCCCCTGGGAAGCTGCAGGGTTTTAAGGAGACGTCATGGATTTTTGCCTTAAGTAGATTACAACCTGAGAGCCCTCCAAGTTGTCTCTGGAACTTGAGCTATAAACATCTCTGAACAAGACATTCAGCTCAGATTCTGTAGGGGAGCCCAAGACTGGAGTAATGATTGGCAGAAAACTTTGGGGCTGGTAGGAGCTTGAGGATCTGGCTCTCCCCAGTCAAACAGGGTGCCTGGATTCTATAGTTGATTCGAGAGCATCTGGTCTGGCACTGACAAGGTCCATGGTCATTCCTGAGGATGAATCACCTGCTGCAGCTGGCATGGTGTCCCCAAGTCCCTTCCACTGGCTGGAGGCACCTTTGGTTGGCGTGCTTTCATTGGCAAAGCTGATGCACATGGAATGTTTCCTTCAGAGTTAAAGGCTGTTATCTTGCTAGGAGAGAGCCAAGAGTTTCCTTTGGGTTTTCAACCCATGAGAGAGAGTTCTTCAAGGCATTACTCCCATGCTGTTGAAATCATACTGCGCTAGGGCTAATAATTTGATTCAACATTCATGGGACTTCCTCCTCTGTGCCAGATACCAAGTAAGGTGATGGGAAAACAGAATTTGGTTCAGATACAATTCCTGCCCTCACAGTTGTCTTCATGAGAAGACTACACAGAGTAGTGGTGCAGAAAAATCATTCTGGAAGCATAGTAGACAGTGTGTATCCACTTTTTTTGGACATAAACCTTTGAGATTCCAGTGAAAGTAGTGTGGATCCACTTGTAAAAATAGACAAATACATGCCTTTATTACTGTGTTTTATGTGCCAGCATAGGGTATCCCTTAAGTCAGAACCTCAGTTTAAAAAATTCATCCAAGGGGCCCCTGGGTGGCTCAGTGTGCTAAGCCTCTGACTTCGTCTCAGGTCATGATCTCATGTTCATGCATTTGAGTCCCGTATTGGGGTCAGTGCTGACAGCTCAGAGCCTGGAGCCTGCCTCAGATTCTGTGTGTGTGTCTCTCTCTCTGCCCCTCCCCTGCTCATGCTCTGTCTCTCTCTCTCTCAAAAATAAATAAAGCATTAAAAAATTATAAAAAAAAATCTAGTTAGCTAGAAGGACACCTGTCTGTAGGCCTTTGTATTATTCCAGACAAGGGAAAGACATGAAGATAATGGCACTGGGATGGAGAGAATAAGAGTAGAATTCATGGGATCTGAGGATGCCGATGGTGAAGAAGAGGTGAAGAAGGAAGACTCTGAGGGTTATCATCTGGATGGAAAGTGGTGCCATCAACATGGAAGATACCCAAATTTCTTTCCCCAATTGAGTAACTGGGAGATGGGACATAGTAACAGATAGTCCAGTTGGATGGGGCAGGGATAAGAGCAGGAGACCTTGGGAGCCCTGGAAGTGGGGACAGGTGAAGGTTACCTTTGTCTTCAGCCTAGTTACACTGGCCTGGGCAGGGGTGGCCATGGCTCCACAGGGGCATGGCTTTATCTCTGATGTGTATGTGTAGGCTATCCTTGGGCAGAGCCAAGCACCTTGCCTAGTTTGGTGTCAGGAAAAAGACTTGTCAACAGCATCATGCTGTGGTCACATTTTCACCTGGAGTCTAGTGTTCAGTTCAGTTCATGGAGCTATAGGTTGTTGGGACATGTAGACTCAGCTGGTGAACTTTTCTAACTTACCATGCTTACGCCACCTAAGATCTGATGGTTGATATTCTCTGGGAATAGAGTCAGGCATGTATATTTATAAAATGTTCATGAGTTGATTCTGATGTATGCTTTAAGAACCACCAATTTAGGCCACCTTCTCCTTTTATAACTGAAGAAATGGGAGTTTAGGAGGGACAAGGTTTGGGTCCAGATCCTTAGCAGGTGGTAGGGCTTCGCCCGGCATTTCTAAACCTGAATCAATAGTGTCCTCATCCTTTCATGCTTCTTCCGGGCTTAGGCCATGGTTCCACGCTCTATCAACCAGACTTAAACGCCAGACATTTTTGAAGACAGAGTTTTCATACCTGCTTTTCAGTCTTCCCTGGAAGGCTTAGGGGATATGTGTCTTCCATCCCAAGTGGTTGTGAAGGGAAACGGTATATAGAAGTTCTCCATGAGGTCCACACCAGGAAGTAGAGGCTAAGTTGGCTCTTTTCTTTTGGCCTCTAGTGGACACTTGGGTCCCATCATGGGTCTTGGCCATGTTTTCTTCTCTGGCAACATCACTGGAGCCTGTTCTGTTTTGGATCCAGGCAGTGTGGGTTCCCAGAAGGATCAACCTCCAGGGTGACCTTTTCTTCCTGCTTTGGGTTAGCTTGGCCACAAAATTGGGACTGCCAGTGCTGAGGTATGCTCCTCTGGGGCTTGGAGGAGAGAGGTGCCAGAGATAGGAATGTTAGCTCTTGGATGAGGTTGTTTGGTACAGGTGTTACTCAGAGGGCCTATGAGCATAGCCTCATACTTTGGTGAGTCCTCTCACCAGATTTTCTTTCTTTCTTCTTTCTTTCTTTTTCCCTTCCTCCTTCCTTCCTTCCTTCCTTCCTTCCTTCCTTCCTTCCTTCCTTCCTTCCTCCCTCCGTCCCTCCCTCCCTCCCTCCCTCCCTTCCTTCCTTCCTTCCTTCCTTCCTTCCTTCCTTCCTTGCTTCCTTCTTTTTAAATAAATACATAGATTTAATTGTTTACACCCATGCAGTATACTTGGACAGTTTTTCTTCTCCTCTACCATCAGTAGACAACAGTTATTGACACAGACATTAACAAGCATAATAGTTGTAGTTTGGTTGAGGAGGATGATCATGTATTAAGTTAAATAAGATCCAATGCCTTGCAGAGATCTGTCATTCTATGAAAATATTGACTTACAGTGGTCCCAACTAAGAAATACAAGATGTAATCCATAGATTCTTTTTTTTAAATATATAGTTTATTGTCAAGTTGGTTTCCATATAACACCCAGTACTCTTCCCCACAAGTGCCTTCCTCCATGACCATCACCCCCCTTCCCCTTTCCCTCAGTTCATTTTCAGTATTCAAGAGTCTCTCATGATTTGCCTCCCTCCCTCTCCTAACTCTTTTTCCCCCCTTCCCCTCCCCATGGATTTTCTAAGTCAATCCAGTGTATCATGTCACGGGCCACCCTCCTGGTCCTCAGGGCAGCTTGATGCACATACTCTTATCAGGGGTCTGAAATGCTCAATGTGGGACACTCAGTGACATTTGCAGATCGTGTTTACCCCTTTCTTAACTTTCCACCCCTGGAAGGGATGGAAAATGTTAATTATGTAAGTGTATAAATGGCATGATTATATAGAAATAACCTGAGGAAACACCTCTTCATAGGAAAAGGGGTGTCTCAATATGAGAGGAGGAAAACTACTCTTGGAGGAATAGGATTCTGCGTAGTAGAAGAGGGTGTTTCAGGCAATATGAACCCCAGAGGCTTTTCTTGAAGAGTTATGAGTGAATTTGGACTCTAGCAGAGCCACGCCTGTAGAATTCCTTGTTCTGTGTGGACTTGGACAGCTGTGATTAGTATCTGGTTACAGATGGTTGGACTAGTTGAAAGGCAGGCTGGGCAGGTAAGGCAGAGGGGTTGTCAAAATTGAACTCAGAGAAATGACAGATGGATTGAGCATTTAGTCCAATAATTATGTCAGTCCCAACAGAGTGAAGGGACCAGACTGTTTTAGCACAGCCAGACAGATGGATCGGCATGAGACAGAGTAGAGTGGATGTGGGCCTGCATGGATGCCGAAGGGATACAGGTGGCCAGAGATGGCAGAGAAACAGCAGAATGAAAGCAGAGGATCAGGCTGCAGCAGACACAGAGATGGTGCCTCTGCCCTGCCTGGTCTTGGCTTTTACTTGTGCCCTGGGTGTGTGTGTGCATGTGTGTTGGTGTGTGTGTGTGTGTGTGTGTGTGTGTGTGTGTGTGTAATTGATGATTCATGTCAGAGCCACCTGGGCATTGCAGCATGTTCTTGCTGACTTAACTACTTAAAGTTTTAGTTAGAGGTCCAAGACATGTAGTCATTTATAATCTTTTTGAGATAAGAGTTTGAACATGACCCAGTGGAAGGCTTGAGTGGACCATGAGCCATATGAGCCATGTAGTCAAGATACAGAGTTGAACTGGCTGCCCCAATCCACATCTTCATGTAGTGTTCACTCTGTCCTCAAAGCACTGTGACTCTGAGAATGTGTGTGTGTGTGTGTGTGTGTGTGTGTGTGTGTGTGTGTGTGAGAGAGAGAGAGAGAGAGAGAGAGAGAGCACGAGAGAGAGCAAGAGAGATATCATTTACACAGCACTCTAACTGAATAGTCCCTGCTAGAATTGTGCAGTGCAAAACTTGCACAGTGAACGTATCCACTCTGACTTAGCAAAAAAATAGAATTTTGGGAAAACTTAAAGAGTAGACTATTGAGCTTAGTACTGACTCAGATCTGTGATATGAAAGAGTCTATCATATACTTTATCTGGGCAAATGGAAAAGATATTTGAGAGGCTCTTGCAAATAATTCTGCAACTAGTGTCCAAACCTGTCTCTCAACAAGTGGGAGATAAAACTCCAGTGAAGAGTCAAAAAGGCTGTTAACCAGGCTATGAAGAGAGGGCATATGAACCATCCTCAGAAATGTAAAACAGGAGAAAGCCAGGAGCTTGTTCAAACATGTATGCATTTGTCTATTGCTAAAAATTTTGAGGAATGTGTTTTAATGTTATAAAGTCCTACTATCTGTGATATGTACAGATGTGTGTACATATGAACAAATTCACTTGGTCTCAAATTGTATATACTGGATTCTCATGTGCATTTATGTTACATGCTGACTGTAGAAATTAATTCCAATTTTAAGATTTAGGTCTTCTTTACTTTCTTTTAGCAGTGATTTGTAGTTTTCTGTGTACAAGTCTTTACCTCCACCTCCTTAATTGAATACCAGGGACTTTATTCTTTTGGGTGCTATCATAAATGAAATTGTTTTCTTAATTTTCTTTTGGATTGCTCATTGGTAGTGTATGGAAACACAGCTGATTTTTGCATGTTGATCTTGTCCCCTGCAATTTTACCAAATTTGTTTATCAGCTCAGGAGCTTTTTTTTTTTTTTTTTTTTTGGTAAGTCTTTGGGATTTTCTATATCTAAGATCATGCCATTTGTGATTAAAGATAGTTTTAATTTTTCCATTCCAGTTTAAATGCTTTTTATTTTCCTTGCCTAATTGCTCTAGATAGAACTTTCAGTTGAATAAAAACACAACATATTATGTTCCATAGGATACATTAAAGGCAGTGCCCAGAGGGAAATTTATAGCAGCCTACATTAAAAAAAATCTCAGATGAACAACCTAACTTCATACCTCAAGGAACTATAAAAAGCTGACCAAACTAAAACCAAACCTATTGGAAAGGAATAATAATGATTAGAGCAGATATAAAATAAAGTCAATCAAAGTAAAAGTTGATTCTTTGAAAATACCAACAAAATTGACCAACCTTTAGCTAGATTGATGAAAAAAAGAGAAGATGCAAATAAAATCATAAATGGAAGTGAGGACATTACTATCAACCTTAGCGAAAGGAAAAAGGTTATAAGAGAATACAGTTAACCATTGTATGTCAACAAAGTAGAAGAACAAATTACAAGTTTCTAGAAACTGACTTTCAGAAGTTAGAAAATTTGAACAGACCTATAATAACTAGAGATTGAGTCAATAATCAAAAAACATCCAACAAAGAAAATTCCAGGACCAGATGGCTTCACTGTTGAATTTTACCAAACATTTAAAGTGGAATTAACACCAATCCTTTTCAATCTTTTCCAAAAATAGGAGGGAACATTTCCTAACTCATTCTATCAGGCTATGATTACCCTAATACCAATGCTAGCTAAGGACATTACAAGAAAAGAAAATTACAGAATAATATCCCTTATGAATATAGATGCAAACATTCTTAACAAAATACTGTGAACAGAACATAGTAGCATATTAAAAAGATTATACACCATGACCAAATAGGGTATATCCTAGGAATGCAAGAGTTGTTCAACTTAAGAAGACCAATTAGGGGAGTCTGGGTGGCTCAGTCTGTTAAGCGTCCAACTTCAGGTCAGGTCATGATCTCATGGTTTGTAGATTCAAGACCCATGCCAGGCTCTGTGCTGACGTCACGGGGCCTGGAGCCTGCTTTGGATTCTATGTCCCTCTCTCTCTGTCCCTCCCCTGCTCACACTCTATCTCTCTCTCAAAAAATAAATAAAACATTAAAAAAAAGAAGGCCAGTTAGTGTGATAAACCACATTTAGGGAACAAAGAAACAAACAGGTTAGACTTGTCAACTGACACAGAAAAAGCATTTTGATAAAGGGTTTTTCAATGATCAAAAACACTCAGGAAATTAAAAAGAAAAGGAGCCTCTTCATGAAAAAGGGCATTTATGAAAAACCCACTGCTACCATCATACTCAATGGCAAAAAACTGAAATCTTTCCCTCTTAGATCAGTAACAAGACAAGGATTTTTGTCTACTTTTCCCACTGCTAGTCAACATCTTAGCATAGCCTGTTGGCCATTTGCATGTTTCTTCGGAAAAATGTCTATTCTGGTCCTTTGCCCATTCTTTAACTGATTTGGTTTTTCTGCTATTGAGTTGTAAGAGTTCCTTATGTATTTTGGATATCGACCCCCAATTAGAAAAATGGTTTGCAAACATTTTCTCATTCCATAGGTTGCCTTTACATTTTTTGATTGTTTTCTTTGCTGTGCAGAAATTTTCTAGTTTGATGTGGCCCCACTTATTTATTTTTGCTTTTGTTGCTTGTGCTTTTGGTGTTAGAGCCAAAAAAATCACTGCCAAGATGTGTCAAGGAGATCGTCTCCCTTTTATGGCTGCAGGTCTTGAGTCTTTAATCCATTTTGAGTTTATTTTATGTGTATGGTATAAGGTAAGGATTTTTTAATACCATTTTAAAGTTGCCTTTTCTTGATTCAATGTTTGCCTGATTGCTCTAAAGCTTTGATTATTTTCCAGAGTTCTGACAAAGTTGGTTGTAACAGTGTTTCAGTGTTTCTTGTCATTTGGAGCCAGTTACTGTCATTTTTCTGATGTCACTCACCACCTTCTTTATGAGGCTGTTCTAAACCCAACCAGAGAAAGTTCCAACCGTCTGGTCCCCTAGTGGTCTCTCCTGATATTTTTCTAAGGGTTCTCTCTTTGCCTTATAAGTAGATTAATTTCTTACTATCCATAGTAAAATGGATATAGATCTTATTCTTTTTTTAGAGCTTTCCATCGAAGATGCCTGAGAAGGTCGGCCAGTTAAATGGACTCATCTCTATCCCTGGAACTCGGTCTTCCCTGGACACCTGGCAGTGTCTGGCTTTGCCCCAGGACTTTCTGGACACAGTGTTCTTGCAGTGATACAGAGCTTGGGGAAGGAATCCTTTGGTCTTGCATTGTAGATGGGGGCAGGACAAAGGCTGCAGAAGAGCCTTGTGATGCTTTCCTGTCCCTCTCACTGTCTTTTTCTGTTTTTCTCTGTAGAGTCTTCTTTGCAGAGAATGTTTGACTCAGAGAATGGGGTGGACCCGAGGCCTCTACTTCCACAGTGATCCCAGCAGCTCTTAAGCTGGCTTCGTGTCTGTGCCAGTAAGTTTGTTTAATGAACAAAAAGCATAATGACTTTAATTAGGTTTTAGTGTAAATAATGAACACAATTACACAGCGGTCCTGTTGTCACCCTTATGGAATTTATGATTGTTTGAAAAGTCGACACCCACTTCTAGCCACTCCTGTCCTTACTTCTTGGTCAACTCAGCATCTCCATTAATCAATGGCGCTGGCTTTTGATGCCAAAGTGGAAAATATGAGCTGGTTTTTCCTGACTCTTCCTTGCCTCCATGTCCATTCGGGGCTTTAGCCTCGGCTCGGATGCCCACCCCTGAGGGACTGTGTTTTGAGAAAACACTGGGAAGGGGTGGCTAGAGGGCCAGCAAGTTTGGAAGTAGTGGCTCATGCCATAGAAGGAAGGATGGAGAGTTCCGGCCCCTCATCCGGAGTCAGTTCTCAGCATCTATTATAGTCCAGGCACTGTGCTGAGCACAGATGTCCCAAAGCCTAAGGGAGCGCATAGCAAGCCAGGCCAGAACCACCCCAACAAGATAAAGGACAGGCCAGAAGCCAACACTTGAGTAAGGTCTGGCATGAGCCAGTAGCCTAGGACGTTCCACAGTGGGTGTGAAGCAGGCCTTGTGGGGTGAGCCACTTCAACTCCAGGGTGCTAGGGAAGGAGCTGAAATAAGTTGGGTTACCAAGTCTTCTTGGTACTGTAGAGGCTGAGAAGGCAGTTTCCTTGGTTTGCAAAGTTCTCTACCTCCTAATGTGGCTCTCATTTCCCTCTCATTAGCCTCTGATTTGCCAGCCTGGCATCTCTGACTTCAAAGCAGTCCATTCTCCCTCTATCTTCCCATGGACTGGTTCCCACACACCTTAGAGATACCAAGAATGGGCTCACTGCCCCCTTTGGCCAAGCACAGTGTAGATTTCCCTTTCCAGTTGTAATGGCGGCTTCCTGAGGGCAGGGACCTCTGTTTTTGCCTGGGCCTCTCTGGCATTGAGCAGTAATGATCAGGTTCCCTCCTCCTTGAGCATAGTCTTCACTGTCCCCATGAGAGAGCCACCCACTTCCCTGAGCCCCTAGTGGCAGTGACCAAAGCAACCAGAGACACCCAGTTTTTCTGGTCCAGGCCTCTTTCTGCCTATGCAATTGCGGGCCTGGTTTCCCGCTCCTAACATGTGCTCTTTCTTGCGAGGAAGGACGTGTTTTGATGAGCTCCTTGTCCCCTCTTTTTAGCTGTCTCAAGGCCAGTCATGTGTGGGGCTGGCTGGGCTCAGACTCCCTGGCATGCCATTCTCAGCAGAGCTGGGCTTTGGAGGGGCTGGTGTGCACCCATCGGAGGGGCAGGCAGCCCCTCATGGTGCGTAGAGGGTGACAGAAGCATAGGCTACCCTGGGCCCCAGCGTGGTGCTGTGGCCTGGCGGTCATCATGATCTCCCGGTTATTTATTGTCATAACATTAATCACGCTGAACTCACTTGGCATTAATGAGGACGTAATGTGTACTTGGACGGGAATTTTTATTGTAGTGCAGCATTAACTAACTGGCCTATTATTTAAAGTGTTACCAGACCTGGTATGTACAAATGGTTTACTTTGCAGTCTCCAAGTGTTGAAACTCTGTATGGTTTGTGTCAAGAAAATATGAATATGGAGCACAGAGGAGGCAGGGGCCTGAAATAATGTGAGGCTGTCCCCTGGCAGGCAGGGAGACAGCACACCCTCAAGAAAGGGCGCCCTCTGGACAGCCTGGGCAGCCCACCTCCACCCGGGCCTGTGCTGATCTCATTCCTGTGTCTGGGCCAGATGCTGGACATGAAAAACTGAGGGTGGATTTTAGGGGCTTTCTGAGTCACCACCTTGGGGATGAAGAGAAACAGAATCGTAAGATTTAGTAGTGGTAAAATATCTGTAGCCCATGCTGAAGATCATGCATCCCCAGGCTCATTTTTCATTACTGATCAGTGGCAGCTCTAGCCCTGGCCCTCCTGTCTGCCCGTCTGCAGGTATCCACCCTTCTCTTCCAGTGTCTTGTCCTGACCACACTGCCACCTGCACTGAGCTTTATCTCCTGAGGTGCTCTGTGCTCCCTGGACTTTGCATGTGCTGTTCCCTAATTTGGTTAATGTCCATTCATCTTTTTTTTTTAATGTTTATTTATTTTAGAGAGACAGAGTGTGAGTAGGGAGGGGCAGAGAGGGAGGAAGACACAGAATCTGAAGACAGGCTCCAGGCTCTGAGCTAGCTGTCAGCACAGAGCCCGATGTGGGGCTCGAACCCACAAACTGTGAGGTCATGACCTGAGCCGAAGTTGGATGCTTAACTGACTGAGCCACCCTGTCCATTCATCTTTTGAGACTCGATTCAGGTAACACATTCTTCCTAAAGTCTTCTTCACTTTAAAGGTGTGTTTAGATGCCCCTTCTCTGTGAAGCCCTGTGATGGGCCATACATTCCAGCTAACAGGGGAAATCACTAAGGTAAATATGACATAATCCTTGCCGATTTAGTGTGGAAGTCAAGCCAGCCCCTCCCCCCTCACTCCCTTCCTCAGTTAGCCAACAGGATTTGATTGCTAGAACTGGCTAAGAGATACAGCTGTGCAGTACCTATAGCTAGAGAGAAGTGATCAAATAATCGAATAGACCATTAGGGTAATATTGCTCGGAAGATGAAGAAGTCAGTTTGTGCTGGGCTGTGAAGAAGAGGTGGGACCTAGAAGCACCTGTGAGGCTGTGGGTGAGGGGCACACCAGGATCGGGAAGAAGTGTAATGTGACCCCTAACCTGTCCCAGCATATCTACTTGATAGTTTACAAAGAACATATGCTTTATCTCCTGTGATTGCCAAAGCAACATTACTAAATATGAGGTGAATACACTCTTGTCTCCATTTTACAAATGAAAAATGGAGGCTCCGATAGGTTGGTTGATTGGCTATGGCCCCCCCACTAGCAAGTGGTAGAACTAGAACCGAGACCACCTGCCACCAAACAGGCATCACCAGTGTCTGTCCTGAGTTAAAATTAATTTTCAAATGCAAGTGTTATGTATGCTGGCAACTTTTTGCTCTGCACTGACCCTGGTTGGTATCCTGAATGAAAGGAATATTGCATTTGGTTTCAGGGGTTCTCTCAGGAGGTGAGAAATAAAAAAGAAGTCTGGTGACAGTACCCTAAGCTCTCGCCTTTGCCCTGGATGCAGACGGTGAAACCCAGGTAGGAGCTGAGGAGCACACTCTCCATGATGTGCAGTGAATCAACAAGGGTGCTTTAGAAGAACATGAGTTCCAACTAACGTGTCCTTTGCATAGTGATACGTAACAGCCATTCCAGCATGTGCCAGCATCCAGGGGACACGGAGGAGTCACAGGAGTAGAGGGTCCAGTTATCGAGTGTTTGTCAAGTGTGTGCTATAAGAGACAATAAGGATTTTAAAGAATGTACATGTGATAAGGTTTCCTGTTTGCTGTGTGTTCCAAGTCAGGTTAGTCCGTAGACTGACCATGTATGAATAACTAAGGCTAATTAGGAGTAATGGCTATGAGATCTAAGAACAGTTGTGCTGGGGAGAGAAGGAGAGGATGTGAGTGTAGAGCTGTAAGGGCACACACACAGGTGGCTCAGTGAACCACAGCCACTGGCAAATTGTTCCTATGCCATGGTGTTGATCCGTGTGTGTGTGTGTGTGTGTGTGTGTGTGTGTATAATGGATGTGTCCATGGCTTTGCTTCTGGATTATAACCCATGCTCCCACGTTCTAAAACTATAACATGTGGCCTTTGCAGTTTTCCTTTTGATGTTAACTGACAGTGGATCTACTGTTCTTTTCATTATTTCCCGTTGCCCTTCTTGAGTGAAGCACGGATTGTTCCCGCTCCTTGCCTCAGCTGCAAGGTGTTCCAAGGAGCCTCTCTTGTGTGGAGTTGGAGATGGGATGTGGCCCTCTGTCTTTGAGGAGAGGGCTGTTGGATTGGCAGGAGATAGGATGTAGTGCCAGTCAGATCTGCCCTAATGGCGAAAGGACTATTGATAGTGGCTTGGAGGAGAGAGAAAGGGTCAGGCCTCATAGAGATGGTTTCAGGGGCTAGAAAGCTCAAAGTTTCATCAAAATTGGGAGTTAAACATCTGTTGTTTCTTGTGTTAATTTTCATCATGGTTTTGATTTGCATTTCCCTAACGATGAGTTATGTTGAGCATCTTTTCATGTATCTGTGAGCCAGTTGGATGTCTTCTTTGGAAAAATGTTTATGTCTTTTGCCCATTTTTAAACTGGATTATCTGCTTTTTTTTTGGGTGTTGAGTTTGATAAGTTCTTTATAGATTTTAGATAGTAACCCTTTATAAGATATGTATGTCATTTGCAAATATCTTTTCCCATTCTGTAGGCTGCCTTTTGGTCTGGTTGTTTCCTTTGCTGTGCAGATGCTTTTTATCCTGATCAAGTCCCAAGACTTTTGTTTCCCTTAGCTCTGGCCACGTGTCTAGTAAGAAGTTTCTCCTACCAAGGTCAAAGAGGTTACTACTTGTATGCCTGTGTTCTTCTCTAGGATTTTGATGTTTCCCATCTCGCATTTAGGTCTTTCATCCATTTTGAATTTTTTTTTGTATGGTGTAAGAAAATGGTCCAGTTTCATTCTTCTGCATATTGTGGAGAATGGAGAGCCCTCTTACACTGCTGGTGGCAATGCCAACTGGTGCAGCTACTCTGGAAGACTGTATGGAGCTTCCTCAAAAAGCTGAAAATAGAAATACCCTATAATTCAGCAATTGCAATACTAGGTATTTACTCAAAGGATACAAAAGTATGGATTCAGAGGGGCACATGCACCCTGATGTTTATAGAAGCATTATCAACAATAGCCAAACTATGGAAAGAGTTCAAGTGTCCATTGACTAATGAATGGATAAAGAAGATTTGTGTGTGTGTGTGTGTGTGTGTGTGTGTGTGTGTGTGTGTGTGTATGCATGCACACAATGGGATATTACTCAGCCATCAAAAAGAATCAAATCTTGCCATTCGCAGTGACATAGATGGAGCTAGATTATATTATGCTAAGCAAAATAAGTCAGAGAAAGATGCCATCTGATTTCACACGTATGTGGAATTTAGGAAACAAAACAGATGAACATATGGGAAGGGGGGAGAAGAAGAGAGAGGGAAGCAAACTGTAAGAGACTCTTAATGATAGAGATCAAATTGAGGGTTTCTGGAGGGGAGGTGGGCTGGCGTGGGCTAAATGGGTGATGGGCCTTTAAGGAGGCTCTTGTTATGATGAGCACTTGGTGTTATGTATAAGAGATGAATCACTAAATTCTACTCCTGAAACCAATATTACACTATATGTTAACTAAATAGATTTTAATGGCCAGATTTCATTCTTTCTCATTGCCATGTAGTATTCTATTGTATATATGTATATATACCACATCTTCTTTATCCATTCATCAGTTGATGGGCATTTAGGCTCTTTCCATGATTTGGCTATTGTTGAAAGTGCTGCTATGAACATTGGGGGTACATGTGCCCCTATGCATCAGCACTTCTGTATCCCTTGGGTAGATCCCCAGCAGTGCTATTGCTGGGTCATAGGGGAGCTCTATTGATATTTTTTTTTGTGAAATCTCCACATTGTTTTTGTAGCAATGTGGATGGAACTCAAGGATGTCATGCTAAGCGAAATAAGTCAGGCAGAGAAGGACAGATACCATATGTTTTCACTCATAGGTCTAACAGCAGAAACCTAACAAGGGACCATGAGAAAGGGAGGGGTGGAAAAAAGTTAGGGAAAGGGAGGGAGGCAAATCATGAGAAACTCTTGAATACTGAAAACAAACTGAGGGCTGAAGAGGGAGGGGGAAAGGGGAAGGGGGGTGATGGTCATGGAGAGGGGCACTTGTGGGGAAGATCACTGGGTGTTATATAGAAACCAATTTGGCAATAAACTATTAAAAAATAGAATTTAAATAAAAATATGGAAGAAAAAAATTGGGGTCCAAACAGGGCTCCGGTCCTGGTGGTTTTCTGAGAAAACAAGCTTAAGGTCTTAGGCTTGTCAGTTAGGCGAATCATACTAATGCTTGTAACACGTCCCCAAATCTCCATGTTTTAATATAAAAGAAGACTTATTTCTCATCACACAAAGTCCAACATGATGTTCCTAGTGTCTCTCCAAGTGGCATCAGATACGTTCATTTCAGGATATTTGCTCCTCCATCCTGTGGTTTTGCCTTCCCCTAGGGCTGTGGATTGCTCTGCTGGGTCTTCCGTATCTGGCTGACAGATGAGGGGAAAAGAGGAAGGATTACACAGGGAAGGTTTTAAATGGGCCAGGCCTAGAAGTAGAGCAGAGCCCGAACTTCAACACATGGCCACACATAACTGCAAGGGAGGCTGGGGAGTAGCATCTGTGTGCCCAGGAAGAAAAGGAACCGAGTCTTTGTATGTGAGTTTCTGCCCTGCCTGGCAAAAATTGTAAATAGTCGTAATCACCATGAAGTGAGCCTCTCCTGTGTGCTAAGCACTATGCTAATCTCTGAATATCCAGGGCTCACTCAGACCCACTGGATATAGGGCACAGGACAGAATGACCTTACCTTTGGATGGGACAGAGGGGCCTCACCCACAGTCCAGTCTGTTTCTCATCAGTTCAGGGCCTCAACCTGAGGCTGGCAAATTTTAGGGCCATGAGTGCCTATGGATGGATAGGAGTTTGATGGGGGAGATAGGTCAGTGGGTCTGGCATTGCTGTGCTTGAAATGTTGCTGCCAGGCCAGCTTCTTACCAGGGCCCTCCCTCCAGGTTTACTGGTCCAGATGGGATTGGGTTGTTTCGGGATTTCACCCTAAGAGCCATCCACTGGCCAGACTCCAGGCGCCCAGGTGATCGCTGCTTGATAGGCTCTGGGGTCTTTTTCTTCACTGTCTTTTCTCCTTCTGCTTCTCTCTTCCTTTTTTCTCACGGTTTCTCCTGGCATCCTTTTATTTTCCTCCTAATTGACATTGTGGACAAGGTCTGCTGGTAAGTTAAACGAGTTTATCCCAACTGACACTCTGTTTATAATTTACAATTTACATTCCAGCTTTAGCAAGGTCCATCCATTTCTCAACCATGGCCAGTGTTCTCCCTGCGTGCTTGGCCTTGGATTGTACAGAGTGAGGGAGACAAAGGTCGGGTCCTCCAAGGCTGCGATATTGATGAAACCTGGAGTCTCGGTGCGACAGTTGTGTGGATGTCATGTGACGATGCTGCCCATCACCCACAAGCAGCAGTGTTCTTATGTGCTTGGACGGACGTTCCCAGGCTTAGGGGCGTGGGGACCGCAGGATTAAGGAGCTGGGTGATTGCCCCAGACAGCCATGCATAGCCCCCTGATAATCAACAGCTCCTTCTCCTGTCCTTAATCTTGCCTTGTTTAAGTTGCCTCCAAATCATGACAGGCTGGGGCTGGTGTGCACATGACAGTGTTTTTCTCCTGAGCTCCACGCAACCTTGTGTAAGTCTGTTTTTCCCCTCCGACCCCGGTTTCATCAACTGCCTGGTAAGAAGATTGGGAAAAATGTTACTTAAAGTTCCTTTCAACTCTGAAATCCATGAATCTCAATTTTAATCATCGTTAGTCATCTTTGTTGCTCTCCTCTCACACTGGGAGGTGGTGTGGTACAGTGGAAAGAGTGTACTCTTGGAGCCTTAGCTTTCTCACCTTTAAAATGGGGATAAGATCCATTATCTTGTAGGGACTTGGGAGGGTCAAATAAGACAATATACATGAGTGTCGAACATGGAACTTGGGTCTTGGGTGCTGACAAAGGTTATGTCTTCTGTGCTATTCACCCCGAAATTAAGTATGGTCCATGCTTTCTGGGAAAGCCTAGTCAACCCTCTGCAAAAAGAGAGAAAACTCCAAGGAGGAGATCAGGCGCGGGGTGCAGTGGCCCACATCCTGGGGCTGGGAGCCATGTTGAATGAAGGGCCCCGGGAAGAGGAGGAGAAGACGTTATCTTGAGCTAGCACCTGGCTTTGCCCTTTGCAGCGCAGATGAAAACCCAAACGGGCCACAGAGAGGGCAGATTCTCCTTGTAGAAATACATGCAAATGTGTTTGTCATTAGGCCTTCCACGCCAATAATCCATATCTTCTCCTCTTTCCTTTGTTGCCGTTTTTCTCTGGTGGCCAGAAGCCAGATAAAACACACTGTCTCATAAGCTTCAGCAGCCGATTTGGCCTCCTCAGGCCAGAGTGGGGGCTGGAGCAGTGGCCTCCATCGCCGGCTCTGAATCCCGCCCCCTCCATAGGCTCTGGCAGTGCAAGAACTTTGTGAAGTCAGGCTGGGGATTCTGGCTGCTCCCTGAGACCTGGCCAGCAGTTTTCCTCCAGTTATCCCTTCACCCCACATCTCAGGGGCTAGAGACGCTTCAAAGTGCCGGCAGTCAGACCTGTGCAAGGAAGGCAAACAGAGTGGGGGCCAAGGAATCTCAGGGGCTGGGAGCCCAGGCAGGCCATTGGTTTTCTGAGCACAGATGACTTGGTGCCACTCCACTTAGGTTGGCACTGACAGTCCCACCTTCCTTTTCTTATTTCTTCCACATGGTTCTCCTATCCAAAGTATTTTCTCCCCGGCCTGAGGCCCTGACACTTGCCCACCTCGGGTTCTTTGCACACACCATTCCCTATTCCCAGAATGCAGATTCGCCAAGTCCTTCACAAGCACTGACCCGGGGCCTGGGCTTTGCGAGTCATTTCGCTGAAAGAGATGTTAATCCCTTTTTCTTCCTTCTCCATTTACTCAAACCTCATCCTTCCGTTCTAGGCTTAGCTTCAGGTGTGCCTGACCATGCTTCTCCTGACTGTCCTGGTCCAGGGGATCTTCAGGCCTCCTCTGACCCCTCCAGGCATCTCACCTGCTCCACTGCCTCCTGGAAAAGTCCCCTGATCTCATTCTTTATCTCTTTATGTACACATAACTGGCTTAGTGAGGAGTCTCCACTCATTCAGTTTTATCCCTACAATGGATTTTATTTTAACTATTTAAAAACATTTTTTTCCCAGTGAAATCATCTGGAATCTCCTTTTCTTTTTTTAGTAAGATTTAAAATTTTATTTATTATTATTATTATTTTAACATTTATTTGTTTTTGAGAGACAGAGAGAGATAGATCATGCGCAGGGGAGGGGCAGAGAGAGAGGGGCACACAGAATTGGAAGCAGGCTCCAGGTTCTGAGCTGTCAGCACAGAGCCCGACACAGGGCTCGAACCCACAAACTGTGAGGTCATGACCTGAGACAAACTTGAACACTCAACCGACTGAGTCACCGAGGTACCCCTGGAATCTCCTTTTCATACCAGGTAGTGACTCTCCTGAACGATACCTCACCTGAATGCCAACATAACTTTTCAGCTACAGTTGATTATTGGAACAATCTTATTTTGTGATTTAAGATTTATTTCTAATAATTAATAAACCTGAGTCAGCCTCAGTCTCAAATTTGGTTCACGGCTTTATCTTTCTATCTAGTAATGTCTGGCTTCTCTTTCTGGCCCTAGTGGCTTTGAAAGAGAATGTGTATGTGTGTGCTGTATGTTTATGTGCATGCATTAGTGACATTTAGTCCTGTAGGTATCTTGGGTTGGGATGAAGAAACCCTAGTGAGAACAAGCATCTTCCTTACCTTGTGGAGGTATGGCCTCCTTCTAGGTTGTCTGTAACTGCTCTTCTAGCTCATGAACTGTGAGTTCCATGGGGAAGCTTGGCAGCTGCCATGTGCTCTGTGACAGGTCCTCATTTCTGTGAGATGTATCTAGATACTGGAGGTCCCTCTGACATTTGGCTGGTCCTTTTGGCCCATTTCCAGATGGCAGTATTCAGCCTATGTCCCATTGATGGTGGGTCTTTCTGCCTCCTGCTTTGGATGTTTCTCAAACTCATCTACTCTTTGCAACTAACTCCAGGGCCCAGGCGTCTGCTGTACCTCTTGGAACCTGAGAAGTCAGACAGATACTTCTTTTCCTTCCTCTCCTTTCTTCCTGGCCTTTCACCACCACCCTGGTTCTCTCCAGTTTTTCTCCTTGCTTAGGTAACAAAGAGGTAGGTCACTAATTCTAATGCTAAAGCAGACATCAAACAAGTAAGTGAAATGCAAATCCCCTGTTCTTGCAAATATTTCTGAGTTATATTCCTAGGGCTGCCCTCACAAAGCATCACAAGCCACGTGTCTGAGAACCACAGAAATTGTCTCACAGTTCTAGAGGCCAGAAGTCCGAAATCATGGTGTTGGCAGCATGCTCCCTTCTGAAGCATGAAGGGAGCATCTGTTCCAGGCCCCTCCCCCAGTTTCTGGTGGCTGCTTGGCTTGTGGTAGCGTCACTTCAGTCCTCATGTTGTGCTTTCTCTGCATGATTAATCTGCGTTCAATTTCCCCTTTGTTAAAGGACACAAGTCATATTGGATTAGGGCCTACCCTGCTCCACTATGACCTCATCTTCACTGTGAGTGACCCTGTTTCCAAGTAGGGTCACAGCCTAATGTATCGAGTCCCTCAACATATGAATTTTGGGAAGACATAATTCAACCCATAACAACTTCCAATCTTTATAAGTGGTTCTTAGGGTCTACCTCTTCCCTTGTTTTGGGGGGAAGCCATGAACTCTGTACCTTCAATATGTAGACCAATGAATGCCACCTGCCTCTCCAATTCTCTCTCATGTTGACGGAGGCTGTAGTTTGTGGTGGTAGAGCTGCTTCTGGTCCCTTGAAGCAAACAGTGCCGGGAGATGGTGACCCTCTGGATTTAGACTATGGGAGGCTTGGCATCTTTTGTCCATCATTTTGGGCCTCAGCCACAACTCTGAGACAACAGCAAAATCCTCTGTCCTGTCAATGCACATTTTGCCATCTTAACAAAATGGTGACTCTTTCAAGGCAAAAATAGCACCTAGTAGGATATAGAGGGAGAGACTTTATGTTTTCCCTGCAGCTGTGCCCAGTCTTGTGGGGACAAAAAGACGTGTGAAAAATGATCACAGTAGAGCACACACTGAGGCTCCCTGAGGGGTCTGAAGAAATAGCACCTCCACAGCTGATATGGAAGATGCCCAGTTTTATCCCCAATTCTGGCCTTAGGGACCCTGGGTCTCATCTGTCAGCATTTACACAGACTAGCAATCATTGTTATTATAGTGAGGAACTAGAGGGAAAGGCCCCTGGACATTAGGAAGCAAACAGCCTTCCCACAGTGTAACTATAGAAGGGGCTTTGGGATTGATCATGGCGGTGGCAAGTGCTCAGTGCCCAGAGTGAGAACAGAGGAGCGTAGTCAGGGTCACGGACTCCCTTGCCAGTGCGGCTTAAAGGGCGCTCCCTGTGCAGCCCCATTCACCCGTCCTGTCCTCACGGTGGGGAGTGTGTTTTGAACAGGAAGTGTGAGGACTGCAGGAGTCCTGGCGGGAGTGGTCTTCACCCACAGAGCTCCCCCTGTGCAAGGCCACTTGGGCACATAATGTCCTGAACTTTGTCCCTGAGCCTCAGTTTGGGCAGTTAAGACACCCCAGAATTCTCCTAGTTCAGTGCTCACAGGTAGCACAAGATTCTGAGTTATAGAAATTCCTTTTTTTTTTTTTTAATCTTTACTTGAAAACGGGAGTATGGGTGTGGGATCTTTTAAATTTTCCCTGCAACTAAGTGTTACCCATCATTCACTTCAGCATCCTCACTTCTGCTTTTTGAAATAAGAGAGATTCTTAGAAGCTCATTCAGACGTTTGGGTGCATTCACAGTGGCGTGTGCCCAGACAGCCTTGCTGCGTAAATGGGTCCTCAGCTGGCCTCACTGGATTTCGGCAGTCCTGTCACCAGGCACATCCCCTGAACACACATGCGTGAGAAGGCACACGCTTTCTGCGTGTCCATCCCAGCAGGAAGTTTCAGAACTTGTTGTCAGCAATATCCCAGAGTGTGTAGCCTCTGACCAGCGAGGGTAGGAGAAAGGAAATACATTACACAAATGTAGGAATTATATTAAGCTCATTTTGCAATTAGGGCTAAAGGAGTTGGCATAGACCAAATTGTGTACCTGCCCCCAGTGTTTATGTCCAAGCCCTTACTTCCCCTGTGGTGGCATTCGGAGACGGGGTGTTTGGGAGGCTAGTTAGGTCATGGCTGCAGGGCCCAAGCCCAATGGGATCAGTGCCCCTGCTGGAAGAGACACTGGGAGCTTGAGTTCTCTGTGCGCACACACCTAGGGAAGGCCACGTGAGCATACTGCAGACCAGGAAGAGGCTCTCCCTGGAACCTGACCGTGTTGGCACCCTGATCTCAGACTTCCAGACTCCAGAGCTGCGAGAAAATAAATTTCTGTTGTTTATAAGCCATCCAGTTCGTGGTATTTTATTATGGCAGCCTCAGCTGACTAAGACAGAACTTAACTAAGTCCATGCATTTATTTGCCTTACATGGTAGTTTTTTTTTTAATGTGTGTGTTCATTTCACTTGCCTTCTGAAGTATTTATTGAGAATTTACTATGTGAAAGGCCTTGTGTTCCCTTCCGCATTTCCCTCTCGGTCTCTGTAGGTCTTATCCTTTTACTTTCCTACCAACACTGTACAAACAGCTCTTCTGTTAGAAATTCAGTTCCCTTGGAAACCCCTTAACGGCACATATGAAAGGCGTCGCATTATTACAAGCATCTAGTGTTTATTGCACAGCCTGCGGGGAGGTGGTGCGGGAGGAAGAAGGCGTGCCTCATGTTTCTAATGCAGCTTATGTGCTCCAAGATGGGATGAGGGCTTTGGAGCATAGGAATAAATTCCATCCCCCAGCCCCCACAGGGCAGTGTTAAAACGATCACATCCCTAGTATTAGTTCACCTTTACTGAAGATCTTTATTGAGCACAGACAGTACTTTCCATTTGTTTGTTTTGATTCTCATGAAAATTCGTGGGCAGATGGGGCTATCTGCAATGTGGCAGCTCTGCACCGTCACCCGTGGGTTACTTTGTGCACACAGGGAGCCTCTGCTGTTATTTTCCAAATCCCGCAGAGACCCACAGCCTAGAGATGGCAAGTTGGTTTGTTAGGACTGATGGTTTAGTCGAATTGTTCCAGTTTCACCGGAGCCAGTGAAAACTTAGAAGGGGCCGGTCAGTTTGGAAGGATTAAGGAATTTTAAAAGTTCTGAAACCAGAAGCCCCTGAATGATGCTCTCTGAGAAACAGGAGCCAATGGCCAGTTTCTACCCATTTTTCAAACTGAGATGAACAAGAACTTCTCACTGGCTTTGAATTTGATACCCGTGTGGCCTCTGCACCAGTCAAGGCTTCCCCTGCTTGTGACCTGGCAGGGCTTCTGATTTGAGGGGTAATTCTGAGCGGCGCTGGGGGATTTGGTCACACACCTAGAGATACGGCACCGGCCCCTTTCGTGAGACACAGTTCTGGCTTTGCCCTGGTCCCCTAACGTTTCCTGTCAGCTCTGGGTATGTGTGAGAGAGAGAGGGTCCGATCCTGGACCACCATACGCGTATATGGGGACACCCTTTCAGTATGAAGCAAAATCGCCTCTCTCAGATGGTGAAAAAGATATGTGATTACAAAAGGAATGATATTGAGGCTATTTTTCCCAGCAGAAATTCTCTCCCAAGCCTTTTCAGCATCTGTCCGCCCCAGCCAGCCTTGTGCGTGACCCCAGGGCCTGCTTGTTTGCCTTGTCCGGGCCTCTGCAGGTCTCCAGGAACCACTCAGGATCCACACTCTCTGTCAGCTCTGGAGCAGGGCCAACCTCATGCCTTCCTTTCTGCTGTCTTCATTAATACTGGGCACGCGTCCCGGCATTCCTGAGAAATTGATAGAGACAGAACATCAATTGTAGTTTAGCTCTACACCGGGGAAACTCACGGTGACAGGCTGGGGGAATTTTGTTGCCAGAGAAGTCAATGGGCCCTTTCCTGGAGCGGCCCAGTGTTGAGACGCTCTGGGCCTTCATGAGGTCATAGAGTGGGACACAGGACAAGAGCAACAAGCCGCTAATCTGCTAATTGCAGCCTGGCTAAGTGATATTACCTTTGTGCTTGGCTTTCTGGACTTGATGAATGGCTATGTACGTGGAAGAGAACAAACCAAGGCATCTTCTCTCAGGCTGGAGGAAAGTGTGGTTTAGAACTTGCAAGACCCAGATGGGGGTCAGGCTGGCAGATGTAGTCTGACCCGGAGCTCCCCTCTGAAGAAAGCCACAGGTTTGGGAGCAGAGAGGGTACCATAGGCAGTGTTAGAGCTGCGCTCGCCCACTCGGTGGCCTCCAGATTCCTCCCCTGGTTTCCTACAATGTTTGAGAAAAATACGTAGCTACTGTTCCCTGTTTCGGTCTCTGTGGGTCCACTTCTGTTGATTTCCAAGGGGTGGATGGGGTGAGTAGGACTCATGAGAAGGGACAGGCCCAGGGTGGGAGCACGTATGTCTTCACACAAGGGGCAGGGGGGGAGATGGGCACCTCTCTCCCAGAGCTACCTGCTCCTCCTCTTGTGTTCTCCACCTCTGCAAATGATACCACCTGCCACCTAGTTGCCCATTCAGAGATCTTGAGGTTGTCTGTGACCCTTTCCCTCTTCCCATGCCTGCATCACGAGATGGCAGTTCTTTTTCTTTCATGTGTTTTGACATTGTGCCCATATTTTCTTTCCCACTGGGATGTCCATCATCCAGGCCATGGTCCACTTTCCTGTTGGATCACTGGAGTAGCCATCTACCGATCTGACCTCTCATCTTGCTTCCTAATCATCTTTAGCCAGAGTCATCTGACTGTGTCAGTTCCCTGCCTGAAGTCTTCAGTGGTTTCCCCATTTCTTTGTGGATCAAGGTCAGTCTTCTTTGCCTGACTGGTGAGGTGTGGGCTGGCCCAGTGTCTTCTCCAGCTTTCTCTCGCATCATGCTCCATCTAGCCTGTACTGTCCCTTCCAGCCACTGTGAACTTCTGTGGTCTCCTGAATGTGCCAAGCTCTTTCTTCTTCCAGGCCTTTATACATCTCTGCCTCAGCCTCTTTTCTTTCTTCTCTTAACCAAAAAGCTGAGACCCCCTTTTCTGGTCTCAGCTTAGATGCCCCTTCCTTTGGGATATCTTTTCTGTCTTTCTCTTTGTTCCCATAACAGCCAATATATTCTCACATTGTAGTACCGGTCATAGTACATAAGAAATGCCTATTTATGCATGCATGGTACAGAGTTTCTCTTGAGGAAGGAATTAGATTTGTTTAGGGAAATATCTGGATAGGCTGCTTGGTGTAGAAGGTGGGACTCTGGGCCCTGGTTTAGCAAGAGACAAGGAAACCAAAGAGATTACTAAACTGTTATATGTAAGAACTAGATGAAAATACATATGTCAGTGAGAACAGATTGGTGGAAATCAGGTGGGGAGAGGATGATTGATCAGCATGGTGAACTGGCCAAAGAATTTTCAAGACCAGAATAATTCACAATCAATCAAAGTTGTAGGTACTTTTGAGATATAAACATCCTTTATTCTCCCCCCACCCTAAACCTCCAGCAAAAGTTAGCCTACACACTAAGGACTTATGTGGGTGTGTGATGTAAATCCTGAATGGGGTGTGGGTTCATGTCTGGGTCTCTTCCATTGTGGAAATAAACAAACGGCCATCACTGAGGAAAGAATAAAAATTCAGAGAAGAAAAGAGGTCACAGGTAGCTGAAGTAACATAAGGATATTAGCTTTCCTAACCTGTATGGGATCAGGGATTTGGGCCAACTTTACTTAGATTTATAAGGGAGGAGACCCTAGCCAATACCTGGGTTCCAATTCTGTGTCTTCTTCCTTTCTGGGATAAATCTATGAAGGAGACAAGTTTCCATGATTCTGTTTTCACTTTGAACCCCCCAAATGGCTGTGGAATGAATAAAGGAAGGAAAAATGATAAAAAGTAAGAATTAGTAGGTCTAACTTGCAAGAGCTATTTAAGTGTTTAGAAATATCCTGAACAATACTGAGGTCTCCGATC
The DNA here is from genome assembly GCF_006229205.1 of Suricata suricatta. Taxonomy (NCBI): domain Eukaryota; kingdom Metazoa; phylum Chordata; class Mammalia; order Carnivora; family Herpestidae; genus Suricata; species Suricata suricatta. The sequence goes on from NC_043703.1 coordinate 150,680,160, forward strand.
AAAGGGTCCATGTGTGGGAGGTCGGAGTGGTCAAGGAGCCTCCCAGGCTCCCTGCTGGCCCAGTCTCTCTGTTTCTAGGAGCTGCGGTTTGAGCGTTGGCCCAGACATCCCATCTGAGCCTACAGCTGCGTCTAACAGGCACGGGCACCCTGGCGCAGGGAAGAGGGTCTGGCGACCAGGCAGGAAGGCCTGGTGGAAGGAGCGGGGTGTGGCGGGCGTGTCTATGTGAGTATGTTCCTGGGCTTCCACGTCAGGACCAGGTGGCTGGAAACCTGCATCGACTCATTTTGCTGCATGGTCCCTGCTCATGAGATACTCACTGTCCCCCTAGGAAGCAGAACACAGGGGTGTGACAAGAGCCACACAGGATAGGGTGTCATGATGAGCAGGGTTTCTGGAGCTTGGACAAGGGGTAATTCTTTCAGACCCCTGTGAGTGCCGTCAGATCTGCTTGGCTCTGGCACCTGCTGGAGCCAGATGCTGGAGCCTGCGATCTGGCAACCACACACCTTTGAGGCTTCCACTTGCCCTGATGAGCTAGCTTTGTTTTTATACCTGCTGTCCTTATTTTGTTTTTCTTAGTTATTTATATCTCACCCATTTTTATACTTTAAAAAAAAAATATAGCATTGTCGCCCAAAATACTAGATTTTGTGATTTAGATATTAGAGATACAGAAAAATCCGCTTTTGCCTTTCTGCATGTGAAATTAATGTTTTTGTCTTCACCTTCTCACCAAATGCCTTGTGGTGGTCTTTATTAATCACCTTTTATCACACTATTGGGGTTATTTCCCTCTCCCCCTTTTAAAATCGGGTCTGCGAGTGGAATAACCTGAATGAACTGAATGTTTCTGCCAAGTTTAATTGCCCTGAGGACAGCTTCATACTTGATAGACTTTAATCAGATCCCTCTTCTCTGTTTCCTGGAAATCTTCCTTCAAAACTTCTCTTAACCCTGATCCCTGGGGCTTTTACCCCCTCATAAAGCCAGTGGGGGAGTAGTTCTTTGGAACAGGGGACCGAGAACAGCTATAGTGAAGACTGTTTCTCTTTCCCTCTCTGAGAAAGTTCACAGGAAAACCTCTGCTAAGAATAAGCTCTTTGGAAGGATACTCAGCACGCTTTTGCCCGGGTGCTTCAGTGAGCGCTGCACCCTTGGGGTGGCTGGGCGTCAGGCGGCAGCGGCCTCGGAGGCCCCATGCCACTCCTCCCCCCACCAAGCGATGCCAACCTTCTCTTTTAGAAATAGACTTGGCATTGGAGAAGTCTTTCTGCATCTTCCCTTGCTCCCCCATCTCTCTCCTTTCAGCCTATTTCTCCTGTTCAGCAGGGCAGTGTTGGCATTACTCCAGCAAATCTGACCTGTTTCTAGATTCTTCTGCACTTCATATGGTCCTTAGATACCTTGTCTTTGCCCATGCTGTTCCCTTGGCCTGGAATGTCCTTTTTCTCCTTTTCCCCCTGAGTAACTGTTCCTCTTCCTTTAATACTCAGCTCAGGGGTCAGCTTTTTGGGAAGTCCTTCTTGGCCCCCAGGTTGAGTTAGATGCCACAGTTGAGCTCCCATCATGCCTTCTAACGTGCCTCTGTCCTGGCTCTGAAATGGAATTTCCGGAGGCATATCTTCTTTAGGACACCATGTACCATGGAGTATAGGGGTGGTATCTGATTCATTGCTAAATCCTAACACTCAGTGCAATACCCAGCAGAGTGGGTACTCAGTAAAAATATTTTGTGTATGAGAGAGAGAGAGAGAGAGAGAGAGAGAGAGAGAGAGAGAGAGAGAGAGAGAGAGAAACTGACTGATTTGGAGATAGCTGTAGGGAATGGGGCACAATCTCAGTATTATACCCCAATTCACTTCTGGAAGACCCTCCTCATGTCAAATGGAGGTACTGACCCAGAGCTCACCTTCCCCAGGCCCTTCAGACCAAGCCCTGGGCATAGAGTCTCCATGTCTCCGTGTGCCTGTGTCTGTCTGCACCTGGTGGGGAAGCTCTGATCCCGACGACTACTCCTCCCCTATATGCAGACCCTGCTTGAGCTTGGCTAATAGATCTCCTTTCCCCCAAACATCTCCTCTATTTTTCACCTTTGCTCATGCCATCCGTCTTGCCTGAATACCTATTTCCACCCTTGTCCTCTGTGTGGTCCCTTTATCTTCCATTTTCTAAGATCTGATTCTCGCCCCTCTTTCTAGGAATCCTGAATTTCCAGAGTCCTCCTGCTCAAAAGTCTCTTCTTCCTCCAAATTCTGATGATCTTGACTCTGTCCTTCCACATTGTACCTTAGCATTCACAATTTGTCATTGACCAATGTCCTTTTTGGGATCCTGTCTCCCCAAGACAGTGGTAAGTGAAGAGCTAGCTCAAGACCCACCTGTGTTTCCCTGACTCCTCAGGTTCCTGGTAAGTGTTCGGAGATGTCTGGAATCATCCCCTTCTCGGACTGGTGGCCATGGGAGGCTCCCCAGGGGAAGTGAGGCCCAGAGCTGCATAGAGCTGCATAGAGAACAGGGCTGAGGGTTCCCAGAAGTTGTGGGTGCTGGAATGGGGTGATTTCAGGAACCTTCCATCCAATATCGTCTCTTCTGCCTGGAATGCCACTGTTAGTGAACCTGTTCTTTCACAGAATACCTTTCAGACAAAAGAGGGGGCAGCCCAGAATCACAGTTCACGCCCTTGCTTTGGGGCTTGTCCATGGTGAGAAGCTCTGCAATGCCAGCAGGTATCAGGATAGGAGATGCAAAGCAAGAAGGTGTGGAGAGACTCCTCTCCCAACTTCTCCACTTTCATCTGAGCTTGTCCAGCTGTGATGGCTGGCAGAGAAAACTCAGAGAGGCCCAGGCCTCCCCCTGCCTCTGACAATGAAACTGGGGCCACCCTTTCCAATCTAGAGAGGCCACTGCAAATGAAGTGCTTATTTGAAAAGTCCCCTGGAGCCATCCTTATGGGATCAAGATGCAGAAAATAGTTTAATGAGGACGCCAGCCTGCAGGTGCACCTGTGCTAATTCCGTAGACAAAGGCACTAACCTGACAGCTCAGAGAGGAAGAAGCCATTAAGCCTCTTTTGGGAAACATCAGTCCTGCAGGGCAGACAGAAGCACCTCTCTGAAGCGGGGTGGGGGGGGTATATGGCAAAAGCATTCTTAGGACTCTGCCCCATCAGCCTGGCCAGTTAGCCTGCCCCTGCAACAGACTCAGCAGCATCTGAGACCCAATGGCTGTTCCTCAGCAACCCAGGGCCGCAGGGGACCGTGAGGGTGGGTGGTGAAGAGACACTAGGGTGCAAAGTGGGGAGAACAGGACAGAAATTCCTACAGAGAAATCAGACAGTGTACCGAGAGTCTAGCACAATAGCTTTGAGAACTTGACTGTGATCTGCAGTAAGAAATCTATTTAAAATCATGTTCCATTGTATATTGCGTGTGTCTGTACATACATAGTCTCATGAAACAAAGCTTGCCCCCACTATGTGTGATGCCCTCTGAACATTCTGTTCTTTCACTTACAATGCTTATTGTGACCCACTGCATTTACTTTGTGAGCCCACTGATGAGCTGCTTCCCACGGTTTGAAACATGTGATGGAGAAATCAGGATGGAGAGCAGGCAAGGGTACGGTGCCCAGGAGCAATGGTGCCAACTTGCTGTGTGCATCTGCTCCATGGGCAGACAGTTGGTCCCTTTGTAAGTCTGTTGTAAAAGTTAAATGAGGTAATCTGTTAAGGTGCTTGGCATGGGGTTTGGCACATGTAAGTATTTAATAACCATTAGATATGATGGTGGTGGTGGTGGTGGTGGAGGTGATGGTGAATTTTGTTCTCTTAGGCTGTGAATGCGCCCTGCTCTTCCCTGTGGCTCTAGCCTTCTTTTTCCTATAGCCATTGCTACTGGAGTGACGGGGCTTCCAGCCACCTTCCTAGCCACTTGAAAGCCGAGGCTCCTCAAAGCTGTGAAATACAAGTTGAGGAGTGGCAGGTGAGGCATTAGTGCTTTGCAAGCAGGGCTGTCTATGACAGATTTTCGGCCCAGAAAGATTGTGTTGAATTTCTCATTGTAGATCCATGGATGGTGGGAAGGACAGCGATGTAGAGAAGGGGAACAGATCTTAGTCAGAAATGGCAGAGAAAAGGCCACAGACTTGGAAGAAGCCACCTGGAAAATAGTGGGGGACCAGAACTCAGAGCAGGTGATCGCCTCCTGTCCTGCCAGAGTGTTTGATGTTCATTCCTGGCTTTCCTGCACGGCGGGGACCTTTGCGTCTCCCTCCCCAGCCTGCAGCTCTGCCCTTAGCCCTGCTGCCCTGTGGTTCTAATGGGAGGGATCAGAGAGGAGGGCAGCTGTGTGCAGCAGAGTGCCGGGCTCCGAGCGGCTGGGGCCAGAAGTAGATAGGCCACCACCTGGAAAGGGACCTCGCAGACCTGCAAGGGAGAGGCTTGTCATCTGGCTCAGGGCTGAGTACCCACACCCACTTTGGACACAGCCAAGAGAAGCCCTCCGTGGAGTCCTTTGGCTTGCACGCTTGGTCCCATGCCGTGGATCTGGCACATTGTAAGGACAGCTGGTTCCTTCGCCCTTTCTCTTTCCTGTTCCACATGGCAGGGATGCTGCTGGCTTCCCTCTCTTCTCTTGGGTGAGGCCAGCATGTGGTGTGGAGCGGCGCCCGCTGAGCTAGGTGAAGGGGACAGGGCAGGGAGCGGTCTGCACCTCTGGGTGGAGGAGGCCTTCACGGGTCGTTCAGGTGGTCGGCTCCAGAGAGCCACACATTCTCGAAGGTTGGACCTGGCCCTTTAAACTGTGGGGAGTGAGTCCAGAGGGGCCCTGAGCTCAGGGCTGGTACACATGTAGCTAGCGATTTGGAGAAGGAGGTCAGTGCGTGGGTGGCTGTCCTTGGTTCTCCTGCTCCCTGTGGTCGGATGCTCTGGCTATCCTCTGTGGTGCTCTGTCCCTCAGGGACATCATAGTGACAGCTGCCTCTGGCCTGGGAGACCTGGCTGAGGCCCGCTGGCACCCAGTCAGCTGCTGGACGGTGTCTCTTGCTGTACCTCTGCAGCCAGACGGCCCCGGGGGTTGCTTGCCAGTGTCACAAATAACATTTTTAATAAGAGAATTTTTCTTTTGTTAGGTTTCAGTCTCTCCCGGAGTCTCCTCCGTTTCCTACCTGAAAACAGCCTCCTAGAACAGCTGCTGTGTTTGAGGTGCACCCGTGGGCTCTGTACACGGGCACGCAGAGCAGGACTTCACTAAATGAAGATGGATCCTGCTCCTTGTTCCTTCTGTCTCTCTGCAGATTCCTGCCTTTTCTTACTTGAAAGAGCAAATGAGTAGTTTCTACTTTGTAGAGCATCTTCTCTGTATCTTCCCCTGTGCCCAGTGCGGGGGGTGGGGGGGGACCAGGAATGGCTTTGTCCTCTGAAGCTCCCACAGGGGACTGAGGGCCTGTTGTGCTCTGAGGAAGGACGCTAAGGACGGGGACGTCCCCTGCTCACCTGGGGGTTTAGGGAAACTTGCTGGAAAAGGCCGACCTGGCCAGCATCCTTGAGGTGGGGGCATCTCCATGGCAGAAAGGAGTGGGAAGTGTTTGGGCCGTGCCTGATCTAGCCGGGGGAAGGCTGGAGTGCCCCAGAAGGAGAATTTGAGCCATGGCTAAAGCTCCACTAAGTCCTTGGGAGCGAAGGGGGCCTCAGGACAGGCTCTTCCTGGCCCACTCAGGGTGGGTGGGTGATGAGGACCTGGGGCTTGGGGTGGGGTGACTAGGACAGGGAGGGCGCAGGCGAGGTCTTTTCCATGAGCTGTGGGTCTGTCTGGGGGTTGGGGTGGGGGCAGTGTCCACTGGAGGGCACTGCAGCATCACCGTGTGCCGCCTCTGCGGCCCCTCAGGAGGAGTGGAACTGGTCCACTTGTGACCATGTGGCGGCTGTAGAGGGAGACAGAGATCTGCCAGGTTCCGCCTGTCCTCGGGGTTGTCACCTGTGCGGCCGGAGCATCCAGCAGAGTGCTCCCACTCTCTCTTCCTGTCTGTCTCTCTGACACACACAAGCATACCCCACACCTTCATTCACACGGAAACACAGACCCACGTGGTCACCATCACTCATGTTCATAATGCACAAATTGTACGTTTATATACACACATTCATAACCTCACTCATAGATACACTCCCAAGTCACATACCCTCGATCACAGTCATGTGGACTCACACCCATTTCACACACACCCCACTCGATGACTCACACACACACACACACACACACACACACACACACTCCCCCCATTGCCAGTTTCAGCCATGTGCCTCACACATGCCGGCGGCCGGAGCAGCTGTTTGTGTGGTGGGGCTGATGTAATGTCAAGAAATTTCGTGTTATATTTAAAATGACACCTGTAAAAATAATCTTCAATTTGTAATTTAAATACTGTAATACTCAATTACGTGGACTGACAGGAAGTGTCCCAGTGGCTTTGGAGAACAACATTCTCGTGCCCCTGCAGGGCACTGGGGACGAGGTGGGGATCTGCTCAGGCTTCCTTTCTGAGCGCTCCACCAGGTCACTGAGCCAGGTGCCCAGTGCCTTCCACACCCGAGTAAGTGCCTGTCACTGCCTGTGCCCGTGGTCCACACGGCCATCTGTTCCCCCGCCCAGACTGCTCGAAGCAAGAGTGACTCCTGTGGGTTTACTCAGGTGACCAAAGACACAGTTTCCACCCACGGGAAAGAGGGAGGCTCTCCCAAAGGCATGTCCATTTCCTTTGCCCCACTGCCTCAGGCCTGAGTGCAGCATGTGGTTTTGTCACCCCACAGCCCAGGGTCCCTGAGCCCCAGGGTCCCTCAGCACTGCCACCTGAAATCCCCCAGCTGCATCGGCCACCCCACTGCCCTGGGCCCCTCGGGCACATGGCACACAGCACAAGCGGTATAGTTTACTAGATGGCACTTTGCCCCCAGCCCCCAGCCCCACAGCTCACAGCTCCCTGTGCAGTCCCTTGGCATGCAGCCCTGCAGCCTCAAGCCTGGAGCACCAGTGCCTCAGCCTTTGCCCGCCAGCTAACAGCTCGCAGCCTGGGCTGCTGAACCGCAGAGCCCAGCGCTCCCCGACGTCGGCCCTTGGCTGCCCTGCCGGCACCTTATGCTGAGTGCACCCCAGACTGAGCACCCCATGGCTGCCCCGCAGGGACCTGAGTGCGCCCCAGACTGAGCACCTCACTGTTCTCTCAGCCCTGCTTCTTCTCCCCTTGTCCTCTCTCTCTCTAAGAGACTGCTGCCCCTGGCACTCCACCCCCAGATAACCAGGCCAGAAGACAGGCCGTTGTTCTTGACTTCCGGATCCTTCACCAGGCCCTACCCCTGGGTCCATTGGTTACCAAGTCCTGGCCCTTCTTTCCTCATGTAACTCTATGATCTGATTCGATCCAATTTTCTTCTTTAGTCTCAGGCTGGGATAGTTTGTTTCTTTTCACTGGCCTCCTTGCATCCAATCTGTTTGCATTTTCATGCTGTCTGGTAGAATGTTCTGGCATGATAGAAAGTGTTCTACATCTGAGTTGACTAACAATATAGTAGCCACTGGCCACAGGTGGCTTTTGGACACTTGAAATGTGGGTAGTGTCAACCAAGGCACTACATTTTAAATTTTAGTTAATTTAAATAGTCTCGTGTGGCTTTGGGTACCACGTTGGACAGTGCTGCTCTGAAGCATGAATCTGCCCACACCATGCCCCTGCCTCCATACTGTGAGAGGTGAATTTAAATTCCAGAGTACTGCCTCTGTGGCCTTGCCTATGTATTCAGGCTCACATCGCAGAGCTTACTTTGTGCTGTGTTCTAACCTACAGGACTCTCTGAGGTTTCCTGAACCTGGGTGCTGTTTTTTTTTAATTAAAAAATGTTTATTAATTTTTGAGAGATAGAGAGAGCACAAGCAGGGGAGAGGGAGAGAAGGAGACAGAATCTGAAGCAGGCTCGAGGCTCTGAGCTGTCTGCACAGAGCCTGACATGGGGCCCAAACCCATGAATGGTGAGATCATGCCCTGAGCCAAAGTCGGACGCTTACCTGACTGAGTCCCCAGGCGCTGTTTGGACTCTCGTGCGGGTCCTCAGGATTCAGTGTAGTAGGCCTAGCTACCTAGGGCACCTGTCCCACTCTCCCAGGTTGACCTGGCCCAGCTTTGTGTTCCCGCAGCTCCTGCTGTGTTCACGACCACTGTGTCCCCAGCACTCTCCTTTCCTCCTGGCAGAGTCCTCGGTGAGTGAGGGGAGCTCCGGGATTTCTGCTGAGAACTGCTGAGAACATGCTGAGACTGTGTCCCGGGCATGTCACGTATGTAGGTGCTCAGCTAGTATTGGCTGAATTAGTAAATGGAAAGGCCGGCTGCCCAGTCACCAGCTGTGGCTTCCTTAGCAATACATGTCTCAGGAAGCAGTTGAGATGGATGCAAAGTTCAGACATGTCTGGATTCTTGGGGTTTCCTCTCCTGATGACCTCACTTTGCCAAGAAAGGGTGGGGTCATGCCATTTGATCAGTAGACCAGTGCTTCCTCTTCTGCTGTTTTCTCCCCTTTCCCACCCCACAGTCATGCCCAGGAGACAGAGCTGTACCAGCCTGGGCTCTTGGGTGCTATTCCAGGCTGCAGCTTCAAAGGCCAGCTTCTGGGGCTGCTCCTGTCTCAGTGCACTGCCTTTCCTTCCCACTTCCCTGCACCACCTGCCTTCCCCACCAATGCCACTTTCACAGTCTTACCAGGTAGCCCCAGGGTCAGGGAATATTTGAGGTCTCCTGCTGACCACCCAGTAGTACGCGGATGGACTTCAGCTGTCCTCTGCTGTTTGTGCCCTCACTGACGACATCTGCAGACTAGAAGGTGGAAAAGAGAAATGGCGGTGTTCCTGGAGGTTGTTGGTAGAGGAAGGAGGGGACACAGGCTGCTGAACAAGAGTCCCCAGGCTGCAGACCCTACCCAGCATCTGAAAGTGCAGGGTCCCCTGTAGTTGGCCAGGGTTTCTAAGGTGATTGTGGGGTTACGATGTGGTGAGAATACCGGCACCCCACAGCCCTGAGGCGTGGGCTTTGGACTTGGGCAGTTGTGCGCATGTGTGTGCTCAGGACAGCCCTGCGTTCACACGCTGCCTCTGCCATCAGACCTTTCAGAGCTGGGAGCGCAGCGCCTGGCTCGGAGGCGCGGTATACGGCCACAGTTCTCGCTGTTTGCAGGATGCTGAACAACTCTTCTGGAGAATCTGAGCCTATGTGTTTGGTTTTTTATCTGGCCAACCTGAGGCTCTGCCACTTAGCTCACCTGCAGACTCCCGGTGGCTACAGTGGGTGAACCCCCCTTCCGTACTCAGAATGGTAACAGCTCCCAGCCACGGAATGCCCACTCTACCAGGCGTTTTCCTAAAGGCCCCACGAGTGCCTTCTGCTCTTCTCTGCACACGTTGAGGGAGATACGAACATCCTGTTCTACAGATGTGGGAGCTGGCTCAGAGAAATAGAGTCACGTTCCCAATCCACACACTTGGCGTGTGGTGGGGCCAGAATTGTAACTTGGGATCTTTTTTTTATAAATAAAATACAAACACCCAAAGGCTGTGACATGGGGTGCACACTGATCACGCTAAGGCATGTGGCATCTTGGGGTCTACAAAGTAGTCTCCTATTCTTGTTCACAATGAAGCCTTGCATCACCCCTGTGAAGCAGGCCGGGTGAGGATTGTTGCTCCTGTTTTATACGTGAGGAATCAAAGCTCAGAAGTAAGAGGCTCTGTCATGTAAGATTTAACATTCTGGAGGTAATAGGGCACCTCTTGGGTCACTGAGCGTCAGATTCTGTCCAGGAAAATGCGTGGTGGTTGGAGGTCAAACCCCTCGTTGGCTGTGGGTGCTCTGAGGTTCCTTCCCATTCACCTCCTTGTCCCCTTTCTTTTCATAGCACACTCAGCGGGAGAAATATTTTTTGGACCTTGTCTTTTGGAATTCTGCATTTTTTCCTTATTCACACCAGACCCAGCATCTCTAGAACTTGGTTTTTCTTGGAAGAGCTGCCTGTGAGAATGGGCTTTTGTTTACATTTTCCTCTCCCTGGAGGCGTAGGTGGGGGGGGGTGCTGGGAGCCAGCAGGTCAGTGACTCCCCTCCTCTCCTCCTGTGGCCTCTGTGGCTCTGTAGGCAAGGCCCAACAAGAAGAGCTAGTGCCTTCCCTGGGAGGGGAGGCAGGACTATGAATGCTGCTTGCTTTGTTCCTTTTGACCTGGAAGATTGATTCTGGAAGCTTCTTGGCCAGGCTAGTTGGGCAGGTCATATGGTTCCAGTGGCGTCCTTGAGACCCAAATGTTTATGTACTGTTGCACCTCAGAGACCCGGGGCAGGAGGGACTCCTGCTTCTGTGTGTGTGTGTGTGTGTGTGTGTGTGTGTGTGTAGAAGTGTGATTGACAAGGCTTAAAAGTAGCTTTAATCACTAGGAAGCTAGGCATGTGGGAAATATCAAAGGGGTCCTTTTTTCATTTATTCTTCCTTGAGGGAGGGGTACATCCTACTCATGGCCACATCCCTAGTGCCTAGCCCGAGGTCTGGTATGTAGAAGATATTTTACAAATAATTATTAAGTGAATGAATTCTTTTTTTTAAATATTGAGGCATGATTATGCACTATAAAATATCCAGAACTGAAGTGTATAGAATGAGTTTTAACAAACATCTTTGCCCATCTAGCCCATGCCCCCATCAAGGTAGAAGCATTTTCGTCATCTGAGAAAGTTCCCTAAGCCCCTTTCCTTTATGTGCCCCTCCCCCATGGAAAAAACCAGGGTTCTGAGTACTGTCCTCATAGGTCAGTTTTGCCTGTTTTTGGCATCCACAGAAAAATTGGATCAAACAATACAAACTCTTTTTTTCCTGGCTCCTTTAGCTGAGCATAATGTTTTCGAGGTTTATTCATGTTGTGTGTGTATCAACAGTCCATTCCTTTTTGTTGTTGTGTATTATTCCGTCACGTGAGCCTGCATGAATTTGTTCATCCGTTTTCCTTTTGATGGGCCTTTGGGTTGTTTCCAGTTTGGAACTTTTCAGAATAATGCTGTTGGGAGTATTTACATGTAAGTCATTTTTGTGGACAGATGTTTTCATTTCCTTTAAATAAGTACATAGTAGTGAAAATGCTGAATCATAAGGTAGGTGTATATTTAAATTTACATGAAACTGCCAGTTTTCCAAATTAGTTGTGCCATTTTTCACCTCTACCAGTAAAGTATGAGAGGTCCAGTGGTCTTGCATCCTTTCCACCATTTGGTTTTGAGATTCTTGTCAATTTTGACCGTTCTGGTGGGTGTGTGGTTGTAACTCAATGTAATTTTAATTTGGATTTCCCTGATCATTAATGATGTTGAACGTCTTTTTTATGTTTATTGGCCATGTGAGTTTCTTTTCAGTAAAATTGATTTGAGGGAATTGTAAAATACGATCTTGATTCTAGTTGTTAGATATACATATTGTGAATATTTTCTTGTGGCTCACCTTTTCATTTTTTTTAGGTGTCTTTTAATGAACGCAAGTCTAATGTATCAATTTTTTCGATGGTTAATACTTTTGGTATTCTATCTAGGAACATAGATATTTGCCTACCCACCCCTCTCTGGTTTTACATTCTCCTGGGTTTTCTTCTTTTTTTTTTTTCTTTATGGTTTTAGGTTTTTTTATTTAGGTTGGTAAAATTTTTTGAGTTAATTTTGGTGAATGGTTTGAGGCATGCATCAAAGTTCACTTTCTGATGGAGGAAACCTGTAGACAAGCACTTTCTGTGAGCTTTGCTTGCACCTTCCCCCAGAGCAGCCAGCCTGAAGCCCCGCTGTCCTCCGCAGCCTCTGCAGGTGTTAGATGCTTTCTGCCTTATGAAGCACTTCCACAGGCCTTAATTAAACAATTCATTGTTATCCTGGGGCCGTGGGTGGCTCAAATGGCAACTTGTAGGAATTTAGAAGAGGGAGAGTTTCTTTTGCTGGTCAACTTAAGGCTCCTTGAAGGAGGTTCTTTAGATGGGCTTTGAAGAATGGAGAGGATTTTGGTTCCTGGGTGTTAGAAATGAACTCAAAATCAGCAGTACTGTGCCTCTGTCCCTTGCTGTGGGAAAGGTGTTCAGTGGGACACACATGCACACACATTTGTGTGTGTATGTTTGCACATCTCTATCTATACATAGATATCTACATCTGTGTCTCAATTCAATCTATATCTACATTTGTCTTTATCTGTATATTTAAATCAAAATCAATAGCTATTTCTATATCTGAATCTACATGTGTAGGTTGATCTCTCTATCTCCAATCTACAGATCTGTTTCTAGAAATCTCTAGGTTTAAGAGTAATTGACAGACTCAAAGTTTCATGGAACTTGATGGCACAGTCTGAACACTTCAGTAGGCCTGGGCACAGGACAGCTCCTCCAACCTGCTAAGAGATTTGTCAACCCTCAACCCTCTTCCTATATAAGCGGTAGACCTATAGATCAACATTGAGAGGACTCTGAGAAATCCCAGGCTAAGCTTATTATTAGGGCGATGGGCCTGGAGACAGGAAGAGATTTGTCCCCATGTCCCATAATAGGTCGTTGGCAGAATTTAGAGCACAGCTGGCATTGCCTAGTTCTGGGACCTGAGCTCTCTATATTTGCCACTTCTCATACTCCTAGAGCCAAGTAGCCCTTCTTGCCTCTGAGCTTTGGAGCTTTCACAATGCTCCGTGATGCTGTTGGCAATCCTAATCCTCTGTGTGGTCAGAGAATAATGGGGCATTAGCCCTTGCTAATTTCCCTTTGTAGACCTGGAATTTTAAGCCATCAGAGCCCCTCTCCTCTCTCCTTCTAAAAACTCATGAGCTGTTTGAGGACAGGAGCTGTGTTTTAGTGACCTTGGCATCCCCATATTTTATGAACCAGTACCTCAAACCGTACTCTGCATGTCATATAACCAAGAAGCTGCTGAAGTTCTACTTCAATAGGGAAACATTCAGGCCAACATATCAGTCTGAGCCCAGCCAGCAGCTCTGCCAAACAACTATCTCAGGTTGAGTAACTTCTGTTTTTCTAGTGGCTTTGATGCTTTTGATATCACTATTTTCTTTTTAAGAGCCCATCTACCTCCCCATACCCTGTGATTTTTGTTTTGTCATAGTGCACATGCTGTACAATTAGGTTTGAGGCTCAACTTGATTCAGTCCAGATAGGATGCTGGAGGTTTCTTCCTACAACATAGACCACACCAAAATATAGTAAAGGGGGTCTGGTTTGTCTGTGGGGAGCCCAAATGTTTCACAAAGCAGGACAGTTGATGTTCAGGTGTCAGTTGACTCTGAGGAGGCCATTAGAGGGGGGCCCAGGTCTAGGAGGGACAGAGGACAGTGTTTGCTGGCTTGAGCTCTTGGCCCAGGAGTCTGGAGGCCTCTGGCTTTTCTTTTGGGTTTCCGTGGACACACCCCATAGCCCCCAGTGCTGGAGAGTCCCAAGGGAGCCCTGAGCGTGACTCTATCACTCCATCATTGGCAGCAAGTGCTCCTGAATTTGCTGCCACGGGAGTTGTAAGATTCCCACAGCTTAGCGTGCCTTGGAGAGAAAGGACCCATCTGAGCACGCTGTTCTTCTTGGAGCCTGAGTGTCCCTTGAAATTAGATTCCCTTTGTTTATTTTCTCATAGCCTTAGTGATGGGTTCCTGCTGACTTAGAGAGAAGCTATGTATCCTGTGGAGGAGGCACTGAATGGCTGCTTTTTAAATCCAAATTTGGGGAAGTCTCTATGGCCCCCAACTCTCTTGGGGACCTGGGCAGAGCTCAGCAACCATCGGTTGCTGGAGGCTACTCTCCATTGGGGAGGGCTCAGTATTAGAGTGTGAGCCTTGAGGTGCTGGCCAAGGTGGCCAGGGCCTGGGGGCCAAGAACAGAGCTTAGTTCTACAGCCTGCCCTTTGTAAGCCAGTTTGAATCATCTACTGGGCTGGTCCACACATTGACGTATAATTTAGGCTCTGTTGGTGGGTCCCAGCTAGAGTGTTCTCTCTGTCTCAGCCTTTTTTTTTTTGTCATTCAGACCTCACTCATGGAAGCCTAGCCTTGTCACCTCTTCTAGAAAGTTTTTCCAACTCTGCCCAATTTAAATAAATTTTCCATTCATGTTGTGGTCTTATTATATGCCAGTCTTTGGGCATCTCCCTACATTGGCTTCTAGCAATATCCATTTGTTTTCCCCACTTAACCTCTTCCTTTGCTCTGATAAGTTAGTTTTGTCTCTGCAGTAAGAGTGGGGCCTGTGGGGGCAGAGACCAGGCCTGATGCAGCCCTGATTGTCTCATGCACTTAGCACCTGGACAGTGGACAGTTTGAGGGCCACCCCCAACATGAGGGTTTCTGTGGTTTCCGGGTCTTACTGCTCACTCTGTATTCCGTGTCTCCAGTATTCCCTCTGGGGAATGCCTGGTCTGCCTGGTCTGGCAGAGTGTTTGGCAACGGGGGCTGATCTAGGGAGCTATCTGGGGTTCCCTAATGTTGTCCTCCTGATGCCATGCATCAGGAGCTCCTGACGTAGCCCAGGTGGGAGTGAGGTGATGAAGGTGGGGGAGGCAGGCATGCATGGGGATGAAGGAAGAATCACTGTTTCTTCATGGGGCTGTGGCGCCTCAGATCAACACAAAGTACCTCCTTGTTGGCTCTTGTTGGCAGAGCAGTGGCCTGGCAGGCCTTGCCCACGTGGCTGATGAGGAGCTTCCTGACTTCTGAAGGCCCATTGACCTCTGGACAGATCCGGGCTGCTCCCCAGATCCCTTGCAGATTGAGCTTGTTCTGGGCTTTCCAGAATGTGCTTCCCATCAAGCCTTCCTGTAGCTAACCTGAGCGTTTGAAGTGGGGAGCAAGGTAAGTTGATACCCGCTGTAGCTCAGGGTCTAGTTGAGCCTAGCAGCCCAGCCCTGATTACACAGGCCTGCTATGTGACCAGCCACATGGCTGACATGCAGGGGGACCGGAGCAGCATATGATTCCCAGGAGGGAAGAAAGCAGGTCCAGGGCCCAAGTCCTGATGGACGATTGTTATTACAATGTGTGTGCAGTTGAATGACATCATGCTACGGAGTGCATGAATTTTTTTTGTCAGTCTTTTAACACAAGTTTATGTTTTTCAGACCTTAAAGCTGCAGGTCATTTTTTACATTTGCTATTGAGAGCAGATGTGACTGATCCCTATCGGGTTCTACTGAAAAACGGTGGGGTTGCAGAAGGTCAAATGCAGAATGCCTTTCAATCTCCATTATTATTTCCTCCACTCAGTGGCCTCAGCAGGAAGCCCATGCTTGGAAATGGTGGCCTTCCGAAGACTCTCAAGCCTCATAGCCCAGCCCCTGACCACATGATCCATACACTGTGAGCCACTTCTAGGCTCAGCATGCGGCCAGGCCTGAGAGCCTCAGATCACGGGCAGAAGACTTATCACTCTCTGGGGCTCAACTTCCCCACAACAGGAGTGTGGATTGGGATTGCCAAATCCCGAGAAAAGCTCATAACTCTGCTGTTCTTTAGTTTTGTAACTCTTGGGTTTGGAGAGGCCCAGACTGGGGGTCTTATCTGGCTTTGCTACATGTTGCTACAGCATTTTGGGGAAGTTCAGGGAGATGCTTCTAATGGGGGTGAACATCCACCACTTAGTTCCAACCATTGGCAGATTGACCTGGTAGGAGGGATGGGATTTTTTTTTTAAATTTTTTAATGTTTGTTTTTGGGAGAGAGAGAGTATACAAGTTGGGGAGAGACAAAGAGACACAGAATTTGAAGCAGGCTCCAGGCTCTGAGTTGTCAGCACAGAGCCCGACATGGGGCTCTAACTCACGAAGTGTGAGATCATGACCTGAGCTGAAGTCAGATGCTTAACCGACTGAGCCACCTAGGCATCCCTGGGGTCATCGGGCAATTCTTGAGGGCAGCTCTGTTTTCAGAGGCCACTTTCATAGGAGAATTTCCATCTCAGAATTGGGAAAAGACACTACCTCCAAAGTCACATTCTTTTATTCACAGAAGTATTGGTGGCAAGTGTAGGGTGAATAGGGATGGGCCCAGTTAAAGACCCCTGATTGGTGTCCATGGTTGTGGGGAGCACTGACTTGTGAGAAACTGAGTCCGAGATCCTGATGCAAAGCTGAGAGGTCCAAGGTTTCAGAGACTACATCCCTCAAACAGAAAGACCACATTTACTTCTGAGAGCACAGTCAGACCTGTCCCGGTCTGGCATGGCAGATAGCACTAGCTGTTCCCCTCCTTGAGCTGCCGCCATGGAAAAGTAGTGACGGATGTACATGGGACATTCTGGGGAAGGGCTTTTGATTCAGGATCTTTGGCTCTGTATATTCTTAAAAAATTTTTTTTAATGTTTACTTATTTTTGAGAGAGAGAGACAGAGTGTGAGCAAGGGAGGGGCAGAGAGAGGGAGACACAGAATCCTTCGCAGCTCCAGGCTCCGAGCTGTCAGCACAGAGCCCAACGCGGGACTTGAATCCACAAACCGAGAGAGCATCACCTGAGCTGAAGTCAGACACTTACCTACTTAGCCACCCAAGTTCCCCAAAAGTATATATTCTTTTAAAGAAGTTTATTCTTGTCTTTGGCTTGTGATCATCCTTTTGTTTACAATGTTTGTTCTTGGGAACTTGGTGCACAGCAGCTGCTCAGAGGCCTGCTGATGGGTGAAGCCGGCGCGCTAGCCCAGGCCGCCGAATCTCAGCATGGAGGGGTACACAGAAGTCCTGAAGGCCAGCTAGGTTTGCCAGCAACAGCAGGAATGGCAGGACACTCCCCTTTTCTCCGACTCTTTAGTCTCCGTCTCTAAAACTAAGACAGTTAGAGCCACCTCACAGCTGAAGCCAAGGCTGTGTGTCCTTCCAGCTCAGGCTAGGGAATACTGTTCTAGCTATTTCTATAAACCTCTCAATGGCAAGGATTCCAGGACTCTGATGCCACAGCTATGAAACAGTCATTATCCTATCTTTCCTTCCCTTTCCTCATGGGGACAGCACGGGGACAAGAGGCACCCAGGGAAGTCCTCTGAGAAGTCATGAGGTCCCACCTAGTGCTCAGGCTGGTGTGCGGGTGGGTGGGGGGGGGATAACAAAGAGTTAAACATTTTGGCAGAAAGCAAGCTGTTCATTTTCCAAGGGAATCTTCTTCAGACACCTTAGGTTGGTCTTACGTTAAAGAGGAGGCAGCAGTTTTTAGCATGGGGCTCTGAGGAGAGGAAGGCCACAGCAAGTGCTTCCTCAGGCCTCATGGGAAATTTGCCAAGCAGTATTAATAAAGGCATCTTCCCCCCCCCCCCGCCCTTTCTTCAACATCAGATGCCAGGTTACGGTTGGCTAAAGCGCTGTAGCATTGGAGCCAGTTAATCTTCTGAGTCCATATTTTTTATGGGCACTGCGGGAGCTGTCCTGGGTTTCTGTTTCCAGCAGTGGGATATCAGGATTTGTATCCTATGGTATATCCAAAGAATAATTCTGCTTCCCTTTGATGTTCCTTGGACATCTTGAGGCACTTAGGGTGCATTCTCAGGGAAGGTTGGAGGACGGGCTTGCAGGGCCTTCATTATGTTATTAAAATAGGTCCAGTGAAAGAAGACCATGAATTTCTTGAGCAGAAAGCTGCGTTGCTCAGTGGAAGCCTGGTTCAGAAGTCATTTCTTGCCCTGACTTCTTGAACCAAGAGCGATATTTTATTGCAGTTTGGGCAGAAGATGCTTTGCTGCCTGTGTAAATGTTTCACAGTTACAGGTTAACTTGGATTGTTTTTCCTGACATTTGGAAGATCATACCTTAATGAAACGTAGTTCAGATTGAAAAAAAATAAAAAATGTTGTCTGTTTATAGCCTTAGAATTCATCTACCAAATCGCTGTTACTTTGGGGATGATTGTAACAGTCTTCTTGAGTGGCAGTTTTCTCCCCTGGTCTTTGCTCAGGAACCCAGCCAGCATAGCCCAGCCAAGGTGACTTTCCTAAAGGGCTACTTCCATCACATAGCTCTGCTCAAAAGGCTTCAAGGGCTCCCCACTGTGTCCAGAAGAAAAGTACAATTAGCCAAATCAGACCCTCCTATCAGCCCTGCTGAGCCCTTCCAACCCTGTCTCAGGTGGGGAGCTTCCTGCAGCCCCAAGAGGTACTCTGGCTGCGTCCCCCAAGCCCCTAGCTGCTGCCTCAGACCCTTGTCTCTGTTAATGCTGTTACAATTCCTAGCATCCCTTCTCCATCACCCCTCACCTCTAGCCGTTATCATCTGGCTCACCCCCTTGTCCAGGACAACCCTC
Organism: Suricata suricatta; assembly: GCF_006229205.1. Classification (NCBI taxonomy): domain Eukaryota; kingdom Metazoa; phylum Chordata; class Mammalia; order Carnivora; family Herpestidae; genus Suricata; species Suricata suricatta. The sequence goes on from NC_043703.1 coordinate 150,698,481, forward strand.
ACCCCTTTTTAAAAAGTCTTCTCTGATCATTTCAGCACTCTGCACTTCCCTTTCCTTAACCCCAACTTGACACTGACATTATGGAGACACAGCTGGGGTATTGGGAAGAGTAACATAGCCCTGGGTTTGAAGCTTGCTGTGTGACCATAGGAGGTTTGCTTAACATCTCTGATTTTCACAGAGACACAGATACCAACTGCACAAGTTCACTGTGTGGGTTCATAAGACAATTTAGATGAAAACTATGAGTGCCGCATCTGCAGTTGGTGAGCACACTCACAATGTTAGTTTCTTTCCTGACTTATGGCACTTGCTACATTCAAATAAGTATACTTGTCTGAGCACCTGCCATGCTGCGGCTCTTGGGTTCTAGTTCTTGGAGAGTGGGGACTCAGCGGTCTCTCCGACAGTGACTTGCACATGAGGGATCCAGCCCCTGAGTGCATGAAGATTATGTAGAAGGAAGGCTGACAGGCTTCCAAAGGTAGTGCCTGTCACCTCACAGCTGAGCCCACTGGCTGGTTGAGTTACCTTGTCTCTCTTTCCTAGAAAGCAGTAAGGGCCCTCAGCATGGCCACAGGACTGAGAGGAGGGAAGAGGTTGATGCAAATCATGGCCCAGTCCTGGGGGCACAGGAAACATGTCAGTAGTGAGCCTAACTGGCAACCTCTTAGCCAGCTGACCTGTCTTGCCTGTGTCCTCCCAAAGAAACCAGAAAGGAATGCCAGGGGACTGTGGGAGGATCTTGGGCGGTTGCAGAGCGGGGCTGGGAAGAGCATTTGAAGAGATGCGGGAGAACAAAACTAGGGAAGGGAGGGGACAGAGCCACGTCAGTGCCCGGGGGAGGTTCGCTGGGCTGAGGCTCCGGAGGGCAGCCAGAGGGACAAGTGGGAGGCTGCTCTGTGGATAAGCCGGGCAGTGGGAAGGTCCAAGCCCACTTCGGTGGCTTGCACCTGGTCTTCTACGATCTTGTCCTGACAGTCTAGGTGGGCCCCCTCCAGGGCTCCACACCTTGCTGTGAGGTCCTCCTCACATTTTACCTGTTTCCTGACTCCTCGTTAGATCCTTCACAAGAGGAAGCTGTCCTCAGCGTGCCGTCCTCTGGGAGCCTTTCCTGACATCAACGCTGTCTCTGTACTCCGCTGTGTCGTTGCCAATGGCCAGTGCTCTCTCCTATCACCGTGTCCATCCCCGTCCTACTGACCGATGCCCAAGGAGACTTTACCATATCCCTGGCACCGCACTGAGTGCCCGACATGGAGTCTCTCTCTCATCGTCCCACGAAGTGCCTGGGGTGGGTGGCACTTTCAGCCTGTGAAAGCTGAGGCTCGGCAGGTGCGGGATTTGCCTCCAGGCCTACAACCTGGCAGACCTGAGCTCAGCCTGCCCCTGGGGTTTGCCGTGCTCCCTGCGGGGCGTCTCGTCGCACCTGCCAAGGTGCCCCACTAGCAACAGCTGTTTTCCTGTCACTGCCGTGCCTGTGATGGCCGCAGTACTGATGCCGACAGTGCGCTGCTGCCTGCGGCGACAACCACCATGACCGTGTCAGCCGCTGTGACTGCAGCGACAGCAACAGTGACTAGGCAACTGGAGGCACGACGACCCTGACAGCCATACCTGTAGCCACTACAACCAGCTCCCACGACCCCCTGGTTGGGCTGGGCCCCCTTCAGGGAAGTGACCCTTCCTTCCCACTCCTTGCTTCCACCAAGACAGCATGCTCTGGGGCCCGGCTGCTTAGGGTCACATCCTGGCTCTGTCCCTTACTAGCTGTGCAACACTGGGCAGGTGACTTTATCTTTCTGTTCCTGGGTTTCTTCCCTGTAAGGGGTGCTAATAACGACAGGCCTCACTCACAGGGCCACAGTGCGGGTTGAGTGAGCTGTCACACAGCAGGGCACGTGGGACAGTGGCTGGACACAGCAGGAACTCTGCGTGATGGCCACTTTAATCAGCATGCCCCCTCTGCCCCCCACCAGAGCACCTTGTTCCAAGCGGACTCTCATAAGTTCTAATTGTGAGGGAAGGTTCTAGAGTGCTGAGCAATGTGGCTGAGAGGCTTGTTTGGGAACCCGGGAACGTGTGAGGACGACCACTGTTTTAGGAACCACCACGGAGGAGCAAGTGTGTGCATTGGGCGAGCAGCACTGCGCTGGTCATGTCGGAGAACCCACAGCGTTTCCCGGACACTCTGGGTGTGTCCCCAGGATCAGCTGGAGGAGCCACTTCTTGAACTGGTTTGAGAGGAGAGGTAGCACTGGGAGGAGCTGGAAAGAAGGGGAGGCTCTAGTGTGGCAGAGTGAGGGCAGGAGAGGACAGGGACAGAGCCTGTCTCTGGGCAGGGGGAGGTGTTTACTGAAGGGTTCGGGGCTGCAGTGTCCATGTGTGTGCAGTAAAACAGGCCAGGCATCCGTGTGGACAAAAGACCCCCAAGTCCCGGGCTGACTGTGAGGGGGTGCAAGGCCCACCGTCTACTCGATTCCCTAGGCAGATGCGCTCATCCTCTCTGAACCCTTCAGAGCCTGGCCTGCGTCTCCCTTGCTGCTATGGCCAGGCCAGGGCTCTGACATCAGACGGACCTGGGTTCTAGGTCATAGCTAATTCACACCAACTGTGTGGTCACAGGGCTTTAGGGGAGTATTTGCTCACTTTCTTCTGCAAAATGGGGACAAGAGTACATCATGTTATTATGAGGATTCGATTACATGGTATTTGTCAAGGGTATTGCCCACTGAAGACAATAAATCGAAGTATTTTAATCTTCTCAAGGGGTGGCTCTCAAGCTGGCAGGGTCAGTATCACACAGGAACTTGTCAGCTATGCAAATACTCAGATTTCGTCCCAGACACTGAATCTGAACTCTGCGTGGGGCCCAGCACTTTGGGCTTTGACGAGCCCACAAGGCTAAGAACCTTGATCTGATGCAGGCCCAGGGTGAAGTGAGGCGCACACGCCAGGCTGCTCAGCGCGGGGGCTGGTGCACAGTCGGTGCTCAGTACCCGAAGCTCCCCCTCTTCCCTCCTACCTGGGCAAGTTTTACCCGAAGAGGTTAATGCTACTGCAGACCTCCTGGAGGTGAAAGGGCCTTGTTCCCCTGGAGGATAGACACATTATGACGGCTTCATTTGATTAAAAGGGGATGTTGATCATTAGTTATGACCCAAATTTCTTCTCTCCCCAGCAATCACTCAAAGTGTTCCCAGATGCGCAGGGGGCTGTTGGTTACCTGCAAACACAACATCCCTTTATAATGAGGACGCTCGTGCGAATGGAGTCTCAGGGAAGTCTCGAGGCCTCCCCGCCCCCTCGGGCCTGCCCTACGTTTGATGGAGTGAATGATTGAGGGGAAACATATGCATTCCAGATTGGACCCGAAATGCTGGGCTTGGAGAGACAGCCCGCTTCCAGCAGCAGCCGAGGGGAGGTGGGGGAGCCCTGCAAGTATTTGTTGTTCCCGTGGGGCTAATTACGGACTTTTAGAGGCAAGTAGCCGCCCCAATTTCGGTTAGCACAGTTGTTCGTTACTGCATAATTAAGAGGAAGGGGGAGCAGCCTTGGTGGGGAGCAAGGCGAAGGGAAGGCCAAATGAAAATAGCTTGAATACTTTTGTCTGAGGAACACTGGGCCACAGTCAAGGTCAAATGCTCAACTGCTGGACACAAAGGGCCCAGGCATTGAGGCTGGCTGGGAGAGGAGTCCTGCTCCACAGGCTTGGAGATGCGGAAACAGTTCTGCCTGAGGCAAGTTGGGGTGATTCTAAGGGATTACTGCCACACTTGCCCCAAGGCGGGTTCAGTTTCGGAAAAGAATGAGCTTTGCCCCCCAGTTCAGGCTGCAGACAGGAATCTTCCATCTGCAGGGGATGGGACAGGCCTCTTGAGGCCTCTGATGAGGTGATGATGTTTAAAGGAAATTTATGGGAGGTGGACAGAACCCCGCTGGCGCGGGAAGCGAGGCAGGGTTTGCACAGTCCTGACCAGGGACCCGAAGCCAGTCAGAGTCTAAGGGCACCAAGGGCTTAGGGCCCTGCTGGACCTGGTTGTGAGCTGGGAGACAGGAGGCCAGGCACCTGACCTCACAGTGAAGGCCGTGGTTACAACAGCTCTCTCTTGCCAGGATCTAACGTGTTCTAAGCCTTTTGGGCTGCCCACTTAAGTGAAGACAGTGTCAGGCCCCTGAACTGTGGGGAGAGGGCTGAGAGCATGACAGACCCTTAGTAGAGGGAGCTCTGGGGGAAGGGCGAGCTGGTGGAGGAGGAGACCAGAAGCCAAATGTGCAGGGCAAAGGAAACAGTGGCCTTGCGAATAGCTCCTCTTGCAGTGGGGCTCAGAGGGTTCTGGAAATCTTTGGTTTAAAGAAAGCTTGAAAACATAACAGGGGAACAGGAGGCTTTGGCCTGGGAGTCAGGAGCCTTGGGTTTTAACTCAGTTTTGGCTGGTTAACGGGCTGTGGGACCTCGAAGAAGTTTCTGCCATTTCTGGGCCTTATAGCCTCATCTGTAGAAAAGGAGTGGAGTGAATGTTCTCAAGGGCCCGTGTGAGGAGAGACTGGCCCTTGGCTTAAACCAAGAGAAAATAGAACTGCAGTAGGTTTTCTCTTTGATCCTCAGCTTCATAGGTGGGAGGTGAACTTGAAAGACACAGGAAGGGGTTGGGGGCATACTTCTGAGTGGTCAGAGCTGGGACCACACAGGCTACATCGGCTGTGTGACTGGCTTCTAAGGACAGGACTGCAGGTTGAGTGAGGAGAGACCCTCCCCCCCCAGTACACTTAATATTTAACCAAACCTCTCAGAAAGTTTTGCTTCATGCAGAGAAACTCTTCCTCATCTTCCATAATCTGCTCAAGGAGGAAGGTGGGTATTTGGGGATGTCTTCGGAAGGAAAGTTGTTGTTAAGCTTCCTGTTGCTGCTGTGACAAATACCACAAACTTGGTGGTCGGAAGCTTGTAAACTTGTTATCTTACAGCTCTAGCGCGTGGAAGTCCAGGGGCGTCTGGGTGGCTCAGTCGGTTAAGCGGCTGACTTTGGCTCAGGTCATGATCTTGCGGTTTGTGGTTCAAGCCCTGTGTCAGGCTCTGTGCTGACGGGAGCCTGCTTGGGGATTCTGTGTCTCCCTCTCTCTCTGCCCCTCCCCTGATCACGCTCTGTGTCTCTGTCTCTCAAAAGTAAATAAAGGAAAAACAAACAAACAAACAAACAAACCATTCAGAGTGTGGAAGTCCAAACTAGGTCTCACTGGGCTGAAATTCAGGCGCTGGCAGGGCTGTGTTCCTTTGGGAGACTCTCAGGAATGATCTGTTTCCTTGCCTTTTCCAGGGTCGGGAGGCTCCCCAGGTTCCTGGGCTTCTGGCCCCTTCCTCCTTCTGCAAAGCCAGCAGAGCAGAGCAAGACTCGCTGACACCGACTTGTCTGCCTTCCTCTTCCGTGTTAAGGACTTGTGTGATCCAGGACCCCCCTGGACCATCCGGGCTACTCCCCCTATTTCAGTGTTCTAGGAACTAAGGCCTGGGCATCTTTGGGATGCCATTATTCTGCCTGCCGCAGATAATAATTTGCAGAGAGCAATCCCAAGCCCAGAATGCCCTGGGCCCCCAGTGACAGTGGTCTCATCCCTAAAATTGGTTCTCAGGCAGCCTTCTGAGTTGGGGGAAGTCTTCTTGCCCCGACTCGGGCCAGGTGTCTTCCTCAGGATCTCTCCTTCCCACAGGAACAGCTGTCACTACACTGTTGAACACCCCGGCCTCTGTGGGTGGGACACCGGGTAAGCGAGCTTCCCCAGGATGAAGGAGATCTTTCATTCAACCATGATGTTTTTTCGGTTGCAGGGGGGAGTGAAGATGGGGAGTTCCAGACTGAGGTGAACTTAGTTTATTCATTCCATAAAGAGAGACTCATAATAGACCCATTGAAGTCTGTTAACTCTTTCCCTGCTGTGTGAGGCTTAACTCCCTTTAAAATGTCAACAACTTTTGAAAGCAAGGGGCTATGATTTGCTTACCAGGGGCCTTTCCTCAGCAAAATTTATTGTCCGAGAGATGCCATAAAAAGTTTCCCAGGCTCTGGACCGCTCTTGCCTCACCAGCCTCTTTTCGGGCTTTTTCCATAAGAATTTCACTTTACTTTTTTTTTCTGTTTCGTTTGCAAGGCGAATTTTTTTATTTTCAAAGCTTCATTGTACAATAGGAGCTGCAGTCTGTTTGTACAGTGACTTGACTTTCTCGTCACCTAATCTAAGTATCAGACATTCCTCTGGGTTGGTGGCTGCTTTCCCCAAGGCAGAACGCTAGAAGAATGTCACCCATCCATTGCTGTTTGGGAGGAACTTGTTACTGAGTATCCCCACGTAGGGCTGAAGCTCCAACAGAAAAGACTGGCATCTTCTTCACTGGTTTTCGGTGGTAGTTTTGGGGAACCTGTCAGACTTCCTCCATAGACCTCCTGGGTGTGGGAAGAAACCCATTGTTATACAGCTAGATAAATTGGAGAATGTCTTTTAACTAAATAAAAAAATACAGCATGCTGTATTGCAGCGGGAAAGAAATGAATCCGTCTGCTTATGAGAGACAGTGGGATCCTTGACTGGATCCTGAGGGACTTTGAGCTTTGTTCTGGTCGGTTTGTGTCCATAGAGTGGTTCTTGGCCAAGGACGCCCCACTGCACTTAGGGTTCCTGGCTTTCTCCCCACTATCCTGGAGACAAAACAGACACATGAAAGGATCTTACCTCTAACAATTCTGCAGTTTTGCTTCTGCTAAAACTCAAACTGGACCTATTTTTAAGTCAGAAGTTTGGTTCTATTGGACAGCAGCCCCATCCAATAGAAGTAAAATTTGTAATATAAATTATGTATGTAACTTAAAGTTTTCTAGTAACCCCATTAAAAAGTAAAAAGAAACAGGTGAAATTAATTTAAATAATATTTTATTTAACCCAGTATATCTAAAATATTATCATGTCGACATGTAATCCACACAAAAACATTAACAAGACACTTTACATTCTTTGCATTTGGTCTTCAAAATCCAATGTGTATTTTACACTTAGAGCACAGCTCAATCCAGATACTAAGTTTTCCTTGGCAATACTTGATCTATATTTAGAATTCATAAAATTGAGTGTTGAAAAAGTAAGTGCACATACCCAAACTGTTTCAAACATACTTAAAAGTTTTCTGAAGATGGACTCCAGGATCAGTTTTTAATTTTGTATTAATGAAAATGTAATAAAATTAGATATCCAGCTCCTCAGTTACAAGAGCCATGATTCCAGTGCTCCCTGCCCACGTGTGGCTCAGGAATGGACTGGTCAGTGCAGATCCAGGGCTCAACAGGCCCAGAGCCAACATGTGATTTGGGGCTGGGAGGCTGAGGATTTGGGTGGGGGTACAAAGAGCCCTCCCCCCACTGCAGAAGCCACAGTATCGATTCTGATCTCCTGCCTTACTGCCCACTGCTCTGAGTGCTTGTAGAAGGCCAGAGCCCTGCTCCTGTGCAATCATTAATTCATATATTCAATGAAATTGGGTACTGGTGCTGGGTATTGCCCTGAGTTACGCAGAGGAGTCTTAGTGTATTGAAACATAGACATAGGGCATAGACAATATGTAGGCAAACGAATAAGCATGATCATTCCAGAGAGTGAAGATTGCAACAAAGAAAACAGGAGATAAGTAGACAATAATAATCCTGTAGGTGGCTAGATAGAGTGGAAAGTTCTAGAACAGGTCAAGAGCCCTCTTGAGGATGGGCCATTGGAACTGAAACAAGGGGAAATGAAAATCTGAGAGCATGATGATGCCAGTCAGAGGGAGAATTCAGCGCACAGGACTGGGGGCTTGAAAACCAGAAGGCCTTGGGGCTGGAACCCAGCAAGATTTTCGGCAGGATATACGGGAATAGGAGGCTAATGTCTTCAGCCGTTGGCGAACTATCCGCGTCACCATGCCAGCATGGATGGAGCTCAGGCTCCAGATTTGGACTGCCTGTGTTCAAATCCCAGTCCATCCACTAGCTGTGTGCCATGGTGCTGTTACTTAGCCTTCTGTGCCTCTCTCCCACATTCATAAATTGGAGTTACCAATACCATCTATCACGTTGCTGTGAAGATTAAATGTGTTATGACATGTAAACATCTGGGAAATTCCAAGGGCCTGGAAGTGTTAGCAACTGTTACAGTTCCTTCATCAAACATGTCTTGAATGACAGCCTGGCCAGCCCAGGGCTGAGCGCTCTCACAATTCCAGAAACAAAATGAGGACATGAGAGAGAGTTAGCCAAAGTCAGGTTTTGGTACCCGTGTTTGCAGCATCCTCTCCCCAGTGGCAGCTGCCCCACCGTAAGCTGAGAGGTTCCTACAGGAGGACACGGGGAATGTCCAGAGTCCAGATGGAAAGCTGGTGTCTGCATTCATGACTCACACGGCCCATGGAGCAGGTGTGTGTGTCGTGGTTGGGCCGCAAGATCATCTCTTCTTGGCCTGAGGGCCGAGCCTTGGCCTCTGAGCCCATTCCCATCACTTGTCCCTCCCATCACTTGTTTGTTGACAGGTTATCATGGCAACAGAGCAGGAACAGAAAAAAAGTCAATAATCAGCACAGAATAAAACAAAAATTTAGACTTTGGTTTTAAATCAATTAAAATCCTGTCTGTAGTGTGTCTTTCAGGTTTTGTTTATTTTCTTCAGTCTTGGGGTATCTCTGTGTCTCCTGCCTCAGAGAACAAAGTGATTTAAAAGTAAATTCACCTCTAAGCTTCAGAAAATCAGTTTTCTTTTTCCCCACATAAAATGCCTGTGAGGGAAGACCCAGTCCATCACAATGATTGCACAACATTTGTGCAATGATTGCACAAAAGAGAATGAAATCCCCAGGAGCAATTCCCTTGGGAATTGGGGGTTTGGAGGGCCAGGCCACTCGTGCAGGGCCTGGTGAAGGAAGACTTCAAGAGCAAATATCATCATCCTTTGTTTTGAAAGTCTCCATGAAGGCTGGACTGTGTTCAAGGATTCCCGATGAGTGTTCAGAACGTTCCAGAGATTAGGAACGAGGCCTGGTGACATTCCCCCCACCCCCAGACATTAATTACTAATGTGTGGGACATTCAGGACCTTGATTGGGTGCACAGCCAAGCACAAGATTTGGAGGAAAGGCTCAGTCCAGCCCTGGAGCTCACCTCTGCTCCATAGCTTGAGAGGAGATGAATGTGGCCCCCACAGGTTCAGAATCTGAAATGCTAATCTGAGGAGCAAAAGTGGGCACTGCATAGGCCCTAGGAATAGAGCAGTAAGCAACAGAGACAAAGCTTCCTGTCTACCATGGGTCCCATGTTTTAGTTGAGGGAAAAATCCTATAATTATATATTATCCTATAATCCTATTGTACTATACATAAGCAGCATATACAGTCTATTAAACATTGATGTGCACCATGATGGGAAATAAAACAAGCTGGTTGGGTATGTGTATAGGGTTCAATTTTAGATAGGATGTCCAGAGACAGCTTCACTACAAGGTTGACATTTGAGTAAAGATCCAAAAGGAGTGACTGACCCACTGAGATCTCTGAGGAAAGAGCATCCCAGAGAGATAGCAGGGGCCCAGGCCTCAAGGCAGGATTCCTCCTGTTCATTCCCTTGAGGGAATAAGCAGGAAGTGAATTTAGAGAGGTAATAATAAAGGGATGCAGTGGGGTGGGATACAGATTCTTTAGGGCTATGTAAGGATGTTAGCTTTGAATGAATGAAATGGAAGCTTCTGAGTAGAGAGGTGACATGATCGACCTCATTTTTAAAGGATCCCTTTGGCAGAAGCAATTGTGGTAATCCAGATGGGAGATGATGTGGCTTATTTGGGATGATCAGCCGTGGAAGTGCTGGGAAGCTGTCAATCTGGACATAATTCAGAGGCTGAGCTGGTACCATTCGTTGTCAGATTCGGTGTTGGGTATGGGAGAGAGGAGTCAAGGAGGACTCCAGGAGTTTTGGCTTGTGTATTAGTCAGGGCTCTACTGAGAAACAGAGCCAGTAAGATGTGAAAGAACTGGCTCATGGAATATCAGGCTGGCAGGTTTGAAAAATGCACGGTAAGCCATCAGGCTGAAGACCCAGGGAAGAGCTGATGCTGCAGTTCAAGTCTGAAGGTCATCTACCTGCATAGTTTCCTCTCGCTTGGGGCAGGCCAGTCTTTTTTCTATTCAGGCCTTCAGCTGATTGGATGAGGCTAGCCCACATTATAGAGGGCCCTCTGCTTCACTCAGAGTCCACTGATTTAAATGTTAATGTCATCCAAAACACACCTTCCCAGAAATATCCAAAATAGCATTTGACCATATGTCTGGGCACTGTGGCTTAGCCAAGTTGACACATAAAAGTCATCCGCATAGTTTGGCAGCTAGAAGATTGGCATTGCTGATTAATGAGAGGGGGAAGGCTTTGGGAGCACAGTGTAGCTGGGCAGGCAGGAGGTTGGCCAGGGGCACATTAGGTTTGAGATGCTTAGTAGACTTCTGGATGCCTACGTAGACAGCTGGCTTTGGGATCTGGATTTCAGCAAAGAGGACCAGGCAGGGGATAGATATTTACAAGTCATCGGCCCTCAGAGATGGCTTTTAAAGCTGCAAGGAAGGATGAGGTCACCGAGGAAGGAAGAAGAGAAGGCAATGTTCTGTGAGCTACCTTCTTATCAGGAGGTCAGGGTGCAGGTCCACCTGTCTGGCCAGCAGAGGCTCAGCCTCTGAGCTCCCTGCAGCCATGGAGCTCTGCCAGAGAGGTGGAAGCTGGAGGGATTCACTAGTGAGGCTAGGGTAGTGCAGGCCTCTGAGAACTTGCACTCTCGTTTGAAATGCTTCAGGCTTCAGCTCTGAGATATGGCTGGTGGTTTCCCGTTTCATTTAGTTATTCATTCGACACCCTCTTAATGAATACCACCTCTGTTTCCTGTCTGTCTCTCCCAAGGATGCATACACATCAGGAAGTTTGGTGGGCAGATACATTGGAGTGAAATGGGAAATTGCAAGTGGGTCCTAGAGGAAGGACAGCTTGCTAGCTGTCCTCCGGGTGAGAACCCAGCTCCTTCCTTGGGGTCTCCTGCAGCTGCCTCTCACCCCATGTCGCTGCCCCTTTTCCTGCATGTGTATCTACCTGCTGGCTATCAGCTGTGCACCAAGTACCTGGACTCACCTGCCTTCCTTGCCTGTTTGCCCTTGGCCCATGTTTGTCTATTTGGCCTGCCTGGATTGTGATGCATCAGGCCCAGATCCATGGCAGAGCACCTCCTTTCCATTCGGGAGATGGTCTTTCTCCTTTTCTTTGCACAGAGATTAAACTCCTGTAATCAACCCCAGAGTCAGTAGTAGTGGAAGGCTTAGCTTGGACATGGTCCCAGCCTGGAAAACCATCTTTTGGAGGTTACTGGAAAGTTCTATCATGCTTCAAATTCCATACAAGCTGATCTGTCGGCAGAGCCTGGTGGAGATGCCATTTAGCCTGAGCAGCAGAGACACTGAGATGCTCTGAGCCCATCTCAGGTCCTGCCCCTTCCTGCTGCTCATGCCTCTGCCTCTCTGGTCCGGAGCCCCAAGCTAACTCGTCACACCTGGCAAAGCTGGGAGCTCTGTCACCACATGTCCTATCCCATGGCTGTGCCCACCCCCAAATGCCTGTGCCCTCCCTCCTGGCCCACACTGCAGTCTTGATCATATTTCAAGGGTAATTTCATCCATCTGGCCATGATTCCAGCATCCCAAGTGTGCCCAATGGAGACTTAGATGCCAAGATTTCCCCTCTAACTAGTTTTAAGCAGACCCCAAGTGGGCCCCAAACCAGAAGGCCCCCTGTATTTTCTGGGTGAGATGTTTCCTGCCCACTGGTGCAAGCAGTGGCCTCATGGAGAAGTCAGGGTGGGCTCTATGGTGGAGGAGGCTGAGAGAGGCTTCCAGTCAGAGAGCAGGACTCAAGTGCAATGTACAAGTCAGTGAGTTACAGTAGAGCACGGCACAGAGGGGCTGGGGCTGGAGATGCAGGCTGGCTTATGGCTGCTTTATTCATGCTGTGTGTCCCTTCTTCTGGCCCTTCCTGCTGCTCTTTAGCTTGTGGTCCCTTGGGCTGGTCCCCTGGAACAGGGGTAGAAAGTGGAGGGGGCAGCAAGGAAGGAGAAACTCAGCACTGTGGGCCCAGCCCAGATGTTAGGGGTTTGCCTGCTGCTACGGGCCCTTTCTGGGGTGGGCACTTGCTATGCATGGTCTCCTGGACAGGCCTCTCTTCTTGCCACAACTTGTACCCTAATTCAAGGAGCAGATATGGGCATGTTCCTTGTGCTCTGGAACTCCTGTAGGCCAAAGCTCTGGGGTTCTGGACTGCGTGTATCCCGAGGACTCTCAGAGCTATGGGTGACCCTGAGGGCTCAGATGACATGGTCTTCTGGTGATGTCATGCCAAATGGCAGAGACAAAAGGCCAAGCTGGGGCTTACGTGATGGCAGACCCAGGATGATAGGAGGAGGCTCCGAGATCCCAAAGGATCTCAAAGTAGAGTTTACTGGGACTGGTGGCAGGGTGGTTCATCCAAAGGACAGCTGAGCATGCATTTGAAGAGCTGCAGTTTGGAGGCAGCCATTGTGCCACTTGATGTGGGTCTGAGGGTTGTTTCCTAAGCATGGGAGGAGGGTGATCAAGCCTCTGTCTCTACAACATGAAATAAAATAGAAGTGTTATACTTCGCAAATATGCACACTTGACAATGCTGATTTTCTTTGTTATTGAATAGAGTCTGCTGGCTTGTTTCCACATTTAAAAAAAGTAGCACATTAAGTCATTCCTGTGCCCACTGTGCAAAATTTGAATTCTGATCTAACTTTGGATAATACTGATACACCTTGGAAGAATATGTCTAGGCAAGTACAAACAGCATTAATTAGCTTGGTTCAATCTGCTCAGTAAACCTACCCTCTCTTCTCCACTTTGACCCACAATTCCCAGTAGCACCCATACATATTGGCAATTACTCCCTTCCCTCAAGTCCTGATTCATTAGCTTTGAAACATAAAAGTAAGAGTTATTGTCCTTTACATGCAGATTTAGATCTATGTATGAGTAATTCTGAAAGATTGTCTGCCGGTCATCCTGTATATTTCGTTTTCTTGGACTGGTGGAAATATTGTGGAAGAAGTGTCTATTAGGGCTCTAGGAAGACAGGACTAGTATTTGTCTTGTTCTTCATTGTACCTCAAACACCCAGCACTTGCAGGGACTCAGATCCTGTTGCGTCAACGTGCAGGAAAACATGTGACTTTCTCCCAGGTCACATCTTCGGTTTTCCTGAGACTTGGCGTGAGATGCAGTCCTCTCCCTGGGACCTGGGGCCCAGTCTGTGGCTCAGCTGCCTGAGGGCAGGTTTTGGACCTAAGTTTGAGATGCCTGTCAGGCATTCATGGGGAGATGCCAAGTCGGTAGCTGGAGCTGTAAGTCTCAGAGAGGTAGATATAAAATGGGCATACATGTAGTGTCTAAAGCCCTGAGGGATTATTCAGAATCCTACAAGAAGAGTAGAGGCAAAGGAAATAAGGTGGTGGGTTGCTGAGCTCAGGACATACCTATGTAGAGAAATTAGCTGTGCATGAGTGGGGCCAGCTAAGGGCCTTGAGGAGGGTTTGTAAAGCTGGGAGAACCAGGGGGCCACTGAGAGAAGGCATTGTGTGTTACTCTGCTAGATCTGCTGTAACAGAGTGCCACAAGCTAGGTGGCTCACATAGCAGAAGTATTTTATTGTCTCATGGTTCTGTGGTCTAGAAGTCTGGTTGCTTCCTTCTAAAGGATGAAGGAAGAATCCATTCCATGCCTCTCTCCTGGTTGCTGGTGGTTTGGTGGTGATCTCTGGCCTACCTTGGCTTGTAGAAACATCACCTGATCTCTGCCTGCATCTCTACATGGTGTTCTCCCTGTGTACCTGCCAATCTCCAAATTTCCCCTTTTCATAAGGACACCAGTCACATTGGGCTAGGGCCCACTCTACTCCACTACAACCTCACCTTAACAAATTACCCTTGCAACCACCTTATTTCCAAATATAGTCACATTCTGAGGGACTGAGGGTTAGGACTTCAACATATGAATGGGTAGGACACAGTTCAACCCATAACAGGTGTGTCAAGAAGTGAATAGTCAGCTGTGACAAGTCTTGCAGAAACATCCAGTAGAATGAAGAGTGTGAAGTCATGGTTGAGTCCCTCAGCCTGTGGCTTGACTGGAACAGCTAGTGGAGAGGCAAGAGCTGAAGGCAGGCAGCTCCAGGGGCCTGGCTGGCCCATAGCCCAGTCCTCTCCTCTGCTCTCTGTACTTCCATTGCAGTCACTGCCTCTTGCAAGCTCTGGTGGAAGATTTTCTGGTGGAAGGTTCTCACTTAAACACCAACGAACAATGATTTGCTAGGGAAAAGCAGCATAGGGATATTTAATGTGTAATGGTATTATCAGTGGTTTTTATCTTAATTCTGAGGTTCTGGCGGCTGGGAGTTAGAAAATACTGCCACTGAGTGCCAATGTGGAGTAGCATTGTTAGGTGTTCGGAGTCCAGTCTTGTTACATCTCAAAGAACTGAGTGCCACTGCTTATGGTGGCATTTCCTGTTTATAAGTAAAGGACCAATAGAGGCAGGCATTACCTTAAAATTCTACCATTCCATCTTCTCTCAGAACCAGCCTTCACTGGATCTCTATGCATTGCCTACAAAATGCCAGAGACTGTTCTTTGAACAGTGGGCCCAGAGACTCTCCCTGACCCCTTGGATAGCCATCCAAATCCCCACTTCCAGGTCACACTGCACACCGCTAGGTAAAGTGTGATATTTGCTCATCCCAGGTTCTTCCAACTTTTTTGGCATTCCATTTTGGTCCCCTCTGGAGGACCCATTGTTCTGGAGTTTTCCTCTTTTTAATGAATAAAATCTGCTTTCACAAGCCACTCACTTTCCTTTATGAAGAGTAAATGCCATGCTCCCCTTTGCTGGTACATGAAGCCACAGACCCTTCCTTGCAGATTCTCTGTCATTTCTGCAGCAGGTGGGGGTTGTGGAGTCTTGCAGGGACCCTCAGGCCTCAGGAGTCACTTACACAGGCAATGTCTGGCAGTAAGTGTATTGGAGGCCACTGTTGCTCTAGACCTTATTCCCCCAACCCCAGTGGCTAAAAACACCAGACAGGAATTAGGACAGGGCCAGGAGAGCAAGATACTCTCCAAGCTCTGGAAACAAGACAGCCTGAGAATCCTTCTGAAAAGACTAGCCCCACCATCTGGGCTTCCCTTGGAAAGGGCTCTGAGGAAGAAATGAAGCCTAAGAGCTTCTCACCTCCTGAGATGAACAGACTCTTCTCTTGAGCAAAGAGCAAGGTATGTTTGTATTTCTTTGACCCAAGGAAGCTGGGGAGACCATGCGGCTTGCTCAGTGCTGTTTCCATGGTGAGCCGAATCCTGAGACCAGAGAAGAGGGTGGCTCCCTGCCAGATGAGAGTGCACCTTGCACTGGGTGGTCACGGATTGGTTGTTCCCAAGTTGGTGGCAGTCACTGACTACAATCCCTATACCTGGCTTAGGGTGTTGGCTTTGCTAAGAAAACCTTTATATGGGGGATGTGGGATTGGCAGCGTACTGGCAATAAGGGAGTGTGGTCCCCACAGGTGGTCAGGAGTCCTAGTGGAAGTTTCTTAGCTCTATCCTGACAAAAGAGAGGCCAGTGTCTCCATTCATAGGCCCATCTGCTTTAAACTCTTTTAAAGGAACTAAAAGTCATAATGCAATCTAAAACATATTAAAAACCAATGGGAAAAGAAGCTTTTCCAAATGTGGTGAGAGGCTGTCTGTCTTGCTGAATGGTTGTTTATATCTTGTGGCGTGAACAAGAAATATGATCACAAATGCCCAAACCACTTCCTTGGCCAGCAGAGACCTAAATCTTCTGCCAGTCAGGGCCCTGCATTTAATCCTTTGACCCTATCTTGTGTTTGACCTCAGAAATCCCCCTCCTCCTTCCTCTGGGGCTCTCCCAGCAGCCTGAACTTTCCCACATTTCCCTCCTGGTAGATTCCACTGAACCCACTGGTTCAGATGGCATGTGGGTAAGAACTGGCTAAGGTCCAGGGATCGGAATGGGGTCTGGGCCTTGAGCCCGCCCTCCATAGTCCCAGGCTCCAGATCTGGAACATAGTAGGTATTCAGAATACTTGTTCAGGTGGGTATGATGAGCTGTAGAAGCCCAATTAGGAAATGTGGAGTCTCCCTGACCACTACCTGGTTCCCTAGGGAGGCTCAGCAGTGGATCCCATAATGCTCACTTCTCGCCTTATGGACGTTTGGGAGTGTGGAAAGGAGACAGAGGTCTGGGGCTGAAGGGGATGCCCATGAGCACTGAGCTAAGAGGAGAACCCAGGCTCATTAGTATGATTAAGAGAAAGACTATGAGAACAATCCTGGGCCACAGATAGGGCTACAGAATGGCTTGCTGTAACAAAATCTGGAGTAAAGAGTGGGTTTAAGTGTGAGCTCTGTGTGTTGCTTAACCTTTCTGCACCTCGAATTTGCCATCTACATGATGGGACTAGTAATCCAGACTCTTCCTACCCCAAAAGTTGGATGCAGAGCTCAGTAGGAGCTAGTAAACATTTGTGGCTCTTAATTGCTGTTCCTGTTGAGGGAGGAGTCGTATCCTCTAGTGATGGTTTATACAAATAGGTGGTTGGCCCACTGAGCTGTGGGCCTCACTCCTGAGTTATCTGGACGTTGATTTTTCCTCTTCCATTGGTTCTTCTCTTCTCACCTCTGACCTTTCTCTTCTTTTCTGTAATTCTCCCAAGAGCTAAAAGTATTATTCATCATCGTTTCACCACCCCCCACCCCCGCCCCTGGTGTCCCAGGGGTGCTCTCCTGGTGGGCAGAGGCAGGCAGGAGAACTCCGGCAGTGGTGGGATCAAATATCAACACCTCCTGCTTGGAGACAGATGTCACATGTGACTGGTGGCAGTGATGGTGATGTCTTGACATGTGTCGAGTGGTTTTGATTCCCAAAGGTGCACATCAGAGCAGGGGGACAGGTTTGGATAAAGCAGAACCAACCGGAATCTGAACTCTCTCTTATGCCAATGGTGCAGCTTTCCTTTTCCTTTTCTGCCCAGTTTTCATGTCTGCCTGCTCCTTGGGGCTGGACCATCCAGGCTAGCGCGAAGCCACCTTCATTCTCTCCAGAACGGGTCTTCTCCAAGAGTGGGCTGGGGTTGAACAGATTTGATATAGGTTTGGGGTGGAGAAGTAGTTTCCTCATGTGGATGCTGAGTGTAAGCACTGTCATTTCTGGGACTCCAGAGCAGAAACTGTTTGGAAGATCGTAAATTCTGCATGTCTCTCTCCCTCTCTTCTCCTTCCTCAGGACAACTTTGTAAATAGGTCCCAAACCTAAAATTCCCAGAGACTGTTAAGGAAGGCATTGGGGGCGCCAAAGGGCTTAAACCAGCAGCAGAGGTTTGGGGTCAGATATGCACCTTTAGACCTAACAGGGACCGTGAGAGCCAAGTAGAGCAAATGGTTGGGTCACACTTGCTGACCGTCATATTCCAGACAGGATCGCTTGGGCATTTTTAAACTGCAGAATTATTTTTGGAAACAGCTCTCTCAAGGCATTGTGGCCTCCTGGCTACCCACAGAGCAGCCTTTGTCAGATTTGTGCCATTGTGGCACAAATATTGAGCCCGTATTCCTCATCATGCTCTGGGGCCACAGAGATGACAAAGCCGTGTTTTCAATGGTCAGAAACTCATCCTCTAGGAAGAGAGACTAATAAGCAGTCAGGATAGAGGCAGGTCTAGGAATGAACCAAGAGAGAGGGAACACACTTCTCTGGGTGTAGGATGCTCTTAGAAGGGTTCCTGGAGGAGGCAGAGGAAGAATTCGTGTGTGAAAGATGAACAGGCATTAACAGGAAGAGGTAACAGCAGCACGGTGGAGGGGCAGGGATCAGCTCTCCTGGTTTGTCATGGAATGAAGGAGTTCCTGGGACAGGATTTTCAGTGCTAAGATGGGGACAGTTCTGAGCAGACTGGGATGGTTTGTCACTCTAGGCAGTGAAAGGGCCTCAACTTTCAGAGTTGGAAGGACCTGGGTTTGAATCCCAGCTCTGCCACTTAAAACCTGTGTGGCCATGGATTAATTGTTTAACCACTCTAATTTCTCTGAATGCTAACCCTGAGAATATACATAAGACTCTGCCTAGTCCAGTGGTATCAGTAACAGGTAGTTCTTCAGATGGAAAAAGCAGTGTTTTCAAATGCCAGGCAGGATATGGTTGGGGCAGAGTATAAAGAAGGGTGTGGTAGGAGATTGGCTGGAGATAGAAGCAGGAGCCAGATTAGAAAGGGTCTGAATAGCATCCTAAGGAATTTAGATTTTTTCCCCTAGGATAATGGTTAATCACTGAATTAATTTTAGAAAATGAGTAAGGCGAGCAGATTCCTGCCTTAGAGAGGTTGTTCTGGAGGCAGAGGGGAGAGTGGATTAGGATTTGACTCTGGAGGGGGCAGGGAGACGAGGATCATGTAGTGAAGTGAACGGGAAAAGGGAGTATATTCTGAGAAAAACAGGAGAATTCCAGAGGAGGCCACCAGCCAGTTCAGAGTCAGCCTGGGAGCCCCAGAGGTTAAAGGGACAGGAACGTCATCTTCCGAGGATTAGGTGCTGCCCGTGGACTGTGGCTACATGCCGGGCTAGCCTGGAAGGTTATGTGCTTTCCAAACAGATCCGACACCTGGGAAACTATGTGAATGAGGATGACCTCATGAGCTTCTTGGGATGTTTTGGGCCCTCTGGCTAATGTGCAGGTCCTTCCTCTCTTTTCTCCATCTTCTTCCTTGGCTTCATCCTGCATGGGAGGCTTCTTGCCAGTGCTCTGACATCTCATCATCTCCATGGTGATGTAACAATGGTGTCCTAAACATATGACCTCACCGTGTGGTTATGCAAAAGAGTACACTGGAAGGGGCGCTTGGGGGGTTTGATGAGTCTGGTTGGGATAGGAAACCCTCCGGATCAGACGCCTTTGGAGCAGCTCTTCAGCCCTTGGGAGAGGATGGACCAGCCCTGCAGTGGAAATAACTTGGACTAGACCTCTGACAATGGTCTCAGCTGTATTAGCCATTTGGAATTGGGAATGGCTTTCTGTAGATAATAATCAGAAGAAGTTATAAAAGAGAAATGACTGATCTCAACTACATAAGTTGTGTTTTTTGGTATGCGAATACTTCAAATAAATGAAAAAGCAAAGGACAAATTTGGGAAATGATTTTTAGTAAATGTAACATACAGTTATTATCTTCAATATTCAAAGAAGTAAAAGGATGAAGTTGCTTTTACAACCCCAAGGACTTAATCATCCATTTCCTATATAAAAGGTAGCTACTTTTTTGCATGGACCTCAAGCATATTGTAGTATAGAGGTGGAATTTAAGGAACGGTATTAAGCAGGCTGTGTTGTAGCTTATGAACAAGTAATAAATTGTATCATTTATCTTGAATGTATCATAGATAAGCTGCTATATAACGATTGCCACTTCAGGTAGCTGTGAAATTAGGTGATTAACTAGTTGTTACTTAACCTTCTAATTTCTGTATAAGTCTAATTACATGAAACAGAAGTTGGTGTTTTGATTTTTTACTTTGCTTTTATGTTTGGAGTGTCATAGTAACTACTGTATTGTAAATGATGGGAAATAATTGCATATGTTAAAAAAATATGAAGCTTTATAAAGAAAAAACAACAACAAAAAAACCCCCCAAAAAACCCCCAAAGAAGTAAAAGGATTAAAAATCAAACTAAGGACAAAATCCCTAGTGGAAAGTATGACAAAGATATAACCAGAAAGCGGATAAAAGGAAAGATTCATTCATTCATTCATTCATTCATTCATTCATTCATCCAATGCTTTCTACTAGTTTTCTCTCTTCTATATCTTTTTAAATTATTTTTTACATTAATTCTAGATAAGCTCTTTATTCATCTGAGATTATTTTCACATAAAATTGAATTGAGAATTTATTCTCCCCTTCTAATGCAAACCACGAATAATGAATGAATCCTATCTCTGCTCGGTAGCTCCCTTTTATGATTGTGGCATTGTGCCGTCTCCAATCTCATAGGCTCTACATGTTGGGAAGGATTGTGACAAGAATAACTCGGTCGCTGTCTCAGCTGCTTTCTCCATGAGATGGCCCTCATAGTCTGATTTGTTTGATCTTTTACCTGAATGAATCATTAGAGATGATGAACTTACATCACACAATTTCCAAAGCTGATTTCATGCATTATCATCGTGTTTTGTGTTTTGTCATGTTCCTAAAACTTAAATATTTCCCCCCTCTCTGTGACATGAGATTGTCACATGGGGACGTGGTTGCTGGGGACCATTCTTCCATGCGCTGTAATGCGGCTGTCTCAAGGATGCGCGGTGCCTGTTAGAGCCATCCGGCAAGGCTCAGTCTTTCCCCTTTTGTTCATACACTTCTTTTAAAAAGAATGTTTGGGAAAAAATTTGAAAAAATTTAGTTTGCCCCCGGAAACATGGCATTTCTTCAAGTCTGCTTTATGTCCCTCAGTAAAGTTTCAAAAAATGTTTTTAATAGACCTTGCTTTAAGGTCTCATTGCCTTAAGTTTTCTCATTATTTTTATGTTTATTATCATTATTTCACTGCTCATTTAAGAGGAGTTTTTTTTCCCCCACCACTGTATTTTCTATTATTATTAACTAGTTATTTCTGGTCTATCAGTAACCTATAGGTTTGTGTATTTTTAACTTGTAATTGCTTACTTTACTAAACTGTTCCTAGTTTTGGTAGTTTTTCTCTGAGATTTATTTTTTTTTTTTTTGTGGAATGTAGTGTCTTCTAGCAGTAATAATAATTTGATCTCCTGGGTTAAAAATATATATATTTCTGTTCCATGTTATTGGCTGGAAATAGAAAATGTGTAGTCCTGGTAGTGGTAGAAGTCAGACTTGCCTCGTTCCTAATTTTAGTGGCCATGAGCCTATTGTTTCACCATGAGCAAGATGTTGATTATAGCCTGGTAGACTGCTAAGTCTACTTTTTCTTTTTTAAATCACAATATGCATAAAAAAATATATCCTTAGACTCTTGTAGGGCTTTTTGTTTCTTTGACATATTGATGTGGACCAGTATATGCTTCCAAATCTTAAATCACCATTACATACCAGGGATAAACACAGTATTAGTCATACTGAGTTATTCTTTTAATATCTCCTACATTTGATTTATGTCTTTTTTATTTGGGATTTTTACATCTACACTTATAAGTAAGACTGATCATTATATGTGTGTGTGTATGTGTATATACAGTATTACATATGTAATGTTATAAATATATATATTTGTGCATCATCTTTGCCAGGTTTCTCATTAAATTATGTTAGTCTTATAAAAAGAATTGGGATGCTTTCCATCTTTTTCTCTGCTCTACAATAATCTGTAGGAACTCATCCATAAAACTGTCTTAGCTCACAGCCGTTTGTAGAGATAATTCCTTCCCATTATTTTCCAGTTTATTTCATGTTTAATGGTCTATTCAGAGAATATTCTTCTTAAGTCAGTTTTGGTAACTTTTATCATCCTAGAAAATTGTTTCATCAAGATGGTCATAGTAATAAACATAGATGTTCTTTAGCACTCTGGCTATGGGATGAACCTTAATTAAGTTTACCCTGATAGTCTTTGGAGCAGCTGAAGCAAACTGAGGCCAAAAGCACAGAGAATTCAAGGAACCATGGTGATCATGGCACATTCTCCAGGGTCATATAGCTTCTGAACTCCAGCCTCTACCTCTTGTCCTAAAGGACTTGAAGTCTTTCACATACTTGCCTGAAGTTTTTAGTTTTTAGTTTTATAGAGACTCCAGTGAGAAGGTTCCATTTTAATACTAGAATTCCCTCCTAGATATCTTGACATTCTCGTAGCCAAAGCCATAGGTGCCAGAGGCACTCAGAGCCTCTCCTTGGCTCTCCTTCCTTCCCATCTGGTCTTCAGTGTGAAGCATCCCTCTCCCTAGAAGTTAGAGTAGCCCCTTATGCCTGGGGGTAGGGTGGCTTGGTCCCAGCACAGACCTGATCCTGCCATGAGTCACTTAGCTACATAATGAACACAAGGGCAGAACGCTGCTTCTTTCACAACAAAAGAGAATGATAATACTTTTATAAAATCAACTATTTTTTTTATCTTTAAGTAAACAATTCTTGATTGAGAACATCAAAATATTTAAATCCATTGTAAAAGTTTATACAGAAAGGAGGCAAAAGCTTCAAATTATTAGAGAAAACCAGTAGTATTCGGGAGACAAACACTTCTAGTTCATGGCCAACTGCTCAAAATAGATCTTCATCATTTAAATACCAGTTCATACCTCCTCAACTTGGAGAGATGGGAGATACAGGTGTCTAGAGCTAGAGAGGCTGAAGAATGCTGGGTGAGCTGGGGGTTTTGCTCAGGAACTGGCACAGGGAGAGATGAACTCTGGGCCCGGGCATCTGACCCTCACATGGGCAGCCCTTGCTTGATGGGAACCCACAGAAAACACAATCAAGAAGGCCAAGTCCAGGCAGCTGAGTATGTTTACAGTGCTGTCATAGACGTCTCACTGTAGGGGTCTCTTTTCCAGAAAGGAGTCTGGAGATATTTCCTCCACTGTTTATTCATAAAGTGCTGGCCATAAACATTGAGGGATCCTGGATGATGGTGAATAATTTCACATGGTCCAGTAATCATGTTCAGACCATAAGCCATGCTGGGAGGAGCTGACCATGGCCAATGAACTTGATCTCAAAAAGGGGGCTTTCTTGGTCTTTTCATTCACGTTAGGAACTCCTTGTAGCATGGACTTTGTCTTCTCTTCCAACCCACTCTCCCCTAGGCAGACATTTGTTCTTGTTCACTGCTGTGGAGAAAGTGCCTAACCAGCCTCAGTCTGGGCAACGAGCTCAGTTCAGAATCCTGAAGTAAACATAGCTCTGGAATGACTGATGTTCTCCATGCTCTACCTGTCCTCCAATGGCTAGATCAAGTTCTTACCTCTCCAGAAAACTGCCTCGTGATCACCCAGTCCAAAGGGATCTCTTCTTTCCTTAAGCTTCTGGAACATCGACTTTCCATGACTTCTGGATTTCAGTCATGCAACAAATATACTTAGCAAATGTTGAGATGATGATGATGGAAAATTGAATGAAGGCTTTCCACTCATGAAGACAGTCTGTCTTTTAGGTAGAGACTGTGGGGCTCGGGAACGGGTCTGGACCACATTAGCTCTCTTCATTCTGCTGTTATCTTTTTTTTTGTCACACTCTCTCAAGTGGCTCCAGATCATATTGAGCTGATTTCTGGTACCAGCTCAAGAAGCCCCATTCTGCATTCTCAGGGGTTTCTCTGGGCACATCCAAGGTTTCCTGAGGCAGCCGTCTCTGGGCAGAGCCAGGCAGTAGGACCTCTGTGTCTTGCCAGGTATATCAAGCATTGGGCCGTGTGGGACACATCTCCATGGGGGGCTGTCTTTGTGTTTGCTCAGCTCAGGCAGTTCAGAGCAGCCGCGCTCGGCTCTCTGCCTCAGTGCTTTATGCCCCAAACAGCTCTGGGCGGAAGCTGAGCTCACTGTGTCCTGTGTGACTTTGGTCAGTCCCTTCCTTTCACTGGGCCTTGGTGTGCCCATCTAAAAAATAGGAGCTTTGGATTTAACAACCTGAGGCCCTTTTCACTCTGATATTCTGTGCCACATTTGGGCTGGTTGGATGAAGGAACAAAGCATGAGGTGTAATAGTTTGTAAGTTCTGTCATAATAGTACTCGAGACTGGGTGGCTTAAATAACAGAAATTTATCAACTCATGATTCTGGGGGCCAGAAGTTTAAGGTGCCAGCAGGGTTGGTGCCATTCTGAGGTCACTGTCCTCAGCTTGCAGATGGCTGTCTTCTCCCTGTGTGCTCACGTGGTCTTTCCTCTGTGTGCATGCATGCCTGTTTCCAGATTCCCTCCTTTATAAGGACACCAGTCAGATTGGATTAGGGCTCACCCATATGACCTTATTTTCACTTAATCTCTCTTTTAAAGACTCTCTGTCCACATATAGGCACATTCTTGTGTTCTGCAGGTTAGTCCTTCAGCACGTGATTCTGCGGTTTGAAGAAATGTTTTTATCAATTTCAAGAATTAGTAGCCAGTAGCAGCTTGAACGAGGCTTTGGGATAACATGTGAAGGTCCTTGGACCTTCTTTAATGAATAGGTGGGTTGATCTGTAATTGGCATACTGATTTCTAAGTGCAAAGATAAGGCAGGCTGGGGGGAGGCAAACTGATGGAGAAGTGAATCTACCTGAGTCTGAAGCTGCAGATGCATCCAGGGCAGGATAGGGAGGTGAGGATGAAAAGTAAAATGAGGAACATGAGGAAGGCCCTATGTGGATGCAGGGGTTTAGCCATCTCTCGTAACAGAAAAGTAAGTGAGTAAGGGGTGCTCAGGGGATTCCCTTTCTGGTGGACGTGACTTTAAAGGCAGAGCCTAGGTGAGCACCCTTCCCTGGGACCTAAGTTGCTTCCAGTGGAATTTCTAGAACCCTGGTGAGGGATCAGCAGCTTCCATGACCCTCCTGATCCCCTTGTCTTTGAGTCTTCACACTAGGCCTGCCTGTAAAATTTGGCCTGTGACATAAGTTTATGCAGGAAAGGGCCTGTGTGAGAGCTGGGCCCCTAGAGATGGTCCAGTCCAAATATCCCATTTTAGAAAGTGGGAAACTGATGTTCAGAGAAATAAACATAGGTCTGCATTCAGGTCGTGCCTTCAGTTGTTAAGAAAGTAAGATGAGGACTCAGGCCTCCTGATCCCCGGGCCCGTGGCTGCTGTGTTGCTAATAGGAACACAGGTGTCACAAGCAGATGGGTTCCCGGCCAAAGCAGGACGTGGGAGATGCAGCAGGGCATCAGTGACATTGTGCAACGTTCTGGTGCTGTTAAATGTGGAGCACTGAGCAGCAAACTCAGACTGGCCTGCAACGCTCCTGTGTGCCAGAGGCCCCCTGTGCCTTCCCAGCAAACGCAGATGGAATGACTTGTTCTCAGGCTTCTAGGTGAGCTGGTGAGGAACACACCCTTGAGGACAGACAGAGCTGTCTCCCAGGGCTAGTGACTTCTTAAGGTCCCCTGTCTGGCCCCAGGCTTTGCTCATCCGGCTGAAGGATTAAATGAGGCTCACTTCCACACCACTGGGGTCATGGGCTGCCAGTAGCAGGGGAGAGCGGCAGGTGTGTGGGGAGGTGGTGTGGGCTTGGCCTAGCATTTTGCTTCTTCCAGAAGACCATCACCAACTCGAGCTGGAAGCAGGGACGAGAGGCTGCCCGAGGACAGCCATGTGCTGCCTTCACCAGGCTGCAGAGCTGAGCTGGCCTCTGACGGTGTGGGGCCCGGGTGCTCCTTTCAGTGTAAATCAGCCCCACTGTCACGGGCATGTGCAGATTTATGAGCCAGTCTTTGAGCCAGTCAGACCGCATACAGGGCACTGAGAGAAGAGACATAATCAGACCCACACAAGGGTTCAGCTCCAAGAACCATGGTCAGCACTTCCTGGTGGTCATTGCTGAAGTAAGTGTATGTGGGAATTAGAGAGAGTGAGAGAGAGAGTAAGGGAGAGAGAGAGAGAGAGAGAGAGAGAGAGAGAGAGAGAGATGGGGGGGTGCCGACAGCACAGAGCCTGATGCAGGGCTCGATCTTGTGAATCACGAGATCATGACCTACACTGAAACTAAGAGTAGGACGCTTAACCAACTGAGCCACCCAGGCACCCTTGCACCTGATTTAGATGGAAAGACCCTGGATGTCAAGCTTGGGACCTTGCTGGAGAGCATGAGGACATTTTGCTCATGAGAAAGAGTAAGAACAGGGGAGGGACAGAGAGGGGGGGATAGAGAGAGAGAGAGAGAGACAGACAGACAGACAGGGAGAGGGACACACACAGAAGGATATTGATTGGTTTACATACTGACGGCAGAGACTGGGGCGGTTTTCCTGGGTATCAGCTTCCCCAGAACATCTCAGAACTGATTTTCCTGAATTAGCAGGGACTGACTAAGGGCTAAAGCAGGTCAGAGTTTGGGATTTCTGTCCTTGGATCTTAGCAGGTGTCTTTGGTAACAATGATGAAGTTTAGGGCGAGCACAGACCCAAGTGCTAATTTTATGTGTTTTGTTCGGTGGCATACTTTGTCCGTCACTGGGCGGGTTGCTATACAGACAGGCTTGGACACATGTGCGTGGCCCATGGAGGGCATCTGACAGCTGGAGCCCATGTGGTTTGGAGGCAGATGCAGGGCAGGGGTGCTCTGAGCTGGCTGGTGAGAGGGCACGGCGCTGGCAGGCTGACCCGCTGGAACCTTCCTTGGCAGGAAAGGGGTTTTAATATGGCCAAAGTATGTGTGTTGTTGGGCTGAGAACAGAGTCAAAGGGATTGAAAATCCAAACTATTGTTTGACAGTTATTAGTCTTTTGTTATTTTTGTGTGTGTCTGTTTGTCTGCTTGATAATATAGTAACCATTTCAGGTTTAATTGATTATATATAATTTTATGTTTTACTTATGAAGGAACCTGGAGGGGCTAATCTAATCTCCCTGCCCCTTAAAATGCCAGAGCTGGGGTTCTCTCAGGGCTAGGCTGGTCCCACTCCCTCATTTGCTGGATCAGAAATTAGGTCGTAGAAAGGAGAGCTGACTAGCTCAGGGTTACCCATGAGGCTGCAGGTGGGACTCCCGTCTCTTATCTCTGCCTACCCTGGATGGTGTGAGGACTCTGTGTGTACAGCCAGTGTAGACCTGAGGCTGTCCTGTTGGCAAGCTGTGGTGGCTGCTTTTGAAGTTTGGTGTCATTAACAGCAACCAGAGGTGAGGGATTCTCTGGGTGAATGTACCCTAGACAGGTCACATGGTGACCCACCAGGATTCCATCACATGTGCATGGGCCTTTATAGTTGTAGTGCACTGACATGCTTGCTTTGTTTCCTCTTAGCTGTAAGAGCCCCATTTTATGGCTGCAGAAACTCATGCTCATGGAAGCCAATCTTTGGGGACTCCTGAATATCCCCGTTTCCTCTAGATTTTTCTTCCACTTCCATTTTCCATCATTTACTTCTCAAACCCCTCCATCCTCTACTACCAGGATCTTGCCAGGAGCCTCCCCTCTCATTCTGTGCTCCTCCATTCTCTGCTAATTTCAGCTCAGTCCCCTTGACCTTGCTGATGGCAACAAGGAAAGGAAGGCAGTGTAGGGGTAGGGGATCTAATTTCTCTCTTCTCTTGCTTCCCAGTGAGACCCACATGTAATGAGCTTGGGCAGATCAGAATGTCATCCATATTATTCCTTGGTCTTTCTACCGGCTTCCCTTAGGAATAAAAACTGAAGCCGTTCCCCTACCTTGCTGGCCCTCATGCCACCCCATTTCTTTTCTGACAATCCTCAAAATGTTTAAAGAAATGTCCGCAGCTCTTGCCTTCATTCCTTTATGCCTTGTCATCTAGTTCTTACTCCCTTGACCCAAGCTTGAGGTCACTGATGTCACTTGTTTGCCAGACTCAACAACACTGCCTAGTTCTCATCTTCATTGCACCCTTCACCTCTGCCAGCAACCACCTTCCTTCTAGAAACTCCTCTCCAGGTGTTTCAGGAGAGCCTAGGCTGTGCTGTGGTTACAAATGATCCCAGTGGCTTAAAGCAAAGAGGTTGATGTCACTTTCTTGCTGAGCTCGGATTCTGCTGCATGCTCTCCTCACCCCCGGACCCGGGGGCACGGGGGCAGCCTCTACTGGAAGATATGTGGTTTCTGGGAGCAGAGGAAAGAGGGTTCTTCAGTGTTTGATGTGAGCTTTGAATGCCTGGCTGAAAGTGACATGCCACTTTCACTTACGATTCTTTGGTCCCCCAAATCATATGTTTCTGCTTCCTTCACAAAGGGGAGTCAGTAAAGCAGAGGCACTGTGCTTCTAAAAGGGGAGGCAGGACTACTTGATGAACAGCACTCAGGACTGCCCTGCCTGCCTCCCTGACTCTTCCTGTCTCTCTGGATGCCCCTCGTTTGCCTCGTTTCCTGGCTGTTTTCGGCCTTTTCTCAATGATCAGTTCTTCAGTGCAGCATTCTCTGATAAGCTCCCGTGTGCCCTCTGGATTTTTTCCTCCTTTATCTACTCCAGTCCTTTTACTAGAGCGTTCTTTGCAGACATCCCCCAAATATGTGTTTCCACCCTGACCTCTTTCCTGACTTCTGGCTTGAATTTCAGACGTGTCCCAGACCAGACCCTGTAGCCTTCCCATCCGAAGGCAGCTCCTTGCACCTGTTTCCTTCCTTCAGGGATGCTGGAGGCCCACACCTGTCTGTCTACCACAGCTGCCTTCTCGCCGACTTTCTTCCACCGGGAGCGGATCCCTGATTTTACCCTCTGGACTCACAGCTGCGCTCCTAGTGCTCCCGGCGATCAGAGTTCTTAGTCCCCAATCCTTGGCCCTTCCAAGAAGAAAAACTTGGATGGTAATAAATAGAACCATTTAGCTCTAACAGGCCGAGCCCAAGGAGAGGGTGAGGCCTGGGAGGAAGAGTGGATCCAAGGAGCTCTTGGCACGTCCGGGGCTTGGTAATGCGCTCTTTCCCATCTTCGCGAAGGCCTGATTCAGTTACGCCTGAGCAGCTGGGGAGCATTGCCTCAGATGCCTCCCGCAGCCCCGATGCCCTGGCAGTCCCCGAGTCGGCCTGCCTGCCGTCTGATTGGCCACGCGGGGCCTGGCCAGATGGCCGCGGGCGCTGGCTGCGTGGGAGGTGAGAACTCCACGTCCCGGGCCTGGCTGGCCCTTGCCTCGCGGGCGCCAGCTTTTGATTGGGAGATCCCAGGAGCTTGGATCTGTAATCTGAAGTTTCTGGGCCTGGGGTGAAGGAAAGGAGAGGCCCCCTGATTATTGGGGAGTTTTAAATTCAGTTCTGCACGGTTGTCAGCCTTCTTGCCAGCGTGACAGGGGTAGAGGTGAGGTGTGAGGGCAGCAGGGAGGACCAGGGAGAGCAGCATGTTCTAGCCAGGTCCCGGGTCGGCTGGCTGAGTGGTGGGGACCAGAGGTAGGAGAAGGTCTACTTGGGGCAGACAGCCTGTCTGCTTTGAATCCTCAGGGGAAGTACCAGCGGCTCTGCTCGAGGGACTGTGGTCAGCTTGACCTGAGGGGGTGTACTGCCTCTCTGGCCTTAGTGGGTGGCTTGTTTTCTCTTGTTGGAGCAGTTTGTTTCTCTCCAGCTTCCTCTTCACTGGCCTACCCCCTGCTCACTCCATCGCTGTTGTAGTGTTCCCTGCTGCTGCTCCTCACAGGTGCCACACGTGTTCTGTCCCAGCGCATTTGCTCTGCTGTTCCCTTTGCCTGGAACACTGTTCCCTCGCTTTTCACATGGCTAACTCCTCACTTTCTTTAAGCATTTGCTCAAATCTTACCTGTTCAATGGGGCATCTCCTGACTACCCTTTTTAATTCTGCAAACTATGCCCCCCCCGTAGCACACCTAACCTCCCCTTACCCCACCGTTTCTTTTTCCATACCACTTATTTCCTTGTAACATACAATGTAAGATGTACTCCATATTTATTTGGCTTATTTTTAAATATCTTTCTTTGCTGGAATGTAAGACCCCTGGGGATTGGCGTCTTTGTTCTGTTCACTGCTAGAGAATGTCTGCTGCATAGGAGGTACCCAGAAAATAAATGCATCTGTTAAAAGAAGATTTGGATGGTAGCTGACCCCGCCCCACCAGGCTGTGGGCATCCAGTGGCTAGTGTCTAGAGGGAGGCTTTCCAATATAGGAGGATTCACTGTTTTCCACCTTCACTTTCAAACACTGAAGACTTCCCACCAGGGAGGTGAAGCTAAAGAGACCCAAAGGTGTCTCCTTAGGTGAAGCGAAAGAGGCCTCCAGAGATGAGGCCCCACTTCAATACACATGTGGCACGGGCCTGAGCTGTGAGCTGGGTGAGGCGGTGGCTCAGAGGGTGACGTCTGCAATTTCTGGCCTCTGGATCTCGTGAGCCGAGCCACTGGCGTCTTGTTAATAACGGTAGTTAATAAACTGAAGTGTACAGTAGCTTTTTTGGGTAGAAGGGCAGGGATGGAGTTACAGCTCCTGCTGGGAGGTGCTATGGCTGTAGTGAATCCCAGCTGCATGCTGGGAGGTGCTATGGCTGTAGTGAATCCCAGCTGTGCCGTAGCCCGTAGTCCACTGAAGTGTCCAGGAAAATGAATGACATATGTGTAGAGACTGAAAGAAGGTAGAAAAACACCATGCCCCTCCCCTGGGTCAGGCCTCTTGGTAGGTTGCTCTGGGTTCAAAGTGCAGGCTGGGAGACCAGGGGGCTTGGTGGGCATTGCATAGCAAATCCCCAAATTGCTTGCCTGTAGGTCGCAGCTGGTTATGACCTAGGCTTTTTGGCTGCATCTGCACCTTTGACCTTCCTTCTTCCCCCCCAACCTGCTGGGCCTAAAGTCTTCCTTTCTCAAACCCCCGTTATCCAAGGCCCTGCCTTCTACACAGGTGTAGAATGTATGTAATCTGACCAAATTGTGAGTGTGGGCTGGTGCTAAGCATGGCCATTCGCTGTCAAATGCAATCCCAGTCATCCCGGAAGAGGAGGCCCTACAGGGAAAGCTGATCTAATCTTTACGATCAGGAGGGAGTTTGCAGTGATTAAAGAGCCATTTCCTGCTGACATGTTGATACCAGCAGCTTCCAAGTTGTATAGGAAGGGAGCTGACAGGCAGAGCCCTGGGAGAGTGGCTGGTCCTGGCTAGGGCGGTGTCCTGGCTGGTCGGCACTTGTGCGTGTGATCTCAGGAGGCCATCTTGGCACTTGCCTCTGCAGTGTGTGAGCTGTTGGGGGATTGTTCACTGTCACAGTCAATGGTGCCCGGGAAGGCTTAAGTTTTCAGAGACAGACCATGTGTGAGCTGTGGTTACTTTCCAGCTCTATGAAGGACTGGAGGATCCAGAAAGAAGAGAGCAGGCTTCATTCTTCACATGGGCTTATCCCAGGGCAGAAGGATGTATGCACTTTATGGGGCCTTCTTATAGAAAGGTAAAGAGGGTCGGTCCCTGGGCGGCAAGACCTTAGAGGAAAGCAAAGAGCTTGGGGAGAAAAATGGGGGTGATCTGTGATACTTTTAGATACAAGTTAAAAAAAAATTCAACCCTAACTATCTTCTGCAAAGTAAGGGATTTATCATTGGCTTAAAGTCTCCCAGGAAAGCTGTGGCTTAAATGTCATCATCGGGGCTTTGTTCACTCGAGTCTTTGGCTGTTCTTCACTACCCCGATCCCCCTCTGGCTCCTCTTGCTGTTGAGACAGCTCTGTCTTCAGGCTGGAGAAGATGGCTGCCAACAGCCTAAGACCCATGTGCTCCTGGCTTGGCACCAACATCAGATCAAAGTGTCCCCTTGATGTAGAGAAGGCATAAGACTGGTGCCACAACGGTCATTTGCCATCACCATGTGGCTGCCCCTTGCCAGTGGGCTGGGCTGGGAGGGCGTGGGGTGAGTGCACCAGCCGAGCTCCAGGACTGTGTGCGGGTTGGGGCACCCACCGTGGGAGCCACAGCAGTGCTCCACTTCCTCTGCCACTCCTCTCTTGGGCTCCTCTTTCCTTCTATTTTCCACCCCCAGGGCCAGGGGCTACTCACTTTGGGTTAGAATGAGAAGGTACAAATTTTAAAGAATAAATGCAAAATTTTGCATTTCAGATCAGCTGTACATGCTGGAAAGCTACTGAGAAATTGCTTCCACCCAGTTACTGCTGGGTGACTCCTGCTTTCCTCCTTTTCATACAGGCTGTGCACTTGTCCTGTGTCCACCCCACCATTGCATGTCGGCTGTGTAGGGGACAGATAAAATGTCACATTTGTTCACAGGCCTTTAGATTGGAAGGGAAACCATGACTGTGGGGCCTCATTGGTATCTGGACTTGAGTGTTTTGTTTTGTTTTGTTTTGTTTTAGTTTATTTATTTATTTTTAAAAGAAAGAGAGAGAGAGAGTGAGAAAAGGGGAGGGGCAGAGAGAGAGGGGGAGAGAGGGAGGCTGACAGCACAGAGCCTGTTGCAGGGTTCAGTATCATGAACCGTGAGATCATGACCTGAGCTGAAACCAAGAATCCAACGCTTAACTGACTGAGCCACCCAGGCACCCTTGGACTTGATTTAGATGGAAAGATACTGGATGTCAAGCTGGGGACCTCGCTGGAGAGCATGCAGGTATTTTGCACATGGGAGGGATCTGGATTGTTGTGGCAGAATTGTTGTGGCTGTGCTAGAGCATGCTTTCAACAGATACCCATGATGATATTGCCCATCTCACATGTTCTCTTTGTGATGTGACCTGGCAGCCCACCATTCAGAGGTAGAGCTTTTGTGCCCCCTGTTGGAACCTGCGTGGGCCTTTGTAACTGCTCCAACTGGTAGAGTGTGGGGGCGCGTGCTGTGGACTTTGAAGGCTTTCATAAAGGTTGGTAAGAACAGCTTCTGCCTGGTTCCTCCTCTGTTAGGACACTTGCTGGGGGGAAGCTTAGGCCGCGTGGAGAGGCTGCATGCATAGTTTTGGTCAGCAGCCCCAGCATCAGTACCAGACATGTGGGCGAGGAAGTCTGTGGTCTCCAGCTCCAGGCCCCCTCTACCACAGCTGCATGAGAGATGCTCAGAGAGAACCGCCTCATCATGCCTGCCTGCCTCGGAAACGGAAGGAGATGATGATGATGATGATGATAGCTGATCATTGTTTCATGTCCAAAAGTTTGGAATTTTATTCTACGTAACAGTAAATCATGAGACTGGTTGATATGAGATTTGAGATGAATTTGGGCCATGACTACATAAACCCTAAAATATACTTTAAAAACAACAATTTAGGTTCCAAGGAGGCTCCCCCGTGTGTGTGGTTAATTTGGGAAGTCAAAGTAGGCATTAAACAGGTGGCTAGATTTTTGAGGTGGAGGAACAGAGTTAGTGGGACATTTTGCTAAGAGTACTTACTATAAACAACATTGCCAGAAAGATCTAATATTCCTCAGAAACATTCCTTTGGAGGGTGGAGATGTAGGAATAGAATCTTTACTTCTTTGTTTCCTGTGTCCCCTTCTGATTAAGTTGAGGTCTTTGGAGGAGTCTAGCTGTGTGAAACTTCTTGGGGACTCTTTCAGTCCTCATGACTGGAACCATTGTGCTGATGATCTGTCAGGACTCCCCACCTTCCTCAGAGCCTTCCCAAGTGGCCTTGCTCCCACTGGTTACTTTCCTGCAGTATTTCCTTCTGCTGTCCCCAGGACACGCATTGGTGGACAGGCAAGGCTGCACCCTGTCTGGCTGCACGTTTTCTGGCTGCCTTCCTCACCTGCAGCCTACCAGCAGAAGTGGGGGCTCTGTGAATATACCACCACTCCTCCTTGGGCCCTTGCCAAGGCTGTTCCTTCATTCCGTCGGAAATACTCTGGCTTCCGCTCTCTTTCCCCTCCTCCTCTCTTTCATCCCCTGACCCTCTACAGAAATACACCCCTCCCACATTTACTCATCTTCATCTGGAAATGCCTACTCACTTCCCAGATCTCCCTTAAGAAGCCCCTTCCTCCAGGAAGGCTTCCATAACACTGCCAGGACTGTTTCCCTTATCACACATTATTTCACTGTTTTGGAATTGGTTTCTGGTTCCATCTAGAAGGTGACTTGTGAAGGCAGGGACTGTGTTTGGCTCATCTCAGGACATGTTTTTGTTAGTCTTTTGCCCCTCAGCAGCCTAGAACCTTTTTCAGGCAGGGGTCAGGCTTTCTCTTTATACGCCACGAAGACGAGCACATAGTAGGGCTTCATGAAGCTTGTTGACTGACAGATCAAGTTTTGCAGAGAGCATTCAGAGACTTAATCATGCCCAAGTGTATGAGTCTAGTATAACGGACAAAAGACCTTTTTGAGCCATGGCTCCTCAGCGTGGCAGCCGTGGAGGTGGGCGGCTCGGATCTCTTGGGAGGAAAGAACGAGTGGAAGAGCAGTGGGCAGGAAGCGGACAGCCTCCCGCTGTGGCACCTTTGGCCTCCTTCACAGGGTTTGAGCCAAGGTTGTTTTCAATCCGGGCTTCTTTCAGCTGGTGGCTGAGCACCGCGGGTGTACTGGGGACTGGACATTTCTGCTCCTGGTCACCTGGGAAGCCCCAGGGGCAGTCTTTGCACTGGTACCTGTTGGTCTTTCACAGATGTCAGGCCTGAGGCTCCCCTGCTGCCCATGCCCCGCCCCCACTTATCTTTCACAGGCATTATCAGCATTATCCCAGTAAGTCTTTCACATCTATCTTGTGTTGGTATCTGCTTCTCAGAGCCCAACTAGCCCATTCTGTGACACAAGACAAGCTTCCTAACTGGTCTGTGCCTCTGTTTCCTCATCTGTAAAATTGACATAGTCAAAGTAATGGTTTCATGGTTTAATAGTGAAGATTAACTACATGTCACTTACATATTAAGTGATTATGTGGTTTCTGTCACATAATCAGTACTCAAGGTAAAAGGTCAGCTATGGCTACCTATTACCCATAACCCAATAGATTTGATGCTTCCCAAGAGCATGCCTTTCTCATCTGTCTGCACCCAGCATCCAGCACCCATCTCAAGATCTAGCACATAGTAGATGCTTAGCAAAAGTTTGGTGGGCCAGTGGAGGTCAGTGATGGTAAGCAATGCTTCCCAGCTGGAGCAGCGAATTTCTAAACCAGCCTCTGTGAGTGCAGCTGCTTCTGGGGCAGAACCCACTTGAGTGAAGACTCCCGTATCAGCTGGGCCAGGTTGAGGGCGCTCCCAGGTAGCCACCAGCAGGGCTCCTTTGTTCTGGTCAGTCCTGACAGCAGGTGGGTTTTCAGACTCCAGAGCTGCTCTGTGACACAGCAGGGAGAGGGGCGAGTAAGGGAAATCTTTGTCCCTCTCTGTGGAAAGATGTCCTTCATGCCCTCCTGGAAAATGCCAGGCTCTGGGTGCCCCTTCTGGTGTGTTGGATCAAACTCAGTCTTAGAAACTATGGGCAGGTGCATGGGCCTCAGGATGACACCTGACCTTGAGTCAGAGTCCTTCATGGACAGGAAGTAACAGTTCTCAGGGCTTGGCTTTCCAAGGAGTTAAAAGGAAACAATAGAGTGGCGGCCAAGAAACATCCTCCTGTTTGCAAAGTCACAGGTGGTGGGCTTCTTCTAGCTTCATGGTTTAGGATCCCTGAGCCTGGGCATCTGACCCATGGAGGTCCATCAGCTAGTGATACCCAACATGAATCTACCCAACCAGGGCTTATGAACAGAAAATGCGACAAATTTAAATGGCTTCAATTAGCTCTTCTTTGGACAGTGCATTCATGAGGTATTTGGAAGCAACCTTTATTGAGTATAGATGTTGCAAAGGGAATTTTTACCTGGGGACCTTTCCTGGCACAAGGCTTGCCCGAGCTGATCTCTGTGGTTTAGTGAAAGCTGGTATTTTCCTTTGGAACTTGGGGCAGAGTCTCAGAGAGTCAAACCCTTAGCAAAAATGCAACTCCTGTTTACTGAAAACTTCCTGTGTGTCTGAGGCTGTGCTTAGCATTTTGGCAATATTGTCTTCAATAAATACTCACAGCAGGTCCATGGAGAGGTGTGATGAGAATTTACAGTTTACAGATGAGGAACTAACTGAAGCAGAGACAAAATGACATAACTGGGGAGTCAGGGTTTCTGTCCCTGTGGGTTGGGTCTCCATGTCAAAAGTCCTATCTCTGCCTGTTCGTATACTCAGAGGAAAAGGGAGCCAGGCAGGAGCCCATCATTTAGCATCAAAGGAACACAGGAGTTAACAGAAAGAGCTCTCAGTGGCCAAAGCTGGAATAATTTGAACAAGAAGGTAAAGCACTATTGGATTATAACCCAAAGTATAAAATAATGACTCATAAATTCATACTGATGCAAACAAACAATTGAATACAAAAATAAATGGGGAAGAACAGACTAACTTCCTTTGTAGAAGAATTCTGAATAATTTATGTAGAAAACCCTCAAAGAGATAGGACATAACCACAGCCCTGAAGGGTGGGCTATGAGTAGTGATTTCTTTCCAAAGGGTAAAGTACAGAAAGTGGGGGAAATAGAGGAACTTCATGGTGGAGAAACGTGACAAACACAGCTGAGGGATCAAGGCCAGGTTCATAGCAAGTAGCTTTCAGATGATGTGATGAAAATGACACTTTACCTCTATAGTCTTTCTCTCAGTAGCCCATGACCCCATTCAAATAATGAAAAAACCATCAAACTCCTCACAACTGTCCAGATCATCTTAAAAAAGAAAAGTCTGAGAAACTGCCACAGCCAAGAGTTGCCTGAAGTGACACAGCGACTAAATGTAATGTGGTGCCCTGGGTAGGGTCCTGGCACAGAAAAACTCATTAGGTAAAAATGAAGGAAATCTGAATCAACTGTGGATTTCAGTTAAAAGTAATAAATCAATTGGGGCATTTGGGTGGCTCAGTTGGCTGAGTGTCTGACTTTAGCTCAGGTCATGATCTCCCGGTTCGTGGGTTTGAGCCCTGTGTCAGGCTCTGTGCTGACAGCTCAGAGCCTGGAGCCTGCTTAGGATCCTGTGTCTCCCTCTCTCTCTACCCCTCCCCCATTCATGCTCTGTCTCTTTCTCTCAAAAATAAACAAACATTAAAATATTATTTTAGAGTAATACGTCAATATTGGTTCATTCGTTGTAACAAATGGGCCATGCCAGTATAAGATGCTAATAACAGGGGAAACTGGGGGAGGAGTAGGTAGAAACTCTGCGCTGTCTTCACCATTTTTTTCTGTAAATCAAAGACTGTTCTAAAAAATAAAGTTATCTAAAATAAACAAACCAACCAACCCCCACCATAACAGGTGAAGAAGAGACTGCAGAAGAAAGTAGAAACCTCTGTATTTTAGAACTTTTTAAAACTGTTTTAAAATTTATTTTTGAGACAGAGGGGGACAGAGTGTGGGGCAGGCATGACCAGCACAGGCAGGCCAACTGGATCAGTAACCTTCTTACCAAGCAGTTTACTAAGAGTGGGGGAGGGGCCGAGAGAGAGGGAGACACAGAATCCAAAGCAGGCTCCAGGCTCTGAGCTGTCAGCACAGAGCCCGATGCAGGGCTCAAACGCACGAACGGTGAGATCATGACGTGAGCCAAAGTTGGATGCTTAACCAACTGAGCTACCTAGGTGCCCCTGTATTTTAGAACTTTTAACAGCATGTTTTTCTGGCTTTTTGAAAAGGGCCTGCATTTTCATTTTGCACTGAGCCCTTCAAATTATGTAGCTGGTCTTGGTGCCAGACATCTAAGCTGTCACTGATCCTGGAGTCACAGTGGAGGCTTCCAAGGCAGTAATATTCTCTACAAGGCCTTCTTTGGCCAGAACCACCGCAGCACAGCAGGATTGTTCTGGGGGAGGAGGAATTCTCTTCAAGAGGGTTTAACCTGAGGGCCTTGCTCACCAGTTAAGAATTTCCTGGGGCCTCTGATAATCCTGGCACCAAAGCCAAACCCAGGTGCATTGCTGGGGGCTGGGTATGACACTGGGCACCATGGAGGGGGGTGTCCAGCAGGACAGGACCTGGGCTTTGTTCTCCAGGCATCTGGGACCTCAGTGGAGGGGTGAGAAGACATCTTCATAGACAAAGATGACCAAATGACTGGCCAGGCAGGTAAGGAGGTATCAAAAGGAATGTCAAAAGGGGTCACATACTCCAGTGGGTCATGGTTAAGAAAGCTTCCAGGAGGTGGGGAGAGGTTACTGCTGAGCCTTGATGGATGGGCAGAACAGTTGAGACCAAGCCCGGGCAATGGTTTATCAAGGGTGGAGGGCTCTGAGTTGGGGAGGAGCAAGAGGAGGCTGCAGAAATAGGTTTGGAGGAAATGAAGAAGTATTTTGAAAGTCTAGCTAAGCAGTTGGGACTGGAAGACATCACAGCTTTTGAGCAGGGCTGTGACATGGTCACATGTGAGGTTCGGAGAACCTCCAGGTGCATCAGGGAGGGTTTCATTAGAGGAAGGGGCAGTGAGAGTGTAAATTGAAGTTCTCTGGGCCTTCTGGGAGAGAGGGTGAGACTAGACCACGGTCATTTTATCCCTGTGTGGTACGTAAATAGGTACGTATGTAAACCATAGGCTGTTTTACACCGTGTTTAAATTGTCCACAGACAGTGTACCTCCTGGAGCAGCTGCTTGGTAAGAAGCTTACTGATCCAGTTGGCCTGCCTGTGATGGTCATGCCTGCTTCTACTCTTCCCATTAGTAGCCCCGGAGGGGTCGTGGTGAGCTGGCCTTCGGCCAGGCCAGGCCAGCCTAAGTTACATTTCACCATGGCACCGTTAGCAGCTGGGTCAGGAAATGGGACTGGTGACCCCAAGCTCTGGAGGAGGAAGTACAGCAGTTTGCCAGGCTCTCTCTCAGGAGCCGCTGGTGAGTGCAGGCCCCAGCATTTGGTGGGCTCTGGGCATGTGGAGCAGGTCAGAGCTCAGCGCTCCACTCCAGCCACGGGCTCAGCAACTGCAGGCCCTCCAGGCCTCTCAGCAATCCAGCTGCCTCCTGTTGGCATCTCCATGCCCCCCCCACCTCCTGCTCATGCCACTCCCTGATTGCACCAAACCTTGCCTGATGGCTGTCTGAGTCTTCAGTGCCATCTGTCTGTTTCTTCACTGATTACCCCATGGAGTTGAGGCTGTTGTAGAGTTTAGATTGGGAGCTCCCTGAGGGGAGAGAGGGCAGGATAAGGTCATCCCACATCTCTGTTTCCTACCTTTCAGGCTGTGGGTCCTGGCTGGGAGGATGCTGGCAGCTTACTAGCATTCTTGATCAGGATCCATTGTGTTCCTGGGAGCTTCACATGGGTGAGGGTTGGGGTTGTGGGCTGAAGTGTTTGACTGCTGGATGGTTTAGTTTTGGGGCTTCCCTCTACTTTTGGGGTTACCTGGACTCACCTTGTCCCTTTGTCTCTTGTCATGCCTTACTTCCTTCTCTCTCTTCAGGTACCCCACAGCTGCTAACTTGCCACTGTCAGGCAGGATCCCTCGAAGCTGCTGAGTTCTCTTTTCTCTTTGGATGCCAGGGCATCATTTGGATCCATGGGTGGATTCCTTCTTGTCACTCTCTGTACAGGATCTCCCTTTGTTTTCCTAGAGTCCTTCTGGAGTGAGTGCCCCAAGGTAGGACTTAATGAGGACAGGAATTCAGCCTGGGTGGAGATGTCTTCTGCATCACTTGAAATTTTCTTCTATCTTCATCCATTTATCCAACCAATACTGTAATCTCATACCAGGCATTAAGAATACAGGGGTTATAGGGACACCTAGGTGGCTCGGTTGGTTAAGTGTCCAACTTCAGCTCAGGCCATGATCTCACAGTCCATGGGTTCG
Source organism: Suricata suricatta (assembly GCF_006229205.1). Taxonomy (NCBI): domain Eukaryota; kingdom Metazoa; phylum Chordata; class Mammalia; order Carnivora; family Herpestidae; genus Suricata; species Suricata suricatta. The sequence continues at coordinate 150,737,979 of NC_043703.1, forward strand.
AGCCCTGCGTTGGCCTCTGTGCTGACAGCTGAGAGCCTGGAGCCTGCTTCAGATTATGTGTCTCTCTCTCTCTGCCCCTCCCCTGCTTACTCTCTGCCTCTCAAAATAAAATAATAAAGACATAAAAAAAAGAATACAGGGGTTATAAAGACAGTTCCTACCCTCCCGGTGCTTATATTCCAGCAGTGCAGAAGGGCAAGTAAACATGATTTTAAGACGTCATTGATATTAGAGGCGGTAAGAGCACAGAATAGCTTCTAGTCCTGGTGAAGGGTCAGAAAATGCTTCCCTGCAGAAGGTATAGCCAAGATCAGTAGAGACATTCCTCTGACTGGGGTTGCCAATCCAGACCAGGTCTGTTTCCCCTGGAGCAAGCTCTAGAGAGGACCAGGGAGGACCAGAGGGACCCAGGCTTGGAGGAAATGGGAGGGGCGAAGAGGGAGAGGGGAAAGGTGGATGCAGTGCTAAGTGCAGTTACCAGCACCAGGGCCCAGGTCAGAATGGGATGGGTGGCCTGGATGCCTGAGCACTGAGCCTGTGTGCTGCTGGCTGGCCTCCTGGCCTTCCTTCCTTTGCCTCAGGGCAAGACTGGACTTTCGTGGGGGCCTGAGTGACCCCAGCTGGAACTGGAGGGTTGCAGGGCCCAGAGCCATCAGCCTGGCCTTTGTCATCAGCTCCTTGGCAGGGCTATGATGGTAGAACTGCTTGTCCTGCCACAACTGGGACAGAATGGGGGTGGTGCTGACCTGCCAGCCCAGCCTCTCTCCCCTTTTCTCCCTGGATCTGAGCAAGTGAGAATAAACATAGCGAACTTTTAGTACAACCTCAAGGGGCCTTGTCTTGACTGGCCAAGGCCATTCCTGAGAACTCTGTGCTGCTCTTTTTAGCCAGATCACTGTTTGTGCAGAAAGAAGTTGAGCCCATTGAAGATCCAGTGTGGATACCCTGACCTCAGCTCTGGGGAATGTTCTGGAGGCACCATGCCAAAGTGCTGTGTGTACTTTTGAGGCTCCATAGATGTTCAAGAGCTGTGCACTTTCCAGGCTAGAAGTGTCTTCGAGGACATCCCAACCCAAATCCCTTCCATGGGGATTCCAAGCAGGGATAACCCCTGGAGTCACAGACTGAAATCACTGAAATCATAATCAGTTTCAGATTATGTCCTCAGAGATTAGGATCTTCTCCTCCCTAGGTGTGTGTGTGCCTGTGTGGGGAGGAAGTGGGACCTCCATGTTGTATTGGAGCAGACACATGATCGGAAACCACAGACACCACATCCCTCATCTGGCAGCCCCTGCCTGGATGCTTCTAGTTACGGGCCTTCCTGCCAGTGGTAGGCAGCTAACCTGTTAAACAGCTTCTGTCATTGATTCTGGTTGGAGAGAGACCTTTGAAGTCAGACAAACCTGGATTTTCACTTCCTTTCTGCTGTTGAATACATATACCTCTTTGTCAAGATACTTACCACTTCTAAGAACCACCTTCCCCATCTGAGCAACGGGGATAATTATGCCTGCTTCTCAGAGCTGTAGGGATTACAATGAGTGTAAACAGTTTATCCGAATTCATGGCTTGTCACTGGGTATCTATCTGTTCCTTTCCTCAGTTCTCTTGAGCTTCAGAGCACAGTTGGCCTCCTTGTCTTGTGCCTCAGATACAGCAAGCCGTCACAGCCCCTCGGTTTCCTTATAAGCAATGGAAGCATCTGTGCATTTATATTAAACACACAGAACAGGCAGAACAGGTGTGTATTCGTCATTGGGGCTCTCCCATAACAGAGAGCCTCAGATCAGGGGGCTTAACCAACGGAAATTTACTTTTCTCTCAATTCCAGAGGCTAGATGGCCTGGAACAGAGTGTCAGCGGGTTGGTTTCTTCTGAGGCCTCTCTCCTTGGCCGGTAGGCAGCCATCCTCACTCTGCATCTGCACACGGGTCTTTTCTTTGTACACGTCTGTGTCCGTATCTCTTCTTCATTAAAAGGACACCAGTATATTGGATTAGGACCCGCCCTAATGACCTCATTTAAACTAACCTCTTTAATCTAAATCTATTTCCATCTCTACATACAGTCACATGTATGATATAGCCCCTAACAAGATGTCACAGGAAAACCCAGACGCTTAAGGTAGTTGAGTTGACGTGACGAGCTGAACACGATCCATTTTGGCCTATTCTTTGTTGAATTGCCTGGTGGTCCTGTCCTGAGGCCCAGCTGGGTGGAAGCTGTCCACTCCAGGGCCTGGGCCACTGGCAAAGCTTAGCAGCGTGCGGGCAGTTAGTTCTGCCCTCTCGACTGTGTGGCTGTGGAGTACATTTCCATCACTGACACTTTGAAATGTTTTATAGGGCTAATTCCTGCTTGTCAGCAGCTGCATTTCTTAATCAGCTGCTCATTCATTTCTGTAAAGGCTTCTGACACTTCTGACTAGCTCCAGAGCGTTTAGTGTGGCATGGACATGAGTGCACTCTCAAATCCAAGTGCACTCACACCCTGGGGCCATGCCAGAATCCCCGACGTCTTCCATTATTCTTAGTCTTGAAGTGGTGGGAGCAGGCGTTTCAAAACCAGACTTGGGTTTTTTGCAAACATATTTTGGCCTTCCTGCCTACCTATTTTTACTTCCTTCGTATTTGGAAAGAGAAAATTCCCAGACAGAGGCCTGGGAATCAGGGCTGTTCTCAGGTCAGCCGGTTTCAGTTTCCTTCTTCTCGCCTCTGCCTTTGCAGGGGAATCGGTGCTTTGACTGTCTGCACTGTGTTTTCCCCATCTCTCAGTCTGTCCTTTAGCCCACCCAGGGAAGGGCATAGTGGCAGCGGCTCTGGCTTCAGCAACTGTTGCAGTCATGGTTCCTCTTTCAGATGAACTGAGGCACAGGGATGTGGAGGCAGCTCCCCAAGGGAGGGAATGTCTAGGCCTGGGTCTCATCCCATTGTTTCAGTTGGAATTATGCTTCCCAAATACCTGTCAATCCTGTATCAAGCCCTGCAGACTATCCGGCTGGGAGCTGCCAACTTCATCCAGACTTGGCATCAGGAAAGTGGGCAATGTTTCACCCTATTGGCAGTGCCTGATCTTCTGTCCACCTCATTGACTGTCCACTGGCCTAGGCCACCAGAGTGCAAACATGGCTATTTCCTGTCAGCCATGTACCATAGGGGACATGAACCTGGAGGAAGGCTCCATACCCTACTGTGTCTTTCCTGGACCCAAAGTCTGTTCCTCTTACCTGTCTTTGGTGGTGCTTAGGGGATGTCATCTGTGGGTAGGGGAAAGGGTCATTTGTCTTTTTCTTTAAAAA
>NC_043703.1:150741379-150762052 GCF_006229205.1 Suricata suricatta
AAAAAAAATGTTTATTCTTTAGAGAAAGAGAGACAGAGTGTGAGTCAGGGAGGGGCAGAGAGAGAGGGAGACAGAATCTGAAGTAGGGTCCAGGGTCTGAGCTGTCAGCACAGAGCCCGAAGTGGGGCTTGAACCTACAAACCATGAGATCATGAGCTGAAGTCAGACATTTAACCAACTGAGCCATCAGGTGCCCGAACATTTGTCTTTTTCACCATATGGAGGTAGCTTTGGTGGCAGTTGCTGTTTGAATGAAGACTGACCCCCAGCTGGGGGAATTTCTGTAACTTCCATCCATCAGCAAGAATGCTTGGGTGTGAGTGACAATGAAATAGCCCAACACATTTTTTTTTTGCTTTTATAAACATTTTTTGGAACTTTTTTTCCTGCTGTGCATTTTCTGGGGACAGGCAGTGATGCTAACTCAGCTGATCTTCTCTAGCCCTTTACAATGGGGCTGTGCTTGAGAGTACGTGTGCATTTATTTAATGAATCATAAATGTTAATTTCCTTTTCAGGAAAAGATCACTAAATGTCTACCCACCTGTGCCCCAACCAAATTCAGTGGAATGAGCACATTTTCTGTCTTGACGGGAGGGGTAGAGACCAGTAGCAAGCCTTGTACCTGGGAGAGGATGAGTGTTGGCAGTAGGGACCGTGTCCATCTGGAAGTCTTTCAGATATAGCCAGTGGCATAGTGAGTTCCCCTGAGACCGGGGCAGGCCAGGACCAGGTGAGAGGTCTCAGGAGGGTGCAGCCTGCTGAATCACGGGGTGGCAGAAAAAGTGTCTCCGGTATGCCAGAGGCCATCTTGTGGCCACCTCTGTATGGCTCCAGTGGCAGAACGAGGATCAGTGTGTGCACATTACAGTGTGGTCTGTCTCAGCTCGCTGTCAGGACCGGCTTCCCCCTGTAGACCATGCATTGTGGCTGGGGAGCAGTGAGAAGCTGGCTGACCACTCGCCCGGTTTGTGTACAGGGGCCCGTGTACTGGCCACTCCTCTTTGCCTCTGAGCATCCTCCTGAGATTTTACATTTAGCCTGGAGCACAGCAGCTAAAGGATCCTCCTCCCCTCCCTTTCTTCCTCCTTTCTTAAGGCTCTCCTTTTCTCTCCTTTTACCCCACTGGGCATAAGATTCTCAGAGATAGTCACAGAAAGTCACAGTTGCAAGGTAGAGCTGGTTTGTATTCCCACATCAATACAGACAGAGAGGCAGAGCAGGACATGACACTAGTGGCCATCTCCTGTGGAGATCTCTTCTGTGCTGGGAGCTTTAGGTGAGTGATTCTAGACTCTAGTCCTCACCACTGCCCCAAGGGGGATGCGTAATAATTTCTGCTTGCTGATGGCAGAAACTGGCAATGTCACTCACTGGTAAGTAGCAGCTAGGATTTGAGTCTGATTTATTTGATTTTGAAGTTCTTGATCGTTTCATGTAGCCTCTTGTAGACTCAGAATGCATGATGTCTGTGGAGGGCTTCTCAGAAGCAAATGTACCCACATCTTTCATTTTAGACATAAGCAACCTGAGGCCCAGAAGAGGGAGGGGGACTCTCTTAAAATCATCATGCTAGAGAGTAAAATAGAAGACATTAGAACCTCGTTCTCTAGGCTAGTGGTCTGGTGGAATGTCAGGATCCTAGCCTTGAAATGGGATGTTCTACATTGCCGCAGCTGCTGTGTGCTATTTTTGATGAGTATTATCTTTGGCACCTTTACATTGACCTGAATGAATTCTACATGAATCTTGAAGTTATTTTAGAATATATTTTATACATTGTTCATAATGTATTTATATAGCCAAGTGAAACCTAGTGTGATAGCTTCTGCATTTTTGGCCATGACCCTACATTTTTCATTGTGTCTCATTATACACACCCGTGTGTACATATATATGTATACATATGTATGTATATATATAATGGAAACATATATATATTATATATAACTGAAGCATATGTTTTCTGAAGTAATACTTATTCTCACTATACGTGATACACTTCGAGATTTTTCTGTTCTCATCTACTCTATTCTATTTTGTTAAAAATATGCTGGTTGCGAACCATCTAAATTGATTTCACAACATATTAATGGTTCATGACCCACAGTTTGAGACACCATGACCTAAACAGTGTCTTAATCAGACATGGTTTTTAAAAAAGTCATTACAGAGCCTATGTAAAGTTGCCAATTATCTTTGGTCATAAATGTTAAAATAGTAAGCTTTGAGTTTCGCAGCATCAAAAAAGGAATGGCATACATGTAAAAAATCAAATGGCACAGGCTTGGATTCTCTCCAGACCGCAGCTGATCTGTGATGCTCCTGGAAATGTGTGATGCTGAGTGTTCTTCTCTGCCTTCATTTCTGAGATAACTGGATGTAGCTCAAGAGGCAGACAAGAGTGGCTGTTATAGACCCAAAGCAGCATGCCCAGAGCTGGCCTCTCCCTTCCCCCACACACTGCCTCTAGGCTACCACCCTAGGGATTTACTAAGGTGTCTGCATTGGACACTCACTCTGTATGCTGGTGTAGTTACGGTCCGATGCCTTATATGCTCCTGGGAGCATGACTGACCCTCCAACACTCCTCCAAAAGCTTGTGCTACTTTGCTTGGTACTGTCAACCCCCTTAGGTTTGCTCTGTGCTATTCTGTACTCCCTCTTCTGTTTCAGTCCTTTTTCTCTGACGGGGGCCTGGAATGGCTGCTACCACTGACTCCTGGAATGGCTCTTTCATTGGTACATTGGCCGTCTAGCTCACAGCAACCAAGATTTTTTTCACTCCTTTTAGGGTCCATCTATCCATCTATCCACCCGCCCACAAGTGCCTGAAGTTAGGAATGTGCCTTCTTGGAGGTTAGTATTTAAGCTAAGATCTGATTGAAGGAGATGGTCCTGTGCAGATCTGGCAGAACAACTTCTCAAGAAAAAAGAATGGCAAGTGCAAAGCCCCAAGACAGAAACAGGTCTGGTGTATTTGAAAAATGAAAGAGGGCCAGATTGGCAGGAGCAAGATGTCCACGACGAGAATGGTGCACAGTGAGGTTGGAGAAGAACGGGGTGGGAATTGTAATACTGAATAATAGTTTGGCATAGATACTGACCAGCCAGCCAGACTGGCTAGGTAGAGGCCAAACTGTGCAGCATCCTGTGGGTCATAGTAACAAGTTGGGACTTTACTGTGTCATGGTCGGAATTCACTGGAAAGCTTTTTAAAAAGGGAACAACACCATCAGATTTAAGACTTAAGAAGACCCCTCTATACAGCAATAACAAGATACCACTGCACACCTGTTAGAATGTTCTAAAACACTGACAGCACCAAATGCTGGACAGGACGTGGAGCAGCAGGAGCTCTCATTTATCTTGGTGGCATGCAAAATGGTGCGGAAGATAGTTTGGCAGTTTCTTATATAACTAACATGTCCTTACCATATGATCTAGCAATTGTGCCCCTTGGTATTTACCCAAATGAGTTGAAAACTTATGTCCACATGAAAGCCTCACATGTAAATGTTTATAGTAGCTTTATTCATAATTGCCAAAACTTGGAAGCAACCAAGATGTCCTTTGTTAGGTGAATGAATAAACAAACTGTGGTACATCCAGACAATGAGGTATTATTCAGCACTAAAATAAATGAGCTGCCAACTCATGACAAGACATGGAGGAAACCTTAATGCATATCACTGAGAGGAAAGGGCCAATATGAAGAGGCTGCATGTTGTATGATTCTAATTACACAACATTCCAGAAAAAGTAAAACCATGGACACAGTACAAAATCAGGGGTGGTGGGGGAAGAGATGGATAGGTAGAGCACAGAAGCCTCTTAGGGGTGTGAAGCTATTATGTGTATTATAATGGTGGGTACATTTCATTATAGATTTGTCAAAACCAAGAGGGAACCCTAATATAAACTATAGACTTTGGGTGCTAAAGATGTAATGTGAGTATATCAGTTGTAACAAATGTGCCACTCTGGTGGGGGGTGTGTGTGTCTGGTGGGAGCAGGAGGTATATGGGAACTCTTTGTACTTTTTGCTCAGTTTTGCTGTGAATCTGAAACTTCTCTAAAAAATAAAGTCAACCTATTTTAAAAAGTTAAAAAGACCACTCAAGCCGCTTTGTGAAGAGTGGATTGGGTGGGGGTGAGAGAGGAGGCAAGGAAGCCAGTTAGAAGGACCTTAGAGTACGCTACACAAGAGATATCAGTGCCTTAGACTAATATGTGATGATAAAAAGGGGTAGAAGTCGTCAAATTTGGCACATATTTGGAGGTAATGTCACCAGAATTTGCTGATGTATCAGATGTGGCATATGAGGGAAGTAGAGGCAAGGAGGGACACTTCAGGTTCAGGTCTTTCCAGGCTGGTGTCATGTAGAGTGATATAGAGCAAAGGAGACAAACATGTGCAGGGGAGTGGATATAGTGCTGACCACAGAGCCTGAGCTGGAGGAGGGAGAGGGCGAGAATGTGTGTGTGTTTGGGATAAGGGGGAAAGGTGGTGAGAAAGGAGAGGGACAGTCGATTGAACATCTCGAGGACAGCAGAGTTGCTGGAGTGGGTGCTCTAGACTGCATGAAGAGATGGCCAGAGTCTGAAGCTGCTTGACATTTCAGAGGTAATGCAGTTATTGGTTAAAATAACTGTAAAGATAAAAAGTACAACCATGAGAGTTGGTGTCAGAGGTGAGATGAAGGAAAAGATCACTGCATCTGTCAGAACCGTGGAGTAGAGAGACCAGAGAGCTGGGGATGGATTATCTCTGTGAATATTCAAGGGGCCAAGAATGACAGTAGTGGTCGTGGACAGGAAGGCAGTGAGCCAAGTGCGAAAGCCATCAACAAATGATGGGGTCACGGGAGGGTTGTGTGATCACAACAAGGCGGAGTGGTGGGTGGTGAAGTCTGATGACTTACCCTTCAAAGAAGCAGGGGCTTTGAAGGAGGAAGAAGAAACAAATTGGAAGGATCAAGGAAGAGCAAAGAGGACACCTACCTCCCTTCCACACCCTTTAGGCTTCTAGAAGGAAAAATAGCTTCTAGTTGAGGGGATTCTAAAAGTGATGCTTTGGGGGTATAGTAACGACAAGATGGGGGAGAGAATGTCCTCAAGGAGGTGATGGTCAGGCAGACTTTGGAAAGAGAGGAGGTGGTAGGCAGATAAGACAGTGATGGGCTTTCTATATAGAAGGAACCCAACATGTAGATTGTTCAGAAACAAAAAGCATGACATGGAGGACTCTTAGACATGGACTTGGAGTGGATATGGAGTGGGAGTGGCAAGGCTGAGACAGAGGGCTTGGGGCACCATGTTGAGGAGATGGTACTGGAGGAGGCTTTGGAAAGGAGAAACACTGTTTCAGAAAGACGACTTGGGCTTTGGTGTCAAGGAGGAGGGGTTCTAGACCACGTCCGAGGCATGGAGATTAGTTAGGAGGCTGTTGCAATGGTCTCTCGAGACATCTTGGAGGGCTTGTCTCTCTGGGTGGGATATTTTGACTCTGTGCCTGTCTCAGGTGATTTTGCATAAATTCCAAGGCCATGTATTCTCACATGTGTTTAAAGGATGGGCTAACTCTAATTGCGGGCCAAGAAGTGGATTCTTTACATTTGGGAAAGGAGATGGGTGTCTACTTTCAGAGAAAGAGGAAGAAGAAAAGGGAAGGAAGGGGAATACAATAGTAGATTTTTCTTCTCATTCTATCTCCTCGATGGGACTTGAGGCTTCCAGAGACAAACAAGCATAGAAGAACAACTGACTTGAGGTGGGACAGAAAAGAAGAGAGGAAGGGTGGCATCCTGCTGGGCACAGATGTGAGCATGACTCAGTTGTGTCGTTCTGGGGTTTTTCCATGCATTTCAGCGTTGTTCCATGTTGAACTGTGGCCTGAAGCTTGTCCCTCATTGGACTGACACCCCCTGTCTGGCCCCACAGTTCCTTGCTAGTGGTAAGTTTCTCGGGTTATTTGCTTCCAGCAATAGTTTTTCAGATTTTTTTTCTCCACATAATTCTATATCTGGAGCCATCTTGGTTAATAAGCTGTTTGAAGCAATCTGTCATGCTGGAGTTTTAAATGACAGAAGGAAGGCCCTGGATCCCTTCTTCCTCAAAAGCCAATCATAGGCAGGAATTCAAAATTGAGTGTCACCTCAGCAGTTCTGTGTGACTCTCTGTGTCCTGCCTACCATCCTCTGGGTCTAGTTTCTTCCTCCTCCTACTCTCAAGCAAGTGCTCTCTGAATGGCATTTTGTGCCCTAAACCCTGAGGGCGGCTCTCTTGCCTTAGAGTGGGAAAACTCAGAGAGGACTCGGGTGAGCCAGGAGACTGGGACAAGTTACGTGAGGGCCCTGGAGGCTGAGCCGCAGCACTTGAATCTTAAAGGTGGTGGGAGTCACATATATATGAGGGAAGTGACATGACTGGAGCCTGGCACCTCCTCGGGGACAGCCCCTGAGGCAGAAGCTGTGACCTTGGCGTGGGATCCTGGGCAACCTGCCATGGCGCCTTCTCTGGGCTTTGGGGAAGTGCTGTCTGCTGGTTGGGAACGTAGACTATATCTCCCTTGGGCTGAGGTCATTATTAGTGATAATGTGGCCCCAGGGACTGAACTGCACATGAGCCAGACATACGCTTCACTCAGGCCATGGGCTCCAGCATCTTCCTCAGAGCCTTGACTCAGAAGAGCAGCTGCTTCTAAGCCACAAAACAATTTGCCTCATTTGCTTTGCTTCAGTTACCTTGGACACAGGCCCCAGGTGACAGCCACTGAGTTTTCCCAACTGTGGAGTCCAGGTCTGTAGATTCAAGGGTGGATCCAAATCTTGGCACGGAGGCCACTCTGCCAGGTATCCTGGGTTTCCCTGGCATGAGATGCTTTCCCACTGCTGGGGATGGTCTTAGAGTCAAGGCCTGGTCAACTGGAGCTACTTCCTGGTGGCCATGATACCATTTTGATACACATCTCCCCCTGCCCTCCATACCCTCACTCGCACCGCACCGGGCTGCATGTCCTTTACCCCACCACACGTGCAGATCCCATCTAATACATACTCTGTGATTACATGCACACAAACCACGTCACACATACCACACTCACGTACACACACATCACATAATTCCTTGTATCTCACAGAGCTCACGGAACACACAGATCTCGCCCAAAGTCTCAGGTGCCCCCACATCACACCATAGCCTGTGTTCTGTGCACCATACCTATCACACCACACGTGGGCCCCTACATACCCCATAATGTCCTCGCCTGTAGGACCCTATGTGACCACACACACACACACACACACACACACACACACACCACTCCCTTGGGGTACATACCGCCAGGTACCATGTTATCAAGAGGCTGATAAGTGATCTCATCAGCTGCCACCTGCCCCCAGCCAGGCATGCCCAGCTTTTTGCCAGGCCTGGCTGAAATTGTCAGGAAGTTGATGTGTCTGAAAAGGGAAAAAAGAAAAAAGAAAGACATGATTTGAAAAATAGTTACAGGGTTTGAAAACAAACCTATGATTTGTGATCTGTTCGTGATACATTTGTAGCACTCATGTTGCTAAATATTGCTTGATGGAGAAAACATTTGTCAAGAATTGCAAGTTTTATTTAGAGGTTTGGGGTAAAAAAGCTACTTAGTAAAGAGTGAGCTGGTGTGGCCAGGAGAGATAAAAAGGGATGTACATGGAAGATTTTAGTGGAAATCAGAAACAAGGGCTCCAAGCAAACCTGTCTGTGGTCACAATTTCACTTGGAGGAAAACTAAACTTTTTTCAAGCTTGAACCGCTCTGTTTCACTGCTTTCTCCACACTCACCTGTGGGTGGCGTCTTCCTGCTGACTGCTCCACCAGCAAGGCAATGGATTAATGGCTTCCTCCAGAGAGTGGCTTTGGGGGAGGGAGCCAAGGGGGACTGGCGGCCCTCCTCTGCCTTTCCAGATGTTGACAGTTTCTAAAGCCCAATTCCATGCCTTCGATGCTTTCCTTGACTTATCTGTTCTCACTGCAACTTCTGCAAGCATCTTTAGCACCAATAGTCTGGTTGCTGGAACGTGATTTTTCATCCAACACTAATCTTTAAGCCCTGTTAGTACCAGGAACTGAGCTGGGGAGAGAGGAGAGTGCATTGGTAAGACAGATGTGCTTCTTGCTGCTGTAGGGGACAGAGATATTCAATAATAATAATAAAAAGTATAGTGAAGTATAGGGAAGAAGTGAAGATTATTTGTGTTTGTATAGTATTTGTGTGGTAACGCTCAGATAACAGGAACTGTTATAGGAAAGAAAAGCGTGCCAATGGAAAAAATGGAATTGTCTATCTGCAAAAAAGAGTGTCATTTTTTTCAGACTCAGTTCAGCATTAAAATGTTTTTAATGTTTATTTATTTTTGAGAGAGAGAGAGGGAGAGAGAGAGAGAGACAGACAGACAGACAGATAGACAGACAGAGCACAAGTAGGGGAGGGGGAGAGAGAGAAAGGGAGACACAGAATCCAAAACAGGCTCCAGGCTCTGAGCTGTCAGCACAGAGGCTGATGTGGGGCTTGAACCCCTGAACCCTGAGATCATGACCTGAGCTGAAGTTGGATGCCCAACTGACTGAGCCACTCAGGCGCCCCCTCAGTTCAGCATTTTCAAATTCGAGGGGAAGTGCAGTCGTTTCTCTGGTTCTGTGGCAGCTTCTGGAGCAGATGCCCAGTGCAAATGCGCTTGCCCTGTAGATATGAGCTGTTCAGCGCCAGGGTGCTCGTCCAGCCCTGTGCTGTGCTGAAGCAGAGGAGTGAGACCTAAGGCATCAGCCAGAGCCAGGAAGAGAGGCCACTCACAACTGGAACCTGAACATCACTACTCAGGGTAGAAAAGACCAGACAGAAAGGTTCCTGGAACTTTTCTCTAAAGAACAGATGAATGACCTTTGAAAACAGTCTTTGCCTTGGCTGAGAACTAGTGAGGAGTTCCAGGCCACTCTGAGATGGATGGTGATCCTTCTCCTACGTCCATGCTGAGAAAGGCTCACAGTGTGAAGGAATGAGTCCTTGATGCTACTAAAGGCTGTGATACTGAAAGCAGGACCCCTCTGTCACGATCATGTCTGGGATCCTGTAATTCATTCACTCTGATGATGCCACCCCCCACCCCCCAACCCAGACTTCGGGTCCCGTTGATTCTGGAGTATGTGTGTCTATTGGGAAAATGTCTGCTAAGTTTTAGAATTTTAGAATCAGAGACTTTTGGGGCTGGAAGTTTCCTTAGACATCACAAATCCTACACTCTCATTTTAGATAGTGACATGAGGCCCAGGGAGGAGAAGGAACTTGCCCAAAGCCGCACAACAAGTTAATGGCAGAGATGGGACCTAGGCCTCTGCCTCCCGGGACAGGACTCATTTACTTTGCCTAATTACCCAAATCCGTCCCAATATGGAATCCGAGTTTCTGGCCACAGCTTTAACAGCATTCCGGAACCTGGTCGTAAATCCCTGAGCCCTGCAGCCACTCTGCTCTGACATTTGTTGTGTTTTCCTGCCAAATGCTGCTGCTCAGAGATGCCATCTCCGGAGGGAGAAATTCTTGAAAGAGACACCCCTTTCCCCCCCTTCCCAAATTAGGAGTTAATTGGTAACAAAATGTGTATGGAGGTGGAGAGTGCATTGACTGGCCTTCCACTGGGCTCCCAAAGCAGAGAAATGTCTCATTTGGAAAATGCCTAATTGTGCCTGCGTCTCTGTTTGGAGAAGGGAGACTCTAGGTCTGGGCCAGCCACCCTCAGGGACTGATCTGTTAACTTGCTGTCACCTTCTTTTGAGATACCATCATCTTGTAACTCTGAGCAATAAAACGAGTAATTGTGGGCCTTTTGAAGCAAAGCTGTGTGCCCTGGCCAGTTTGTTTACCCTGCAAGGCCTCCAGTCGGACCTGGTGGTGGCCTGTCACCCGGTCATCCATCTGCCCATTCTTCCTGCCCTCCTAGCTTTAAGCTCGAAGGAGCCCTCCCCTCCCACCTCTCCTCCCTCCCTGTCTGCTGTGTGTTTTGTTTTGTTTTGTTTTTATTTTTGCTTTGTTTTGCTTTTTCTCCTAGAGCTCCACATTTCAGAAATCACTGTTTTCACCCGAAAGTCTAGCTGTTGGGTCTAATGAAGCTTTCCTTCCTCCGAGGTGTTTGAAGAAGGGCTGGCTCTGTTTGTTGCAAAGCAAACTTCCCAGAAGAGCTGGGCCTCCCTTCCACTCTTGGTTCCTCCCCAGGCATCCCGCAGGCTGGCAAACTCCATGTCTGTGGGGCTGGGGGGTCGTGGGCAGGGGGCGGCACCCCCGGGACAGCGGCCATGCCTCCCTCACTCCTCAGACCCGCATTGGAATCACTCAGAATTTAAATGAAGGGCTCAAAAGACAAAACTAATGAAGATTTACTAAGGCTGCCATTGTGTGATAATTCAATACCAGCTCACTATTAGAACCACATTTGCTGAGGTTTAATCCCGATGAAGCAGACTGCTCTAGCTTAGCTGTCAAACCACACAAAATGTGTTCTTAATAATTAATCAGTACAGTATCTTGTCGCTTGAGCATTCATCTTGGGCTTGGGTGTGTTTTTAAAGGGACGCTGTTGATGTACTTTTGAAACTTCATCGTCTTTTGTTTTTAATCACTCTTCAGATCCTTTAAGCAAGGGGAAAGGAACAAACATTCCTCCACAAATTCCATCCCTGAGCTACTCACAAGTTCTGGAATGTGACTGAAGCCTTCCTGGGATCCAGGGCTGAGATGCTGGCATTTTATTTTTCAAAGGCAGCAAAGAAGCTCCCCTACACTCAGTATTTGTTTTCCTCGGGTGCAATCTCCAGGCACCCAGGGAATGGGGATCAGGCATGGAGTGGTGACTCCTGTCCTTGAGGCTGGTAGCTTGGATCTCATGATCAGACCCCGGCAATGACCCTGAGCAAGCTGCTCTCTCCACCCACAGAGTCCAAAGGCTGGGTTCTTGGGTGAAGCTGTGGCTCTTGACAGGGTGAAACCTGCATTCTGACTGTTTTCCCCACTTCGGTTGGCAGAGGTCAAGGACGCACTGGGCTTTATCTCTTCCAGGGCCCTCATCTTAGAGAGGGGGTGAGGACCAGATGAAATCACCTACATCAAGTCACTTTCTTTTCTGTTTAGCATCTTCCTGAAGCTCACAGCTGGGAGATGATGGTCTTTACAATTAAAATTATTGTCCTGACACGTAAGAGTGCAGGCTCTGGACTGAGTGCGCTTGAGTTTCAGCCTCGGCTCCAGTGCCAGCCAGCGGCTAGACCTTACGTAAGTTGTTTATCTGTTGTTAGCCTTGGGTTCTCCTCCTCCATGGGGATGATATTTGTGCTTTGCTCATAGAGTTCTTGCCCAGGTCAACTGGAGGATCCCTGCAGAGAGCTCAGCACATTGCTGGGACCATGGGAACCCTTGGTGAGTGTTGGTCACATTGTTGTCAGTGGATGGGCCCCTAAGGCCCTTCCTCACCTTTCCCTTGGCCACAGTGAGCATCTGCTGAATGGGAGTCCTTGAGCATCCTTGGTAAGGTCAGAGGAGACCTTGGAGGCAGCAAGACCCGCTCTGTATGCCATCCCTCATCTCACCTATTTTTGCCTAAGGTAGTGGCTCTCATCCAAGGACTATTTTGCCCACAGGGGATGTTTGGCAGCATCTGGAGACATTTTTGGTTGTTGCAACTGTGGGCATCTAGTCAGAGATGCTGTTGAACATCTTCCAATGCACAGAACAGCCTTCCAACAAAGAATTATTGGGCCCCTAACAAAGTGCTGAGACTGAGAAGCCCGATCTAAGGGGTGTAGACTTCTTCTTGCCTGCCAGTTCCATATAAAATGGACTGTGCCTACAGTCAGATGGTGAGGAGTTGCAAAAGGTTAACTACTTCACAGACACATGACCCTGGTACAGTAGAGTGGGACAGAAAGTGTAGTTCTGTGTCAGTTAATCCATGGCCTTTTATGACCCCTGTAGGATCCATCAAGAGGAATGAGGACACTCTTTCCCTAATCCCAGCTCTCCACTCTCTGCTTGGGTGGGATTTTCTGGTGGATATTAGGTTCTTACTGTGCTTTGCTGTCCCCCATTGTCCTTAGGAGGCTGCCTGGAAATTCAGAAACTGTTCTTTGGCTCTCCACCATGCCCACACCAGCTTCCCGGAGTCCCTGACTTCTCCCACCTTCTCTATAAGGCTTTCATAGGTGCTTAGATTCTTGAATGGGGCTCTGACCTTGGCAAATAGCTCCACTTTCACTGAGTGCCTTCAGAGAGCACACTGTCTGACCACATGTGGTTGGGGAAACCATTCTTAATACTTGAATGCCTGTGGGGGCTGACTGAGACCACTGTCTCCTGCCCTGACCAGGTTGACTGGAGAAGTCCTTTCCTGAAGTAGAGAATCCACGCAAGGTGAGATTCAAGGTCTAAAAGGAGTTAGTCTTGCTTCCTTAGAGAGGTTTGCAGATGGATAAATGAGAGTTGAGCCCCCTTCTGCCCAAGGCACGTACCTCGTCAGTTCCTGGAGGACAACTCCTGAGTGCAGGCTCTGGGGCCTGGAGTGGAGAGAACTCTGCTCAGGATTAGGGTGGAGGGATAACACATGGCTGGCGAACAAGCAGGGAAGACACAGTAGCATGTCCTCTTTGGACCTTGCAGCCACAGGCTCAGGTTGTGACTCAGTGCAAAGATTGATTTCTCCCTCCCCATCCCACTGAGGCCCAGGTGTCGGTGAGAAAGGGATGGTGGTGTTCCCCATACTTGATCTATTAGACATTCACCCTGTTCGTAAGGCCCCTTATGGACACCTTCCTGTGAGCCTCATGAGATCTGTCAAGTAGCTGGTTAAATACTCTGTACAGATGATATGGGCACGGAGAGAGCAAACCTTTTAGCCAGGGCTACACAGCTATTGAGGAACAGAGCCAAGGCTCAAAGCCAGGTCTGCCAATCCCACCTGCAGGGGACTTGAAAGGAACCCAGGGTGTCCCAAATTAGGGCAGCTCTAGCCAGTACCGCTCTGTCCTGGGCAGTGAATTTCAGAGGACTCCACTTGGCCTTGGCCTGACTGTGCCCCTCACTGTCAGTGAGTCAGCCAGATTGATGGAGCCTTTCCATTCCAAACTGTGTCCTGCTTCCTCACCAGAGCTCCCTACGACAGTGGCCTTGAGCCTACCTCCAGAGCCTGTGTGGGCATCTTTGGAGGGGCAGACCTGACTGCTGAGGTTCAACACTTAGGCTCCAGAGAGAGCCAATGGGTGGCTGCTTCGGGGGTTGCACATGGAGCTTGAATGTGTGGGCCGCTAACCAAGGGGGACTGGCCCGGGGGTAGGAGGGAAGGTAGGCAAGCCAAGGGCAGGAGGCCAGGGCTTAGCCTTCCTCATGCTGCCATGTTCTGGAGTGGAGCTTCGAGGAGTCTGAGAAACCACCTGGAACCTGGCCTCCAGGTTATTTTGGGCGGATACTTGTCAAGAATAAAGGAGGAAATTTAGTTATTCAACAGTCTGTTGGCATGATTCATAACTGTTAAATGTGTATACAGTGTTAAGTGGGCCTCCTTTTGTACTCTAGACCCTGCCAGTGTTAGCAGTGGACTTGGCTGGCTATAGGCGTGGAGACTCTGTGGACTTTGAGTGGCACAGGCCCTATGCGGGTGCCACCCACAGCCCTACCCACCTCCCCCCAGGCTCCCCTTCTGTCTGGGCCATCACAGAAGCAGCCTCTGACCACTCTCCCTCCTGCCAGCCACACTGTCTTGGGAGGAACATACCAACTCCTCTTGCTGGCAGCTCTCGAGGCTTTTCAGCCTTGATGTCATGCATGGGAAGTGGCTTGTGATGTTCTCATGAGAAATATTTTTATACACATCTTTCTCAAAGGTTTAAATCCCAAGCCAAGGTCCTCAGACAAGTCTCCCCTCCAACTCTCTCCTCAGGTTGAAATGTATGTTTCTGGACCTGGGAATGCCCCCTTGTCTGCCGGCCTCCTGGGACATTGGTGGAGATGGAATGATCAGGCCTGCCCGAGACTGCTTGGGCTGCAGGATTCGAGTGGCAAAGCCAGCATATGCCAGGCAAACCTGGAGGGTGTGGACCTCCCCAACCCTGCTCACCCTATAGGGTCCAGATTTATGCGGGACTCAGTACTCCAGATTACTCCCTGGTTCCCCTCCACCAAGAAAGAACTCGGATCCCTTCCAGACAACTTCCTTGGTTCTGGCTGCCCACAAGCTGCATACAGCTCCTCAGGGAAGGCGGAGCCCTGTCGTGGTCAGGGCCCCCTTCCCGTGCAGTTTCATCGGGTGCCTGCACCTCTGAATGTCCGCCTGTCGCTGAACTCACCACCCTCCTCCCACCCCTCACGCTCCCCGTGTGGCAGTGCTTCTGCCGAGAACACCTGCTCCTGGCGCATTCGCATCCCTCTTTCGAACACTCATTCAAATGCAGTCTCCTTTAAAGACATTGATCAGTGCTCTCCTCCCCAGCTCACCTGGCATAAATAATTGTTCTTGTTTTTCCCAGCGTCCATTGCACTTGGTACAAATTCAGCCAATGTTGGTACGGGAGCCTGGGACTGTGCTAGGTACACGCTTCTTTTATACAAGCTCTTTACATATGCTACCATGATTTGCTTATCCTCTTCTCCAGCCCAGTAATTTCTGTCTTTTGTTTTGTTTTTGTTTTTGTTTTTGTTTTGGCAAGGACCACTGAGCCCTTCAAGAGTCTGTTGAAAGCTTCACACCCTCTGCCTAGAAAAGTACACAGAAAAGCAATTTTGGATATCACTTTAAGGAGTTCAGAGACTTCCGGGGTCCACAGAACCAAGATGTGAAAGGCTTCTTTCCACTGGAAATTCTTGGGAACCCTGCCTGATTTATCATCATGCACCCAATATCTAGAAAAGTAGTCTCCAAGGAATAAAGTGGTGACTTAGCTCTACTGTGCCTATGAGCTCTGAGGTCTGAGCAGTCTGTCTGTTATTCAGGGCATTAGAGGTCTTACAAATCACACTGAAGAGTAAATGTGGAGGAGTAAATCAGGGTGCAAGTAGAGGAGCAGAACCCACAGTGGGTTACCTGGGGGAACACATTGTGAAATCTCCTTCTAAAGACAAATCAGAGATGGAGATTCAGGCATATTGTTGGAGTTACAAGAATAGGAAAGCTTTTGGAGCCTAACTGAAACCTTATGGAGCTGCATATTGTTTTTCCCAGAAAAGGATCCTAATTAGGTCAGTTCCATATTGTTCTTACGGTGTCAGATGCACAGGAAAGCAGGCCCTCAGTGGTATACAAATGGCCTCCTTTTCTGAAAAAGATGGGGGGGGGTGTGAGTGGTGAGACCACCTTGGAAAAGACCCCACAGATTAAAACAAAATCGATTTGTCACGAGCATTGAAATCCGGTGAGCGACACTCAGTGCTGACTTATTAGTAATTCAAACACAAAGATGTTAACCCCAGCAGTGATTGGCAGAGCCCACATCAAATAGGGCAGGTGTTTTGGTCTTTCATTTCATAAGCTCTAAGTTCCAGGAAACTGTTTTCCCAATTGCTACATGGCTGTCTCTCCCCAGCTTAGATCCGAGCTCCTCACATGCATCCTGGCACCCGGGGCCTCAGCAGCAGGCGTCCTGGAAGCCTAGTTTGGTTTCAGGATCTAGGTAAGCAGTGCTGTTCTGCAAAGGGAACAATTATGTTCCCCCAAACACACAGAAGCATCAGAATTCACAGCATGCACTTTACAAGGGCAATAAAGTTTTATATGCAGCTCAGTGAAATACCTAATACAGCCAATTATCCACCAAATAAACTGATGGGAGAGAGAATGGCTATATTTGGCTCAGACTTAATTATTTTGCATTTGAACTTCTCAATTCCATGTAATAAAATTCCATTCTGCCCTTATTTCCTGGTTAGGTTACTTAATCTCGACTCCGGTAACTGAGCCCTTGAGTGGAGTAGACTGTCCAATGTCAGTGGTAAGAAAACGTGAAAGGTTTGACATCAATTACAACATTACACACAACATAAAATTTAACAACTTGAATCAGGCTCTCATTGCTCCTTAAAGAGACTGTTTGGCTTTTTAAGATCTAAAAATTAATCAGTTTCTAAGAGTCATAGGTTTTCGGAAGTCCCAGATCTTACTCTTAGCTTGATGTGTAAGAAGGAATCTCTCTCTCTCTCTTCCCACCCCTGTCTTTTATTTGGAAAATATCTTCCCTTTCACTTAAAAATGCAATTTAAGTTTTTTAATTTGTATTTTCCTAGGGAAGGGATTTTCCTTTAATGAAAGAAAAAATGAAGGATAAAGAAATAGAATTTGTCTCCTGGTGGGGATGGTAATATTTTGGGGAGGTCATAGTAAAAACACACAGGCTCACATTTGGCTGTGGTATAGACACTCCGGTAGCAGCAGGAGCTGCCTTACCAGCAAGGCTCCCAAGGCCCCTCTCCGTGGTCTGTGTCAGCATCCACATGGCACCCTTCACTCCATCACTCTTGACACTTGATGGTCTCATAAAACACCACATGTAATTCAACAGTTTCAGCTCATAATGAGCCAACTCCGGCAAGAACAGGGGTAAGTGACCTCTCTCCTTTAATAAGTGTGGTCTCTGCAGGTCAGCCCCGGGGTTGGAGGCAGGGCGGCAGGGGCAGATGGGAGGCAGCTGAGTTCTGCCAGAGCATGAGGACTGCCTCTCGAGAAGGGCGGGGGCTGACTTTCCAGGCGGGCAACCAGCACCTGGGGACATTTGTCGGCTTTGTTTCTGCTTCTCCCAAGGGCGACACTGTACAAAGACAGACCATAGGCTGATTGAGCATGTGTGTATTCCCAGCCTAATTCGGAGCATTCGTGCACTGGAAAGTGAATGGGTGAATGAATATATGACTTACTGCATTGCTAGTGCTGGGACATCACCTCATTGCTCTGACGTCCCCTGATCTTGTCATGAAAAGGCAGGAGTCAGAAAGCCTCTATTAACCATGGGCTGAGTGCTTCCCAGGGAAAGAGGGTGCAGGCCAGTGTTTGTGGGAGTGGAGCTGGGTGGGGAGAGCCTGAGTGGTCACAGCAGGGTCCATCCTGAGGTGTCTTAGTCCTGGATTCTCCCTACACTCTCTGCCCACTTTGGAAGAAATAGGCATTTTCTTTGCATGCTATCCTCTCCTGATGGGCACCTCCCTCTTGGCATGTCATTTTCTCCACTTATCAGTGCTGCCCAAACTTTTCCAGAGAATCACATTCTGCCCTAACATGCTCAGGGGCCTTAAAACAAGAAGTGTTGGAGAAATCCCAGTAATTGGTCTGACCTTTTGAATATTGTTTTCTCTTACGAAGGCCTGAGGACAAAAGCTGGCTAAGTTGATAAGAGCCACATGCGATCACATGAGATTAACTTTGGGTAGCGTCTGGCCTTGGTTACATGAAGTGCCGTCTTCAGAAAATGTCATTGTTGGGGTTTCGCCTTTCCCCCGCCCACCTCAATCATACAGGAAAAAGGCAAACAGCAGCTCTCATGTCAAAGATTTAGTCCAGAAAGCCATTTCCAGGGTATGCCTTGGGGACAGCTCACAGTCCGACCAGTCTCCTTTGTTTGTGGTCTTGTCTGTGGGACTGTCGGGAAGTGAGTGTCATGTACCCAAGCCAGTATGGGAGCCATCACGCTCAGCATCAGGACCAATGCACTTTAGAAAGATTCCAACATGGCGTAAAGGGTGAAATAGAAGGAAGTTTAGGCTTAGACTGTAGATACCAGGAAATGAGTTAACACCCAGTACTACTAACACACACACACACACACACACACACACACACACACACACTTTAGAGAAGTTTTTAATAGACTGATTTTTAAAGAGAAACTTTAGGTTCACATCAAAATTGAGAAGAAAGTACAGAGATTTCCAGTATGACCACTGGGCTCTCCTACCATCTCCCACTACCCACAGCCCCGACTAGAGTGGTACATGTGTTATAGTTAATGAACATGCAGTGTATCACCCAAAGTCCATAGTTTACATTAGGGTTCACTCTCGGTGTTCATTGGATTTGACCAATGTCTAATGACATACATCCACCTTTTGAATTTGGTTGTTACTTAAATTGTTTTTTTACAAAAGCTAATGTTGACAACAGTACCCCTCCCCCCATTAAAAAAATCACAAAAATAAAGAAACTTTGCTATTGAAAGTATTTTAATTAAAGAATCTAATATGTGAATTTGTTGACATTCCTCTTGGAAATCTATTGAATCCATGCTGGAATAAATAATGAATATAGTTAGTAATGGTATCATCCATTAGAAAACATTTACTCCACAGCTGGGAAAATTAGAGACAACAAAACCATTTTTATTGCCACACTTATCACAAATCCCCTACATAATTTTATGAGAAAGATCATTAAACTTGTAGCTACTGCATTATCTTTTTCCTTGGACCATTTCTGAAACAACATTAGTTTTTCACACTTCTTTACGTCTCAAACATTAAAAAAGCCTTAATCGATGCTCTTACATAAAAAGCAAAGGGCTAGGTTTCCCATCATAAAACGTTATGTTGTTTACACAAAAACTGCAGCTAACCTCATAAAACTCCAGTGATTTCCCAGTGGGGTCCTGCAGGGACACTTGGCTATGCTAGACGTCACACTGGTTTCCAGTGCTGAAGCAGAGCCGACTTCCTGTGGAAAGCCGCTCTCAGCCCTGGCCCTCACTTATCAGACTTTTCAGTTGGGGCACACTCCGTTCAAGGCCTCACACTGGCCCCTCTGAGTAGCTAAGAAAACAAATGTGAGGCGGGAGAACTCCATGCAAGTGTCAGCCCTTCTCACTGCATGCCCACGTCCTCAACTGTGCGCTTGACTCGAGAGTTCCTGCCACCTGCCACTCTCCAGCCCCCGCCAGCTCCCGGGACCCCACTTTCAGGACGTCTCTGTTGGGGAGATGGAAGAGGGCCCCAAGGCATCACACATTTTTTCAAAATCTTCCATTAGATGTCCACGACTTTTAGAATTTCAGTGGCAAGAGTTTTTATCTTTGCTTTCTAAAGTCGAATAGATCAGTCAAGCCAAATGCTTCGAAAATCTAAAAGTCATGGACTTTTTTCAAATGTCTGGTTTTCTTTTTTTTTTTTAAAGTTTATTCATTTTTGAGAGACAGAGAGAGACAGACAGACAGAAAGAGACAGAGCATGAGTGAGGGAGGAGCAGAGAGAGAGAGGGAGACACAGAAACTGAAGCAGGCTCCAGGCTCTGAGCTGTCAGCATAGAACCTGATGTGGGGCTTGAACTCCCAAACTGAGATTTCATGACCCAAGGTGAAGTCAGACGCTTAACCAACTGAACCACCCAGGCCCCTGTCAAATGTATGTTTTTCTAATGAAAATCAGGATGAATATTTAACAGTTAATTGCTTGCTTCCTCTATTAGGGTCAAGATATGGAACATTTTTATGGCTTTAAAGACAGGGTATTTGCCTGCATTCACAACAACATTTGTTCTGCAGCTTCAGGGAATGCACTGCTCCACATAGAGTGATTTTACAAATAAGGGGTATTTAAAGAATCACCTCCATTTGTTTATTTTTACCCCTGTGGCCATTTTCCTTGTGGATAGTCACTCAAGGATCTCACTGGAATATCCCTTCCCATACCATGCAGTGGCAAGAATAACACAAGGGTGTCCTTGGGGAAACTGAGGCAAGAAGGATTTACCTTGCATTGTACAATTTCACCATGTTTAAATGTTGAGAACTTTGGGACCTTCATGTTGCTTCTTTTGTGCCAGGGTTAGATCACGGGTTTTCTGACTCTGGAGTCCCTGCTCTTAATCATTCTGCTTGCCCTCAGGGAAGGGAGGAGAATCAGGTCTTGAGATAAATGTGAAATCTAGTTGGGGATATAAAACTGAAATGTATACACAATGGCTAATAACACAAGGTAATAGTTGACGGAATGACATAGTTAATAAATACATGCTGATGATAAACAAAGAAGCTAAGGTTGTCAAGGATGGTTTACCGGATGACATGGGACTTGATCCGGGCTTTGAAAAGAGGAATACAGTTTGTCTG
Organism: Suricata suricatta; assembly: GCF_006229205.1. NCBI lineage: Eukaryota > Metazoa > Chordata > Mammalia > Carnivora > Herpestidae > Suricata > Suricata suricatta. The sequence goes on from NC_043703.1 coordinate 150,761,483, forward strand.
GGCAGAGCAAACAGGAAAGGCCAGTGAGGACCAGGCGGACCAGTAGGAGAGAAGTGGGGCTTCATTATGGTTAAATAGGCCAGTGTCACATTAGGGAGGGTCTTGAAAGACAACCTAAGGATTTTGGAGAGGTTGGAGTAGATACGCCCTAAAGCCCAGTGTCCTTGTTCTCATTTTTCCCTCTACAGTGTTATTGAGATGGAGCTGGAGGATGCACTTCAGGCGTATTTCAAGGTGTACAGCCTAATGACTTGACTTACCTGTGTTGTGAAATGATTACCACAAAACTGGGTAACTTCTGAATGCCCATCTCATACAGATGCTCATAAAAGCATTTATGAATGTCTTAGTGAATTACAAGTCCTTTATGGTGCCTGCATGACAGATCCAACACCTTTTTAGAAAAAGTTATTTTGAGATAATTATAGATTCATATGCAGTTACAGGAAATAGTACAGAACGATCCAATATGCCCCTCGCCCAGTTTCACTCGCGGGTAATGTCATGTGTGACTATAGCACAATATCAGAGCCAGGAAATTCACATTGGTACAATCCACTGACAATTAGC
>NC_043703.1:150762152-150800028 GCF_006229205.1 Suricata suricatta
GGGGGGGGGGGGGGGGGGGAATGGGCCCAATGGGTGAAGGCTCCCAATCAGATGGTAGCTACACTCGTGGTAATCATAGAATAATGTTTAAACTTGTTGAATCACTATGTTGTAGTGATACTGTGTGTCAATGATCCTCAAAAAATTTAAAGAGGAAAAGGGCTGGGGGCGGTGGCAGAGAGACTAAAATAAATCTCCCCATTGTCATTTTTTTTGAACAAAATTATTACAGCATTACTGTGCTAGGTGATAAAGATTCAGAAATCAGAGGCTGGCAGTTTCATCTGCACCATTATATCCTGAGCACCCATCTGGGTGCCTGGTGCTCAATAATTGATGAAAACGTGAATGGCTGGCTGTCTCCAAAGACCTCACAGGCTAGTGGCATAGACCAGCGTATCCAGCCCCTTCACAGGGTGTTCTTGAACATGGAGACGTGTGCGAGAGCCAGAAGACAGGGCGATGAACTGGATGGGAAAAGAGGAAGGAAAAGCTTCATGGACAAGGTGGCTCCTCAGTGATCAGCATCGCTCTGTGGTCCAGTCCACTGTGGGAGTGGAGAGGACAATGGAGGAACTCAGGCAAAGGAGACTCAAGGAGGCTGGTCATGGCAATCTTTGGGCGCTGTGCTAAGAAGCTTTGACTTGCCCTGCAAGGAGTCAGCTGAGCCCCACCCCAGAGGTCATGAGTTGGCAGGTCTAGAGGGAGGCCCAGGAGTTTGTATTTCTTACAAGGTCTTGGGTGGTAGTGATCCTGCTGATCTGGGCCCCACCTGAGACCCACTTGTGTCGGAGGAGGATTACAAGAGGTGAGAAACTGGAAATGGGGAGACCCCTCAGGAGACAGTGGCCCACATAGGAAAAAAGAAGCTCGTCTAACCTCTGAGGTCACTCAGGGCCAAGACCAGAGCCCGGATCTTTGGACACTTCCTCCACTGTCTCTGGTGGGGAGAATCCTGGCCCAGCATGTACATGTTTTATCAGAAGCTCCATCTTCACTAGAAAATGATACAACTTGGATTTATACAAGTATAAAGGGTACATGTAGGGCTTCGGGTTTTATGTTTTAAAGGATTCTTAATGTTTCAGAGAATGGCGCGGGATTCTTCTTCATCTGAAGTCCACAGCCCTGGGGTCTGCGAAACTGAAACTGGTCCCTCTGTAGTCGGAGTCTCACTTGACAGAAAAAGACTCAGTGATTCCTCCAAGACAGGGAAAGACAAGAGATTCTAATCAGATGACTTCTAGTTTGACTTTCAAAAACTACCTTCCTGCAGGCAAGGTGTACTCACAATTCTGTGAAGGAGATTCTGAAAGCTGAGGGGAGTTAGACATGGGAAGAGAATTCCCAAAATGGTGAAAAGAAAGCTTTCATTATTTTGTTGCCTTTCTTTTTTTTTTTCTTTCTTTTGGTAATAAAGAATTTGGTGGAGTTAGTTATTTGGCAGGGCATACTTGGGCTGAAAACTTTCATTTTCTTTGCCAAGCTTCCTAAAAATAGTCTTTCTTGGGGCGAGGGCCATCTCAACATGAGCCATGTTCATTCTAAGCACGACATGTTTTGTGAATGTAATTACCTATTAACCTGAAGATCTCAACTGCAATGAGACAAAGAATGTGGAATTGGACTCGCAGCATTATGAGCTTGTTCTTGTTTTGTGTATGTAACAATAAGTTCTTTCATGACGTGACACATGGCAGTGGGTGGTGAAACCCGATACCTGGCGAAAATACAATGGAATTATATAATACCAAAAAAGTCAATTGTTTTCCCTTTTGCTAATTAACTCCTCTGAGCGGGGAGGTACTGAGGATGAGGTCAGCTGGTGGCTTTTGTTCTCCAACCAGTTTCCATGCCGTTTTAGGCACTGTATCTGTAATCGTGTGCTTTTATAAATGGAGGAGTTTAGTGACTATTGGAACAGCTTCTAGGATCATTATCCCATGGCTTGGTAGCAACTTTACTGACTGCTCAGAATTTGTCTTTCCTGGGATCCTGCTGGTAACTCGGGCTTGAGCCGATACACATGTCCATGGCCCTATTCTTACTCTTTTCCAGGGACTTTGCACACTGCTAGATAATAGAGCAGGGGCTCACAGGATTCTTTAGGGGAAGATTTTGCCAGTTATAGACCTGACGTATGAAATTTCATATAAACTGGGACAATAACAACCCAATGCGGAAGTCACTGCTCTTGTCTTACAGATAATGGAAACAGAAGTTCAGAGGAAGTAAGTCTTATATGCAAGATCAGTCAGCTTGAAAGTGGTAGAGATAAGATTCAGATCCAGATCTGTGTTTCTCCAAAGCTCAATCCTGTACATCATGTATTCTGTTCAGTATATGTATATCTGCCCTGGTGGGTGATTCTGTTCAAGAATCAATTCTTAAAATAATAAGAATTATTTTAAAAGTGACCTAATGACGTACTGATTTGTTTTCTTTCTGCTTTTCCTAGATCTTCTGTAATTATTATCTATTTCTTTCATAACAGCAGCAAATCATCTTTAAGATCCCTTTAAAAGCTCCAAAGAGGAGGGATAATTGACCCTGAGACCATGTAGTGTATGTGAGATTGACCAGGAGGATATACTTATGACCCTAGGAAAGGGAAGCAGTATTTGAATGAGATACAGAAAAAGCTAACCATACAGCAAATGATTGAAACGTTTGCCTCCATTAAAATGACAGACTTTTGCATGACAAAAACAACCATAGCTAGTGAAAAGACAAGCCACAGTGTAGAAGATATTTTCAGCATATACATCAATAGAAGATCAGTATCTGGCACCTATAAAAATCCCTACAGGGGCCTCTGGGTGGCTTAGTTGGTTGAGTGTTTGACTCTTGATTTTGGCTCAGGTCATGATCTCTCACAGGCATGAGATTAAGCCCTGCGTTGGGCTCTACTCTGGGCATGGAGCCTGCTTGAGACTCTTTCCCTTCCTCTCCTTCTGCCCTTTCCTTGCTTGTGCTCTCTCAAAAAAGAAAAAAAAAAGAAAAGAAAAGAAAAGAAAGAAAGAAAAAATCTCCTATAAATCAATAAGGGAGAGAAAAGTAGCCCAATACACAAAGCAGTGAAAGATTTTTATTTTGCAAGTCACAAAAAGGAAAACATAGATGTCCAGTGAAAGTATAAAAAGATGGTGAAACTCACTAGAAAGAAAGAGAACATTAAATGCTGCTTCATATTCATCCATTTGGCAAAACTGGCACCACCAAGTTTTAGGAGTAAAAATGTAGAAAATGAGGAAATGATACACCACTGGTAAACCTGGAAGTCAGGGCAAGCACTTCTCGATATGCATGCCTCAGAAACATTGTGTGTGTACGTACAAGGAAACATTATGTGTGTCTGTACAACAAACCATTAAAAAGGTTCTTCATTAGTAGTATTGTGTATCATAGAAAAAAACCTTGGGGGTTCAATTTAATTATCATTTATGTTACATTCATCTTTAAAAGCTTGGTTGAGAAAAATAAAGCAGTTTTCTGAATGATGAACTCAATATGGTGCCACTGATATGAATTTAGAAATTCATAGAGAGTGCTTTACGTTACTGTGTGCATGTACACATGTAACAAACATACAAAAACCTGCACGAGTGGCCGATGCACCGCTTTCTAGTGGCCTCACCTCTGCAGGGAGCGAAAGGCAGTGGGTTGAGAGGACGCAGGTGACTGATGGTATCTGTAATGCTTCAGATTTTTTTAAAAATTCAAATTCAAGGTAGTGAACATACAGTGTGGTCTTCACTTCAGGAGTAGAATCCAGTGATTGATCTCTTACCTATGAGCCCAGTGCTCATTCCGGGAAGTGCCCTCCTTAATGTCCATCACCCATTTAACCCACCCCCCTCCCACCTCCCCTCCGGCAACTTTCAGGTTGTTCTCTGTATTTAAGTGTCTGTTATGCTTTGCCTCTTTCCCTGTTTATATCTTTAAAATATAATTTGAAATGTTTATTATGAGAGACAGAGCATGAGCAGGGGAGGGGCAGAGAAAGAAGGAGACCTAGAATCCGAAGCAGGCTCCACTTCTGAGCTGTCAGCACAGAACCCAATGTGGGACTCGAACCCATGACTGTGAGATCATGACCTGAGCCAAAATTGGATGCTTAACCCACTGAGCTACCCAAGTGCCCCTCTATTTATATCTTTTAAAAACCATTACTATCTTTGCTTTAGCAAAAATGATCATATGGGGGGCAACTGGGTGGCTCATTTGGTTAAACGTCTTACTCTTGGTTTCGGTTCAGGGCATGATCTCACAGTTTGTGACTTTGAGCCCTGAGTCAGGCTCTGTGCTGAAAGTGTGGAGCCTGCTTGGGGGTTCTCTCTCTCTTCCTCCCTCTCTGCCCCTCCCATGCACTCTCACTCTTTCTCTCTCTCTCTCAAAATAAATAAACTGTAAAAAAAAAAAAAAGGCTGTACAGAGACATGTATTAAATCCAGCAGTGGGCATACAAGTTGCTGTTATATTATTTTCAACACCTCTGCATATGCATATGTTTAAAATAATCGATTTTTAAATTAATAATGAAAATAAAATAAGGGCAAATTGGAAAACAATTCAATGGCTACTGCAAAACAGAAATAATTTTATGATGCAGAATATAAAGGAAATCTGGTCTTAGTTTTTTATTTCAGTAGAAGAAATTAGGCCAGAGATAAATAAAGAACTTACGGGCCAAGAATGCTGTTTAGACACTGCTGCTGACTACCGTGCAGGGTTCTGAACACTTAAAATCACTTGAAAGAGAGAATGCATTTCCATCTGCCTGGGATGGTTTAGGCTAAAGCTTCTTATTTTGAGATTCTTCTGATCTTGACTGTGGAGCCCCGCAGGAGTGAAGTAAGCAGGTTGGGCCTTTCCCCGGACTCAGAACTCAGGTTGGTGTCCAGCTGTCACAGTGGCACTCAGTACCTGTGGGATCACGAGCTGCCTGAGGTGCTAGGGGTGCTGCCCCTGCTTGTACGGGGGCGGAGGTGGGGAGAGCTGGGTGTGTGGTGGCCTCACCCAGCGAGTTAGTAGCAGAACCACAGCAGCACCCTCCCTGTTCGTGCTCTCAGGAACAGGGAGCTAGATCTGTTTGTAGCCACACTGTCTTGCATGTGAAAAATCCTGACTTCCATGTTTTTTGTTTTTTGGTTTTTTTTTTTTTAATCTCTTCCTCCTTCCACTGGAAATGAGGGCAGGCGATTCTTATAGGAGAGCATTCCCACGGCATCCATGAGTTCATTCATGACAAAGTACTTTGCCCTGTTTGCTCCAGGCAAGTCCTTGGAATGGTTTCTTGCAGAGGAAAACTTTTTAGCCATTGCTTTGCAAAGAGCCAGGTTTATTGATATGGAATGACACGTTGTTTTCCTCTTTGAAATTTGCAAATAAAAAAATGTGGCCTTGACAGATGGGTGGGTGAAGCCCAGAAGTTACTCATTTTACCAACAGAATAGCTAATTACCGAGGTACAGGGGTGAAGATTAGTGTCAGCAAATCAACACAGGCTCCATGTCTACTGTTCCAGAATTTCCTAGGCTTTAAAGTCACTGTATGGTGAGTTTGAAGAAACCAGTATATGAAAATATGGTGACAAGACAGAAGTGATAAAGCCTAAAACATAAAACCAAGGAGAGATGGACTGTGCGCATCAGGCTTGACCTTGTTCTATATGTGTCCTCTCCAGAGGGAATGACTCCCTACCTGAAAGGTGACCTCCAAGTCCAAGCATTGGCCCTGGGCATATTTCCCATGTGCCAAGGAATGAAGAATTTTTATAGCATTTTAACAGGTGCCTGAAGTCAGAGAGATCTCGGGCAGCTTTGCCACTAACTAGCTGTGAGACTTAAGGCAGCTAATTGACTTTTTAGAGCCCTGATCTCCATCATCTGGAAGTAGGGATGAGACCAGTAGCTTCCTTAAGCAGGAGTTCAGAATATTAAAAGAGATGATGTACATAAAGCCTAGCTCATGGTGTCCCTCTAGCTCCTCCTGGGTACTCAGAAATGGTGGTGGTTATTATTACAGTGAACTTCTTGGTACATTTGGCATGTTTGATGCAAACACCTACATGCTTTGATCCCCTGATTGCCCCGAACAAGAAAACACTTAGAACTCCTGCTGCAGACGTTGCTGGGCTATTTCTTTCCCCAGAAGGAGCTCTGTCACCCCTATCTTTCCTAGTATCTTGGAGTCGGCTCTGAAGGCTTCCTACCTATGGTAGGATAGTGCTATGAATTGAATTGACTGTCTACCCCCACTCCATCCACGTATCGAATCTCTAACCTCCAATGTGATAGTATTGGGGGGGTCCTTTGGGAGGCAATTAGGGTTAGATGAGGTCATGAGGGTGGGGCTCTCCCCATAGGATTTGTACCCTCATCAGAAGGAGCACCAGAGCACTTGCTTCCTCTCTTTCTTCCTGCCACTGAGGCAGCAGCCTGCCAGCCAGGCGGAGAGCCCTCACCAGAAAAGCCTATCAGCTGGCACCTTGATCTTAGACTTCTCGGGCTCCGAAACTGTGAGAAACAGATTGCTGTTTTTTAGGTCACCCAGTCTGTGGTATTTAGTGATGGCAGCCCTGGCTGCCTTACACAGATGGGAAGTGTTCTGTGATTCGTGCTTGGGAAATAAAGCCCACTGACTGTTCCTCTCAAAGATTCACAGTGTTCACTGTGGGTCGAAGGGACTCCTGTGAAAGAACAAATTCAACTTTGTTTAATGTGGCATTTCTAAAACTAACCGAACCAGGGTAAATCCTTTTGGCCTAATTGCTGTTACTGTTCCCTAGACCCCGAGTTCTCGATGCCCTGGTCTCTTGGCTTTGCGGTCTCTGTCTGCTGCGGTCATCTGGAGCCTAGCAAGGGGGCTGCTGACTGCCGGGAAGCCCCCTGCCCCGCTGACGTCGTGCTGGGCTTGTGCTCAGGCACTCCGGGAGCCTTCTCGAGCACCAGCTAGCAGAACCAAAGGCCGGTTCTAGGGTTGGTTCACACACTGTGGGCCACCGCATCCTGTGCTCCCAGCATCTAATGTCCCCATACACGGCCCCTGTCCCAGGAGACCCAGCCTGATCTGTGTGGCAGCAAGCCCACAACCCACCTGGACAACTGCCTCTGTCTCTTCCAGGTGGGTTTTCTTCTCTGTCGGATAGTATTTACATTACGCTAAGAACTACCTGGGTGAGTGCATCTCTAATTTGCATACAGATCCCTGGGGGGATATTGAATATTCAAATTCGGAAAGTCTGGGGTGAGGCTTGAAACCTGGATTTCTAATAAGTGCCCAGAAGATGCCAAAGGCTAGTCAGCATAGACTGAGGGCTACAGCCCGAGAAGCATGAGCTAGGTCCAGAGGTAGGCTTCTCCTAGGAAGATATTGTATTTCCTGTCCAGGGGTCTCCAGGCTCCAAGCAAGTTAACATATTTTCTCTCTAGTTAGAACTGCATGATGCCCTGTAAGGTGGCCCGGCACAATTCTTATATCCACTTAAAACAGGAAGACCTTGAGATTGTGAGGCACTGACTTTATGTATGGTCCATTTGTGTGGAATGAGCTTTATCTGCTCATTCAGGGCTGTGGGAAATGTTTTAGGCACTGGCCTCTGAAATTGCCATTACATTAGGGACCCTCTCTCACCTTCTACTGAAATTATGTATGTGCTCATCACCACCCCAAGGTGACTACAAGTCCTTGAGGAATAAATTATGTCATATGTATCTTCCCATTCCCAACAGCTCTTGATCCTGGATTGACAGTGTGTTTGTTGACTAAATGACTGGGTATCTGAGGCTGCTTAATGATTGTTCATGGAGGATAACACGTTCTTGATTCTTATGTTTATAATGGCTCCTCACTGCTCATCTCAGTGGTTCTTAATCTTTATTTGGGGGAGGGGGTGGCGGTCAAGGCCCTCTCTGCTGAGAAGGTCATGGCACCTATGCTGCCTTTTCCCAGACGGGTATATATTGTGCGCAATTTGCACATATTTTCTAGAGTTTCATGGGGAACCTTGAAGGCAGATTCTGTAGACTCCAGTTAATAATCTCTAGCTAATGGGGTCAAAATTACACCCTGCAGCCTGGCATCAAAGCTCCTTAGGCAAAATGCGTTCTCCCATTATGTACCAGTTAGGGCTCCTTCGGTAGCGAGTGGCAGAAATCCATTTGAGCTAGATTAAAAACAAAGTGAGTTTTGTTTTTATATGTAAGGGCAAGATTATTGGGCTGGTTCACAGAATTGATGGGAGAATTGCAACCGAGTAAAAATTCAGATGCGGCTCCAAAAAACTTAGTGTCTAGAACCAGGGGCATGAGTGATCTAAGGATCATTTTATCTCTTTATTTATTTACATTACAGGGACATGGCTGAGGGCAGCTTCAAGTTCATGTTTCACAGGCCTGTGAGCAAAGAGAAAAAGGCTCTTTTCTACAAGTTTTAATAATAATAAAAATAAAAAGTCCCAGGGAAAGTCTCTAATTGTCTTGCCTTGGCACCGTGCCCATGCATGGACCAAGTACTGTGGCCAAGAAGGATGTCTGAGTCACATGCCCACCCTCACAATCACTGTGCCCAGTGAGGGGAGCAGGTAAGAGGAAGGTAGGGCCCACTCACACTGCATGGGTGGAAGGTTTTTCCTCAGAACTGTGGGATTGCTGGGGAAATGACGTGGCAGGCGGCAGGTCCGATGCATGTTTGCTATCACTTTTTACTTTTCTGAAATCCGTTGTTCTAACTGCATTGGGTTGTTCTTTGTCCTCCTCATGCATTCTTCATTCTCACCCCTGCTTCTCCCCAGCTTCCCTCCCCCACCCCTCTTGGTTTGTGAGGGCTGCCGTCACACAGTACCACAAACCGGGTGGCTCAACACAACAGAAATTTATGCTCTCACAGTTCTGGAGGCCAGAAGTCTGACATCAGGGTGTCAGCAGGGTTGATTCCTCTGAGGGCTCCGAGGGAGAAAATGTTCCACGTCTCTCGCCTCGCATCTGGTGAAGGCATCTCTCTGTGTCTCTCTCCTCTTCTTATAAGGACACCAGTCATCTCAGATTAAGAGCTCACTCTACTTTAGCATGACCCCATCTTAGCTAGTGACATCTGCAGCCACCCTACTTCCAAATAAGAGCACATTCTGGTCATGTTCCTGGGAGTTAGAACTTAAACATATCTTTTGGAAGACGCAATTCAACTCATAACAGCCTCCCAGCCCAGACGGATGCCAGTTTCACCAGGAGGACCTCAATGACCATCTCAAGTCAGATGTTTCTCCTCTGAGCTCCCACTGTCCTCTCTGTACGGTTGCCCTACGTCATGAAGACTAGCTCTCTTTGTGTGCCTTCCATTGTCATGAGACTGGAAGCTCCTTGAGGACAAGAATCCAGATCTTTTTAATATTCCCTGTGGTGCCTAGAATACTGTGTGGCAGTTACTTTCATGGGTCGGCTTGACAGAGTCACGAGCTGCTCAGATACTTGATTAAACACTATTCTGAGTGAGTCTGTCAGGGTGTTTTTCGATGAGATGAACATTTGAATTTGTAGACAGAGTAAAGCAGATTGCTGTCTTGAACGTGGGAAGGATTCATCTAATCCCTCAGAGGCTGAATAGAACAAAAGTCTCAGAAGAGAGGATTTGCTCTCTCTGCCTGTCTCTAGGCTGAGACATTAGACTTCTCCTACCTTTGGACTTGGGGCTCAGACTACAACTTAATGCCAGCGGCTCTCCTGGGCTCCACCCTCCTGACCGCAGATCCTGGGCCGCCTTAGTCTCCGTAATCGTGTGATCCAATTCCTGATAATAAGTCTCTATTTATATGTATGTATATACATACTACGATAACACACACTGCCTCCCACAATGTGAGTGCCCAGTAAACGGCACGGAATGAAAGAGGGAGTGACCAAATAGTAATTAGAGTGTTGGGGTGCCTCCCAAACTCTCTTCACCCAGCTGGGGGGGATGCCCTAAAGAGAAACTGGGGATAAGTGACACTGTCTCCACTCCGTTGTTCTCAGCCTCAGCTGCATGTGGAGAAGCACCTTGAAGAGCTCTAAAAATCTCTGTACCTCTGACCAATTAAGTGTCCGTGTCTGGGAAAGGGACCCAGACGTCATTCGGTCTCTTTTAAAGCTTCGCTGTGAGTTCCCCACACACTAGAGGTTGCAGAGCATTGCAGGGACAGCTTGGGGGCTCCGGCCTCATGCCGTGTGCTTTTCCCAAGTGAGTCTTGCCTTTGGACTTACCTTGGAGCCAGGAGAGCATTATGACAGCACAAACTTTGGAGACAGGTGTAAATTTGCTTCTGGTTGGACTAGGCCAGGCTACCTCCCAGGACTCAGAAAACCCAGTGTTTAAAACTTGCTTTGAGTTAATGTTCTGCCTGCATTCAAGCTCAGATTCTTGGAGAAGGGCCTCTAAGAAGGAACATTTTCATGCAAAGTGTGAGCAGACTCTGTCAGCTGTCAGCACCGGGAATGGAAAAGGACCAGGGGTGCTCTGTGTGTAGCTGGTGACAGTGGGATGTCACAAAGAGTTACTAGGGGAAGAAAAGCATCTGCACTAACAATGCCATGGCGGGGTGCAGGAGAAACCCAGAGCCCCTGGGTACTTTGGAGAGCCACATTTCAGGCCCGTGCGGGAATGACTGGCCAACCGTCCTGACGCCGGGGGCTTGCAGCAGGAGATCAAAGCCTCGGGGCGCCTTGGCTGGGGTGGTAGCTGGCCACTGTGTTCTGGCCTCCTGGCCCGCTCCATAAACCATGTCTGACAGGGTGGCATCTCCGGCAGGCCGGCGATGCAGAAGGGAACACATGCGGCCATATTTCAGCCTGGACGCCTGGACCTGAATGTGAGCGCGTGCGTGTCTAGGGCTGAAGTTTCCCTGCAGCTGATTTGTGACCGGCTGAATTTACGACCTTGGAGGACAACAGATCAACCAACTAGACCCATATGTGTTTAGTCCCCAAGCTCGCGTCTCAGAGAGCCCAAGGGGGAGGATGGGAGGGCGGAGGGGGAGGGATTTTACTAAGTTCCCGGCAATAGGTGGTGATATAGGTCCTGTCAAGCAGCGGGTTATTAGAGGCATCTTTAGGACATCTCATCGTCCTCTTCTTTCTCACCCAGGGTTGTCTGCATGCCTGGAGCTGAAGGGCCTTGTCGAAATTATTCAAAATCACAAACATTCCACAAGAATTGGGTAGGAGACTGACGCCTCAGTGTCCCCTCTTTGGCCCAGCAGCCCCAAGAACACTTACCTTCATGGTGGCCGCTCTGCTTTAAAAGGAGCTGGAGCAGGGGCGGACACCTGGGCAGCTCAGGGAGTTGAGTGTCCCAGTTTCCTCTCAGGTCATGATTCATGGGCTCGTGGGTTCAAGCCCCACGTGGGGCTTTGCGCTGACAGCAGAGCCCCGCTTCAGGTTCTATCTCCCTCTCTCCCTGCCCCTCTCCCAGTCATGCTCTGTCTCTCAAAACTAAATAAACATTAAAAGAAGATAAAAGGAGGGGGATTCAGTTTCCTTTAGGTGTGGGGAATGGGATATCCCTGCTCCAGGACAAGCCTGGGACACCCTGCAGAAGGACACAGGGACTGCTTTGTGCACAGGTAGGGCGATGGCCGCCCGCAGCACTTGCCATCCCACAGGCCCTCCCGTCTGCTGCTGGCCTCCTCACAGGTCCTACCTGTCTGAAGGCCGGGAGACGAGCCAGACCTCCAGTGAGCCCTTCCAGCTCCGAGATCCAAGAATCAGTCAGTTAACAAACATTCCTGGAGCTCTGTGCGAGGCCTGCTTCTAGAAGGTTATGAATTACCATTCTTTTTCCCAACAAAGACCGAGTCTAAAATGCTTCCCCTCAGGGACAGGTGACACAGACTTGTTCAGACAGAGGCAGGGCCTGACCTCAGCTCCTCTCCTGAGAGGAGCTAGGCAGCATCTGAAAGGGGAGTGCAGGAGGGCACAGCAGGGGACGGAAGGGGCAGTGGGCAGGAAGGGGCTCTGTTAGTGGACCACAGGTGCCGCGCCCTTTCTTGTCTCCAGTCCTAGAAACAGAAGGCGTTGATATTCCTGGGCATCTGATGCTTGATCAACCCTTGTGCAGGGAGCATGCACATATGGAATGTGGCCTCCCAGCCTGTGATGGCATGGCAGGTGTGTGTGTGTGTGTGTGTGTGTGTGTGTGTGTGTGTGTGTGTATGTGTGCGCGCACACGAGCGTGCATGTGTGCACATTCTAGGCATGGAGAGAGACTCACTGGTAGCGAGGTGACAAAAAGGATGATGAGGTAGACAGGGTGTCTAAGTTGGAGTGAGAGGATTGGTACGGACTGACTGTGCCCCATCCCCCCAGATTCTTGTGTTGGAACCTTGTACCCCAGTGTAATGGATTAGGATGTGGGGCCATGGGAAGCAATTAGGACTCCATGAGGTCAGGAGGGGGGCGCACCCCCGATGGATGGGATTAGTGCCCTTATTGAGTCACAAGAGGGCTGACTGCTTCCTGCTCTCTGCCACTGGAGATATGGGAAGGTGGACGTCTGCAACATGGAAGAGCCTGTCCTCAGGACTCAACCGCGCTGGCATTCTGATCTCAGACTTACAGCCTCCAGAGCTGTGAGAAATCAATTTCTGCGTACACACCGCCCGGTTTACGGTACTTTATCACAGCCGCCAGAACAGACTCAGATAAGGGCTACATTTTAAGCAACAGCTCCCCCACATCCTAGAAGTGTGGCTCTGAGTATAAATCCATTCTGCTAGAAAAATGAATAATTCCTGCTCTGCTTCCCTTCATGTTGTTGTTAAGAGACCTAAAGGGTAGGATATATCTGGAACTATCCCATAGAATCTAAGTTTTCTGAAATATTCAGAAAACAAAAATCGTTTGTGTTTGTTTTTAAAACAAAACACTGCCACGAGGCCTCCTTTTCCCCCTCTTTTCTCACAAAGGTTGAGAATGTTTCCATACACATGATTCCAAACTACCGTCAGCTTTCCATTTTAGTTTTGAAGTTCCACCTGCCCTAAAGTTTCTCAGCAATGAAACCAGGTTCCTCTTTGTGTGGATTCCTTGATGTCTTCTCTGCGATTTTGTGACCCAGGAAAATGAGCCAAGACAGGGAGAGCCAGGGACTCGTCCAGAGATGTTCACGGTGGGGGAAGGTCCTGACTCCTGGATAATGAAGTGTGGATTGTTGGCAAATTTCTTAAGATAATATTTGTGGCAGGAAGAATAATGTCCAGTTAAAGACTTGGCAGTAATTCTCTCAGGGAGAGAATTGTCTTTTGTTTAGCAAAATACCTTGATGGCTTTTTTTCAGTACAAAAGGTGAGCTCGCCCTAGGACATGGCTTAGATGCATAGACTGGAGGTAGTTTTCAACTGTGCTTGCACATTAGGAGCTTTGGAAAAGTGTGCATGCTTGTGCCCCCTCTCCAGAGCCTCTGATGTAATTGGCCTGGGGTAGAGTCTGGGCATCACTATTTTTAAATACCCCCCCAAATCCCCTTGGAGATTCTACTGTACTCAGACAAGAGGGACAGGGAGCAGACTGACAGCATTGGCGGACTGGTATCTTGATGAGAGAGGGAAAGAGAAATCAACTGGATGGCAGTGGGCTGGGGCTCTCTGTGCAGAGGTGGCCAGGGAGGTGTCTCCAGTGCCCAGAGGAGCCAGGGGCAGTTAACAAAGGAATTCCTGGCATTTAATTTTAGGTCATTTGCTGCACTGTGTATAGTATATACAACACTACCTTGTATCTTCAAATCCTCACGAAAGTCTCTGTCTGCCCAGTCCAGTGTCCATGTGCTGTGGGGGAAATGCTGGAGCTTAGGCTGACCCCAGTGATGAACGAAAAGAGTCCAACACCTGCAGGAGATAAAAATGGAAGGGATTGAAACCCAGCAAGAGTGGGAGATTGGAATGAGGAGGGGGCGAGGACACAATCGCCACCCCCTGTCCCCACCAAGAATTCTCTGGGATGTTAGGAAGGATGCTTGGTTTCCTACCGTTTGTGGGCTAGGGATTCAAGGCAATTTTGTTTAAATCTCAGTGGATAGTGCCTCAGCTGCTGGGGGACATGAAAGCTTACAAACAGCCGACACTCGCGCCAAAGAATAATAAATAATCCACCACCTTCCACTCTTTGCACCGTATACACTCCATGTGTGGAATATTTTACAGCGATCACAGTTCATTCGCATTCATCTCTCTTTGAGCTTTCCAACAGGCCTGAGAGATGGGGGAGGAAGGAATTTGTCACATGTGATCGCGAGTAAAGAGGGTTCTCAGCGGCTGTAGATTGCACCCAGCAACTTTCAGGAGCCTCAGGGCTTGAAGCATTGTGGGCTCCAAGCATCACTCCTGGTTCTGACTCAGTGTTCAGCCCACCGTTCCAGCCTGAGTTCAGGTCTCTCACAGCTTTGCCGCTGCAGGAAGACCCTCTTCTGCTTGAACGCTCTTTTGCTTGTAGACAACATGAGCTCCAGATCAAACATCTACTTCAATCTCTTCCCTCTCTGCCATCTTTTCTCTCCTCTCTCCTTCTCTCTCCTTTCCCCGTCTCCTCATTCCCAACCACCCACCACTTCTTTGGCATTAACAAAAAATTTTTTTTAGTTTATTCTTTGAGAAAGAGAGAGGGACAGAGAGAGAGAGAGAGAGAGAGAGAGAGAGCGAGCGAGAGAGCAAGGGAGGGGCAGAAAGAGAGAGAGAGAGAGAGCAAGGGAGGGGCAGAGAGAGAGAGAGAGAGAGAGAATCCTAAGCAGGCTCCTTGCTGTTAGTACAGAGCCTGACATGGGGCTTGAACTCATGAACCATGAGATCATGACCTGAGCTGAAATCAAGAGTCAGACACTTAACTGACAGCCACCCAGGCGCCCCATTTCTTTAAAATTTCCATGGCTCTGCTCTCATTCCATAGACTTCCCCTAGATTAGGGTGGTCCTGTGCGGATTCCTCCTAAGCATTTTTGAACGCTTTCTTGTTATCTGGTCTTCTCTGTTTCTTTCTCTGACTCCAGGATGAGTCAAGTGGGCTTACCAGCATGTATTGCAGAATCCCCTGGTTTCTAACCGGGAAACGGTCGCCCAGCCTCTCTGGGAGGAACTTCCTGGCTTTGCTTGTGGACCTCCACAAGTTGTTGATATAACACATTCTCGGCAGCTAGAGAGGACTAAATATACTAACTGGCTTGAGCTGACCTGTGCTCGAGATTTAGAAGAGAGGAATGGCGACCCGTTTCTCCCACATGGAAGCAAACAGCGGAGCCTATTTTATGCCCAGGTGTTTGCCATATAGCTTGATACAAAACCATGTCCTGGAAAACTATAAGCCAATCTAATTTATAGAAATAAACTGAGTGAGAATCATTATTTTTTATTGGTACCACTTAATGTGAAGAAAATGCACATTTTCCAAAAATATGGAAAAAACGTTCCATTTGCCTTATTGGGTCCAAATGTTAGGTTTAAATTATTTTACTATGCAAACTTTCTTTCATATCTTGGCAGTAGTGATTTCCATTTTTATTCCTTTGGTATCCATAATCTTATGAGAATCAAAAACATATGCTTTGAGATCACTGGACAGCTCCTCCTCCCACATTTTAAAAATGCGCAAGGAACGTTATTGCTCTGGTAGCAAAAATAACAGGAACGCGATGGGAGAAAATTATGAAGCTGAATGGGAAAGAGGTTCAAAAGGTGCACTCTGGTTTTCATGCTTTCGATTTGCAAGTCATTAAGCTGGAAGAGCCCCTGCCTCCCGCTGCTGCCACCAGGAATGTGATTTTTTCTCCTCTAATAGAGGATTGCTTCTGCAACGACTCCAGGTTCTCAATATTGGAAGAGAATAGGGGATCTGGATTTTCCAGTGCTGCCGAAGATGGGGCGCTTGTTCTAGGGCTAAGAGTGGATGGACTTCTGGCCCCCCTTTGTCTGTGGGAGAAGGGTGCCCTTGGCAGGGAGGCAGGAGCATCCTACAAGTTTTGGTCTCAGGAATTTCAGGCTGACAGAGAGACGCCAGTGAAGAGGTGAATGCTTTGTGTTCTCTCCTGAAGAAAAATTATTAGAAAAAAAAAAACTCAAGGAGAGTCAGATATTAAAATGTGATGAAAGGCTATTTTGTAGCTAGCACTGAAAACGATGGGCGTCTCTTAGGACAGCTGGCACAAGAGCCCCAAGATGGGGGCAGGAGAAAGCCCTACCACAGGAAGCATGAGCTGGGAAGCCCCACTGCCAATGCAGTTTGGCCCCCGCTGCATACATGCAGTTCAAGTTCAAGGAGGCAGTTAAGTATTGTGCCTTGAGGCTGGACATGGGGAACTTCTCCTGGGTCTCTGAGTGTTATAGGCACAAAACAAGGATTGTTGAAGTCGTCCACAACACATCCAGCAGCAGCCAACTGGTCCACACCACAACCCTGGAGAAGAACTGGATCGTGTCCACTGCCCGCGCACGGTGCCCACGGTGGTACGGGTCCCCCTATGACTGCTCCTGGTGCCACAAGGAGAGGACCAAGCTGGTTCCCGAGGAGGAAGAGATTTTAAACAACAACAACAAAAAAAACGATCAAAGAAAATTCAGGAGAAATATGATGAAAGGAGAAAGAATGCCAAAATCAGCAGTCTTCTGGAGGAGCCGTTCCAGCAGGGCGAGTTCCTTGCACGCATGGCTTCAAGACCAGGCCGGTGTGGCCCGGCAGATGGCTGCATGCTAGAGGACAAGAAGCTAGACTTCTATCCGAGGAAAATCAAAGCCCAAAAGGAAAATAAAGTTTCCTCCCTCCTATCATCCGTCACATAATGAAGGTGTTTATTGTTCAAAAAATAAATAAATAAAATGTAACAAAAGGAAGGTGGAAGGGTGTCAAAGGAAAAGGGGAAGGGCACATGAGAGGCACAGTGTCCTTTGGGAGTAAGAGGACAGGGGGCCCAGTGGCCTTGCTCTGTGAACTGGGTCATAGTCCAGACTTTGCATCGACATGTTACAGAATGCTGAATGGGTGCTCAGTCAGCCAAGAAAACAGCCAAGTGTTTCTAGAAATACTCAGTGTAATTCTCTGCCTCCAATTCTGTATTTACCCTGTTTGTCCTTTCTGGGACTTAGGTCTTGTCCAGTGCACACAGCTGTATACTCTGATCCCACTGTCCATGAACTAGTGATTAGTGAACACATGTTTCCCCACAGTTTGTTCTTGTATTTCTGTAGCACTTGCTGCTTTTTATCCTCAATGACAGTGTTACGTTGGAACACCCTTTCTCCCTTAGTCCATTCAAAGAACTCACTCTTCTTTCAAAATAGACACAGCGTCTTATTTTCTATGAAACCCTACCTGACCTCCCAAAGCCAAGCTGCTCCTTTTCTCTTGTGAAGCCCCCTGTACCTGGTGGGCACACAACAATTATTGCCCTCATTTTTCTGTATTACACTCTTCTCTATACGTGTCTGGGGACTCTTATACATGTAAACTCCTTGAGGGCAGAAACTGCCTTAATTATCCTGACTTTCCCTACATTTCAGTACCTATTGCATGTTAACAGGTGCTTAAATAAATGCTTTTGAATGGATAATTGAATGAATGGCATTCATTCATCTAGGCCCTCATTGGTTGCAAGGATGAATAAAAAATGTACTTCGTTCACAAATAAGCAAATGTAATTAAAGTAGAAGTACTATAAAAATTTTGTTTTTGGTGCCTGGGTGGGTCAGGTGATTAGGTGTCTGACTCTTGATTTCAGCTCAGGTCATGATCTCATGATTCATGGGATCAAGCCCCCTTGTCAGACTCTGTGCTGACAGTTTGGAGCCTGCTTGAGATTCTTTCTCTCCCTCTCTCTCTACCCCTCCTCCACTCTCTGTCTCAAATAAATAAACATTAAAAACTTTTTTCCATTTGATACTATTAATTAGTTTTTGCATTCTAAGAGTGAAAGGGAGAGCTTACAGCTGTGTAGTTAATAACCAAGTGAAACAATCCAGGCTCCCCTTACACTAGAACTCCCTGACCCATATTTTGCACTTACCTTGACTTTTTGACATCGACCGTGGATGTTAATCAGATAGTTGCATGATTGTTTCCTGATCTTCAGCTCATTTATCTCTGGAAATCAGTACTGACTCTTTGTGGAATAAGATTTTTAAAATGCGGAGGGAAGGCACCCTCGGAATTGGGGGATTAGTGTCTCATTTGTTTGGGTGGGGAAGGCTTTCAATGACCATGATTCAAGAAGTAGGCTTATGGCCATCTGTGTAGACTAAGAGATGTAAGGGTCCCACCAGGGATGGATTTCACTGCATCAGAACGCCAATCTTTGATGAGACTCATCTTGCAGCTCAAGATACTTCAACCTCCAGAGGCAAATCAGACTTCCACTCATTCATGGGTGCCTTCTTCTCCAGGTCCAAGTTTTGCTCAGAACTCTCTTCATGAGGCTTAATGGTAGAGTGGGCTTGGTAGGTCTGAGTGGACCATGTTAGTAATCGACCAGACTGGAAGAGTGGTGAGTGCAGAGAGCTGGAAGCTAAGGGAATTCAGTGGTGGCCCTGCCCCACCCAGTTCCCCATCACTAGTCCAATTATTAGCCTCAGGCAAATTACTTAACCTCTCTGAGCCTCACTCTTCATTTTGCAATGTGTGAGTCAAAATTGCATTTCTAATTCTCTTCCAGAATACTTATCATACCTAAAATACCAGTCTGTTTTGCTTCTTTCTATATCCCCAGGGCCTTGCTGAGAGCCTGGGAAGCAGAAGTGGCTCAGATCCTTGGAGAAATTGATGACCCGTTGAGAGACAGAAGAGCATCTTGAGGTGTATGACTCTAGCACTAACAGATCTCATTCAAATCCCAGCCTTGCCTCTTCCTACCTGTGTAGACCTTGAGTAAGTCACTTAAACTGTCTGTGACCCAATCACCTTTTTTGAGGACAATAATAGCCTCAACCTCAAGATGATTCTGAGATTTGAAAGTAGTCATGCCTTTGAAGCTCTTGGGGCAGTTCCTGAAGAATATAACCTTTAACCAACCTTTCTCCTAGAGGCCACCATTTACTCATAGATGTAGAATAATTTTCATGTGTAAGATACTTTGGTAATTTTTATTTAAGCTACTTAGATATCTTTGCCAGGACATGGGCTTATGTGACTTGGTCAATGAACTCTAAAACATATGGTGCTAGTCCCTCCTCCACAAGGCTTTTTTGTTTTATAAATTCTACTTAGTTAACATTCAGTGTACTCGTGGTTTCAGGAGTAGAACACCCAGCGCTCATCCCAACAAGTGTCCTCCTTAATGCCCATCACCCATTTAGCTCATCCCCCCCGCCCATCCAACACCCCTCCAGCAGCCCTCAATTTGTTTTCTGTATTTAAGAGTCTCTTGTGGTTTGCCTCCCTCTCTGTTCTTATCTTACTTTTCCTTCCCTTCCCCATGTTCATCTTTTGTGTTTCTCAAATTTAACATATGCATATGGGTGAAATCATATGATATTTATTCTTTGTCTGACTGAGTTGTTGCAAATGGCAAGATTTCATTCTTTTCATCACCGAGCAGTATTTCTGTGTGTGTGTGTGTGTATGTGTGTGTGTGTGTGTGTGCCACTCATAAGTTGATTTGGGCTCTTTCCATAATTTGGCTATAGCTCTCTTACCTAAGGAATCAAGAGATAAGATTTAAGGCTCATTCTTGCTTTTAAAGTTATATTCTTTTTTTAAAAATAATTATTTTGGAATAGTTTTAGATTTACAGGCATGTGGCCAAGATAGGGTAGAACAGGGGCGCCTGGATGGCTCAGTCGGTTAAGCCTCTGACTTTGGCTCAGGTCATGATCTCAGGGTTGGTGGCTTTGAGCCCTGCGTTGGGCTCTGTGCTAACAGCTCAGAGCCTGTCTTCAGATTCTGTGTCTCCCTCTCTCTTTGACCCTCCCTTGCTCACGCTCTCTCTCTCTCTCAAAAATAAATAAAAAACATTAAAAAAAAAAAGATAGGGTAGAACATTCTTGTATAGCCTTCACTGAGTCTACCCTGATATGAACATCTTATATAACCATGGGACATTTGTCAAAACTAAGAAATTAACATTACAAGTCATTGTTGACTAAACTGCAGGCTTTTTTTTTTTTTTTGTATGCCACCAGTTTTTCCACTGATGTCCTCTTTCTCTTCAGGGTCCCACACTGTACACAGTTTCCCTGTGTCTTTAGTCTCATCCCATCTGGGACAATTTCTCAATCTTCCTTTGTTTTCTGTGACCTTGACAGTTTTGAGGTGTACTGGTAGAGCACTTTTAAGACTGTTCCTCAGTTTAGGTTAGACTGATGTTTTCCCCACAATTAGATTAGGACTCTGGGTTTTTGCAGAAACACCCCAGAAGTGAAGTCCCCAGAATACACTTCAATGAGAAATCTCTATGTCTTTGCTTTCACTTCTCTTCAAGTTCTTTTCCTCTGTTTGAATTATCACCCACCCTCCATATCCCCAATATGGACTTACAGTCTGAGGAAACCAAAGGGTGAGGACTGAGTTGGGCTTTGGAGGGAAATTAGAATTTGGAAGTGAGAAGGCATTTTGCTTGCCTGAGTCTCCATCATATTTGATGAGGATAGAACCCCCCTTACTCCACCCACTGTCCCAATTTGTGGGAACTGGGGAGAGATTTTGTATTGACACATGGCATAGACTAAGGCTTATCTTCATTTCAGGGTACAGGTGTTAACACTTCAGTGATTCCCCATGGGTCTTCTGCCCTTGCTTCTCAGAATTCCTACACCTCCACCTCTGCACACAGAAATTGTGCCCTCTCTTTATAACCCAACTCACTTGCCCCCTGTGAGTCTCCAAAGCCAGGCTAGAGTTCAAGGTGGGAATCAGGGTAGATGTATAGACTCAAAGGAAGGCACATGTGGCACGGGATTCTGGGAGCAGGCTCAGCACCTGGGCTAATGCTGAGGCCTCTGGGTAGTTGCTTGCACTTCATTTCTGGTCTTCAGTGTTGGAAGGATTGTGCAAAAGCTCAACCAACCTCAGCCCCATTCTTAGGTTGCATATTATATGCCACTGCTGTCCTCACTGCCTCCATCAGATGCTATAAGGTCATGAAAGAAGATAAGAGGGAGAGAACTTGACTGCACACCAATGTTTGAAATACAGGGACTTTCAGGTTGGGATTTTCATGTTTAAAATTTAGGGCAGCAAGAGGATTTGGTTTCTAGTCCCAGATATGCCTCTCCTGGAACCCCTGGCTGTGGAGGGAGGGAGAGAGAATGAGGATGGAGTTGGGGGGGTTACACCTATTGTTCCCAAGTGATCATGGACAGTGAGGCCAACAGGTGCTTTCCCTGTCTCTAGCACAGACACAGTCTTGCAGTGTCCCTCCCAGGGTGCACCTCCCCTTCCCATTGGCCTGCTGGAGCTCCCATTTCCCAGAGTCCAAGCTTGGTTTCAGCCAGTGGTCCCTCTCTTCCTAGGGCTCACACCTGATTCCATGATCCAGGCCTGAGCATCAGTATATGAGATGGGCACCATCTGTTCTCCATTCTAAGACCCTCCTCCCAAGAGCAGATCCCCTCTGCAAGCAGTGAGAGAAAAAAAAAATGGAAGGGAAAAATGTGAAACCAAAAAGTCACCCAGCCTCCAAATAACTACCATCGCCACAAAACAGAAATCCTTCAGGGCTCGGGCTCTGGCCTGCTCATGTCCCCTCCATCCATGCCTGACTGGCCTGCTTTCCCACCCCAGGTGAGTCTTCCTAGCTGGGAAGGAGAAACCTTCCAGATAGATGGTCCTCGAATGCATTGCATGAGAAATGATACATAATTTAAACTTCATTACAAAATCGATTTTGAAGAAGATAGTGTACTTGAAATAATTTAAGCCTTATGCTTAAAACTCTAAATAGAAATACTTCAGGTAATGGCCATTAATCTTCCGATATCACATTTTTTCATTTTGAAGATAGTTGAGAAACTAGGGGAGAGGACCCACAAAAACAGATGGCAGGTTTCAAACTCAGTATTTAATTTTCACACAGTTTAGGCCAAAGGGCTCTGCAGTTTGTAGGTTTGTGAAGGTTAAAACTTATCAGACCACATGTTGTCTTGAGTCGCAAAATCGTGATTGGGAGCTTCACGAAGCATGTCTTCCGCAGCAAATATTTGTTGGGGGAAAAGCCTTGTTTTAAACATAAGAAAGAAAGTGAAACTGATAGTCTTCATGCATTTCTTTGAGCTCCAGCCTGGTCTGGCATTCATTTAAACCAAATATTGCCGCTGTTCTGCCTCCGCTGTGGCAGGACAAATCAGAAAGGGCCCAAGAATAATCCATAAACTGCAGGCATTCAGAGCTGCTTGATGTGGATTCAGGCAGAACATACTGAAGAACATCCCCAAATTATGTGTTCTGTGTTCAAAGAAACCACAGTTTCAATTCTCTCCCCTCCACCCCCATTTTACCACATGCTATGATAATGGGAGTTTGGGCTTGAGGGGGGATCAGTGTCTGGGGTTCAAATCTGGGCTCCTTTGCTTGCCAACTGTGAGATCCTAGATAAGTTTCTTGCTTACTAAGTGTCAGTTTCCTTATTTGTAGACTAGGGAAAATTATTCCCACCTTTCAAAGTCCTAAGTAGTGATGATAGTTTCCATCAAGGAAGCCCCTAGTATAGCAGCTGGAATATGGAAGGTAAGGAAGAGGTGTCCTTTGATTTCTGCACTATAGACTTCTACTTTTTTGTTGGGCTATGAAGAAACTGAAGAATCATCTAGAGTTTATTATGGAAAATGAGCCCTTGCCCATTCCACTGGCTTCATTCCACCAATTATGACTGAAGGGCACTGAGAAATTGTATGGACATCTTGCCTTTGGTCCTGCAGCTCAAAACATGGGGAAGGGAAAGTAACTTGTATGCAGTCTTGTGTGATGCACTTCAGGGCAGACTGCAGGGGGCACAGAATGTCAGGTCTACTATAAAGCTTTCATCCTCATGAATTTTTCCTTCAGTGCTTCCCTTTCACCTGTGAACGCCTTGTGAGATCTCTGTCTTCTATCATTCTGAGACTTGATGCTCCACACTACTTGCTTTTAGGTCTGACTCCAGATAAGGGACTCAATGATCAGGCTTCCACTTAATTTATTCTATCCTCTGACTTCAGCAACTCTCTGGCCTTACTGAGATGCCCAGTCCCTTGACTCTGATGTGTTCTCTCTGATCTCACCTTCCTCAGGGCCCTTCCTGGCCAAGTTCTGGTTCCTTGACCAGCACATAACCACTCCCTTGCAAAATTCTTACATCATTTTCTCCATATCATATGCTCAATCTGGTTAAACCAAGTTATTTTTTTCCACTGACCCCATATCTGAGCCTCTATGATGGGGGGGGGGAATCCCATCATTACTATGTTGATTGGACTCTCTTTAAATTAATGACCAGAAATCTCAAATTGATACCTTCTCTTATCTCCAGGAATCTCCAAAAAAGCCTAACTTTAAGATGAGGAACTTGCCTTATGTCATATAGAAAATATAGATGTGTTACTGCTCCTGTGTGAAGCCACAGTGTAGCTGCATACATGACATGTTATCCTCACAAATGGAGGGATTAAAATAGAGTCCCACTCTGCATTTAAGCCTCAATTGAAATAGTTCTGTTCCTCATCCTCTTTTCCAAAGTTTGTCAACCAGTGATCAATTCATGTTGATTTTTCTCAGCAACAACTCCAGTGACATCTGCCAAATTCCTTTCTTCCCATCCATTGTGCACCTGCCTTCAGAACCACCTAAAGGTGGCTCATAGCTGCCTGCACTGGCGGTAACTGTTGTGAGGACACCAACATCTGGTTCAGAGATGACCTTGCTGAAGTCTCTTAAATTCACTCATCTTCGGAGGTTACAGCACTTCTGATTCTCCACAGGGGTGGGAAGGATCTCCCCTGTGTCTCTGAAGTCTGGTGATGTCAGTCACTGTCCATCCTGACCACTACTGGGTCCCTCCTGAAGTACAGTGCCCTTTCTTAGTGTTGTCAGTTTTGTTCCTCCTTCCAGAGAAGAGCAAGCATGGGATTAATTAGTGTTTTGTGCTGTTTTGTGAAAACAGAAAATCAGAAGGCATTTTGCCAGATACAGTATCCATTCCCCCAGTGATAGATGATGAAAGTCTGTTGACCTGGTACAATGTAGATTGTTTCTCTGAGTCTCATCTTTATCAAGGGGTTATACATTAGAAGTATAGCCCCTGATACTCCCAGTGAGAGGGTTGAGGCTCAGTTCTTCATTTGTCAAATAAAAGAATTGGACTAGAGGATTTTTAAGGGTACTTCCAGCTCTGGAATTTTTAAAGTTTATTTATTTATTTTTGAGAGAAAAGGGGAGGGGAAGGGAGAGGGAGAGAGGGAGAGAGGGAGGGAGGCAGAGAGGTAGAGAGGGAGGGAGGGAGAGAGGGAGAGAGGGAGGGAGGCAGAGAGAACAGGGGAGAAACAGAGAGAGAGTGGGAGAGAGAATCCCAAGCAGGTTCCATGCTATCAGTGCAGAGCCCAACACAGGGCTTGGACTCATGAACCGTGAGATCATGGCCTGAGCATAAATCAAGTCAGACGCCTAATTGACTGAGCCACCCAGGCACCCCACCAGCTCTGGAATTTTAATTTTAATAAATATCTTGAATGATAGCAAACTGTTTCAAACTATCCATAGAACTCCCTTATGACCCATCAATAGCACTGCTAGGGATTTACCGAAGGGATACAGAAGTGCTGATGCATAGGGGCACATGTACCCCAATGTTCATATCAGTACTTTCTACAATAGCCAAATCATGGAAAGAGCCTAAATATCCATCACCTGATGAATGGATCAAGAAGATGTGGTGTATATATATATGCAATGGAGTACTATATGGCAATAAGAAAGAATGAAATCTGGCCCTTTGTAGGAAAGTGGATGGACCTCGAGGGTGTCATGCTAAGCGAAATGTCAGGCAGAGAAGGACAGATACCATATGTTTGCACTCATAGGTCTAACAGGAGAACAGGAGAAACCTAATGGAGGACCAGGGGGAGGGGAAGAGGGAAAGAGAGTTGGGGAGAGAGAGGGATGCAAAACTTGAGAGACTATTGAATGCTGAAAGCAAACTGAGGGTTGAAGGGGGAGGGGAGAAAAGAGGTGGTGGTGATGGAGGAGGGCACCTGTGGGGAAGAACACTGGGTGTTGTATGGAAACTAATTTGACAATAAACTACTTAAAAATAATAATAAACAAATAAAAAAATAAATAAAACTGTTAGGGTCCCTAAATAGAAAATCCTAAGGAAGTGTGCCCAGAGGTCCCTAAATTTGAGTGTTCAATGGCCCATCAATTTCCTAGTACAAAAGCCAACCTATTAACAGTCATAATGTCTGCGTCCTGGTGTGTCCCAACTGATTAAGTCACAACGGAGTCAGGAGGCAACACTTTTGACTTCTCCCCACACACGCAAGGCTGGGGTGGTGGGGGAGGGGGTGGCCTCTCCCTTGAATAATGATGAAAAAGCAAACCTAGGTGCAGAGACTAATTTGGACGGCAAGTGTGTGGCCTTGAGCATCTCCCTCTGAGCCTTGGTTTCCTCCTTTGTAAAGCAGAAAATAATTCGTACTCTGATTGTCTTGAGGATTGAGTATGTAAAGTTCTCAGCATCTGAAAATCACGTTATATGTGATCGACAATAATATTATCAAAATTTCTGTCGAATATTAAGATGGGAGCAAGGTATTTTTTAAAGGCTGGCAATAAATTCTGGGGTACAGGCCTTTGCTGGCACTCCCGATGTCCGGGTATATAGAAAGCTGCTCTGCTTGCTGGCCTCAGCTCTAGTTCTCAACCTTACATCCTCATCGTCTGGACCCATGAAGCTTCTCTGCCTCCAGCTCAACCTCATCTCCAAGGAAGACCTCGTCTCCATGATTTCTGCTCCGGGATAAGGGGAAATCAGGGGTGTTTGCTGGAACTCCCAGGGGGAGGTGGTGCCTAATGCACCAATTTCCTCACGGCACATGAGCTTTTCTCTTCCCCTCACGATGACAGGAGGAGCTTTACTCATGAACTGAAATCCCAGCTTGGTTTGGAAAGGCACTCACTTCCTTGTCCCGGGTCCTGATGCCTCACGTCTCTTGGCAGCTTGAACAGTTGAAGAG
The DNA here is from genome assembly GCF_006229205.1 of Suricata suricatta. Lineage (NCBI taxonomy): Eukaryota > Metazoa > Chordata > Mammalia > Carnivora > Herpestidae > Suricata > Suricata suricatta. The sequence continues at coordinate 150,788,298 of NC_043703.1, forward strand.
TTCCCCCAGCATCCCTGCAAAGGAGCCAGGCTGACTCTAAAACGTTTGCATCCTGACAGATTCATGTAAATCCGGAAGACCCTGAGCTGCGAATCCCCTTGTTGACGGCATCCTTGGTCCATTGACTGAGAATAAGCTCAGTGAGTTTGCTGAAGTAAAGAGCTATTGGACATGGGGAGATTTCGGTTTAACTCCTAAGTCTGGCATTCAGTAGTAACCGTGTGACATTGGCAGAGATTTCACTTCGAGAGCCTCAGGCTCCTATTAGTGAAAACAGAGTGATATGGTGTCTGGGGTGCTGTAGAACTCCATTTGCTGGCAGAGATGCCCTAATAGAACTTTAGGTGAAAAGGAAGTTAGACGATGTTAGGTATAGGTAGTAGAATCACAGTTTTGGGAAAGGAAGATATACATGCACAGAACAAAAGGCAGAAAAGGACATTCTCCAAAATTTTTACAGGGTTACCTTTGGTAAGAAAATGGCAAATGATTTGATTCTTTGAGGATTATTGTTTTTGTAATCAGAAAATAAAATGCCAGCGTAAAACAAGAAATATTTCCTTTTCCTTTAAAGTTACACTTTCCTTATGATTTTTGTAATTTAATAGGAGGAGATGCACAGATCTCTACAAGGCACTCAGAGAAGGGCCGGATGAAGAGCACTGGCTAGGCTGCTGGGGTCAGACTTTCTTGAATCCCTGCAGGCTGAGGGGCGAGGAAGTCTTGAGCAAATAAGTAAAACTTTAGGTCTTAAGATGACGGAAGTGACCCAGATACACTTGATGACTTTAGGCAGGCATGTAGGGAACCCACAGCATCCACTGCTCAGAATTCCAAAGTGGTAGTGGCCCAAATCAAGAAATTATCTTTAAATATTTCTAATATGCTTGGTCTTGTACTAGTTCCTATTAATTTATTTTTTTAAATACATAACATAATAGAAGTCTTTTTAGCATTAGAATAAACAATTTGGCAAATGTTAAATGCTTACAAAAAAGAGCACCATTTCTATACTCACTGTGTAGATATATACCCTTAAACATATATGTATATCTTCACAGACATACATATAATAAGTTTTCTTCCCAAAGTGCAGCATGAATGGGGGAAAAATTCCAGATTCGCTTGAACCAGCGGTCCTGATATTGGATGCAGGCAAGAAGACAAAAACATGCTTTCCAGAAAGCAGTTTTCTCTGCAACTTGGGAACAGTGGCTGGGAGTAACCCTGGGCATCTGACTCTGGGAGCTCCCAGTGCACAGGGAGGGGTCATCTGGCCCTGGTCACCATTGGGCAGCTTGGCTTGGCCAGAGGTGATGGTGTTCTTGGTTCCCCAAGAACACAGGGCACCAAGGTCTCAGCTTCTCTGTGTTATACCAGTTTTAGATGTAGATGGTTACCAGTGTCCTAGAGAGCTCAGGATCAAAGCAACCTATTCGGGGGAAGAGGTATGGCCCAGCCAGAAGTCACCAAGCAGATTTGAAGTATTGCATCTACCTATTCAGGTGTGTCTTTGATCCCCTCTCCCTCTGTTCAACACCTAGCCAATTTGAGCTCCTGAATATAGAGGTGCTTTTGTAAGTCCTTGTGCCTGGAGCATATTACAATGCCTTCCTCTAGCAAACCTATTTTCATCATTGATAACTCAGCTCAGGCTCCCTTTCTTTATTCTTGTTTGACTTCTGCTTTTGTTTCAGACTGTCTTGCATTTTAAAAAATGGAAATTATTTCTTTACTTATCTCTGAATATTCTAAAAACAATTATTTTGAAGTCTTCTAAAAGACTACTCCATGAAATTAGTGTCATCTGGTGTGAACTCTGCTCTGATATTATTGGCTGTCTTCAGAGTGTTAGATTCCTTCCTATGTTTTAGAATTAAGATTTGCAGACTCTTTTTCCATGTGATGTTTTTGTTTATTATTTTTTTTCTCTGTCTCCTCTGTGCTCACCCAGGGGGCTTCCCTCAGTTCCTCTGAGTCTAGAACCAGACCTAATGGAAGTTTGGGTTTCTGCCCTAGGGTGGCATGGGGACATTCCAGACCCAGCCACCAGCCGTTGGACACTTTGGTTATATACCTAGTCATGAAGGTCTGTCTTCCTTCTCTAACATTGCTAGGTCTTGGTCCTGTGAGATGGTAGCCCCGGGTAATTGGGAGCAAGAGGTTTTACTTGGTGAGAAGATAGTGTGGAATCTTGTCCCCGCCTGTTTCAAGCAGAGACACTGTCTGTCACCCCCATCCTGATGCTTCTCTCTGCTTCTACAAGCCTGTAGCTCTGCCAGCTTGTTGCTGGATGTTTCTGTTCCACTTCTGGTCTGCCGCAGGTATATTTTGGTTTCCATAGTGACTCTGCCTTTTTGTTCCTCCCCTTGCATTTTCTTTACCATTGCTTTGTACTGTGAGCAGGGACGGCTTGTGGCTTTCAAGTAAATATACCACCTTGACGAGATGTGTCTTCCCCTTTGAGTTATTGAATATTTTCATAAGTCTGGAAATTGTTCTGTGATAGAGATCATGTTTTACTCAGTTTCAGACAGAAAGACTTTACTGAAGTTTTTCATCGTCCACTGAGAGTTCCAATAATTAGCACGAGAGAGGACAGAAGACACTGGGACATGGCCATCAGTGTGGAAATTCATTTCTGCTTGGAAGAAAATAGATCTTTGAAATTTATAGCTGGCAAAATTAGCAAATCACTCTCCAACTAGTTAGTGTTTCCTGGGTCCAACCCCTGATGTACTCGGTAGGCTGTGAGGGCAGCCTGAATGGCTAGAGGGGAGGAGTCCTCCTTACCAGCTGCTTGGTTGGTTTTCTGCTTCCCTAGTTTTCTGATCAAGGGGTAATTAGGGAGTCTGGAGGCTGGGAGGGAGCAGAGTCAGTGTGACATTCTACCTGCTTCATTGCAGGGCTTTGCATCTGGTGGTGGATGGTGGGGGACAGGAAAGAAATTCCCCGATGCCCTTGCTCCTACTCTTGCCTGCCCAACAACCTGCACAGTACCTCATGGATTCAGGCTGGTATGTGGCTCCCATCTCCAGTTAGACTTTCCTCATAACACTGGTTTCATCATTTCAGAAGGAAATTGGGTAAGGCGGGGATTCAAATGACATAGTATCTTGGAAGTATGCTTGACATTTTGTCTTAAATATCTTGGCATGCCATGCAGAACCTAGGACAGGGTATATAACAGTCATTTACTTCTTATTTGATTCAAACTCCAGATGATTTTTCAATTTGAGAATTTCAAATTTCAATTTGAGAAAGTGAAATTTGAGAATAAAAAGCTTAATTTCACTTTGTAACAAAGAGCTGCAAGCACACAAGGGGTAGCCAGTTGGGTGGTGCTGGTCTAAAGTGCCCAGCACCTTCTGTGGTGTTCTCTGCATCTGTCAGGATCCTTCCAGTTGCAAGTGATAGAGTGATAGAAACCCAGGAGAATGCATTCACTCCTGGGACTAGAAAGCCCAGAGGTGACACAGGCCACAGCCACAACTGATTGTGGAGCTAAACCAGCCACCATTTCTGACTTCTATTCTTCTGGGCTGGCCTAATTCTTCCTATTGTCAGAGACAATAGAGCACAGTGCTTAGAGCATAGTTCTGGAGCCAGACGGCTATGTGACCTTGAGCAAGTTAACGAACCTCCTTGGACCTCAGTTTCATCATCTGGAGAAATGCCATGGTAATAATTGTGGTCCTCTCATGGGTTGTTGAGAGGCTTACATTAGCAAATGTGTGAAGTTTCTTTGTGTTAGCATCCGTGTGCATGGCTCTCCAGGGGCACTGTCATTTGCTCTGCTTGGTTCACATGCCCAGACCTTGAACCCATTGCCATGATCAGAGTTGCGGTAACTGTGATTTACAGGCCCATCCTAAATACAAAAACTTAGGGACCAAACAAAAGGCATGAGGCATTTTGCTGTCCACTCATCCATCTACTCAGTGAATGTCTATTACTTTTCTGCTATGGACTAGGCATAGTTCTAAGCCTTGGGGTTACAGCAGTGGTAACAGAGTTCTCTGCCCTCATAGAACTGACATCCTACTAAAAGCAAGAGGAGACATTCAGTGCACAAATAAATGGAAGGCAATACTGGATATAATAAGTGCTATGTTTAATATGAAATAAAGAGATGTCTGGGAGGGTGACTCATGGGTGGTCAAAAAAGGCATCTCCAAGTAGGCCACCTTGAAGCTGAGATCTGAATGCCAAGAAGGAGTCAGCCATGCATAGATGTGTAGGAAGAGCATTCTAGGCAGATGGAGGAGCTAATACAATGGTCCCAGGCAGGCATGAGCTCTGTGCGTGGGCAGGGGCCTTAGCCGAAGGGGGGTGAGGGGTGTGGGGGGAATTGGTTGCTGCTTTTAAGAAACTGATGTTGTCTAGGCTCACTGTGGCTGCTGTGACTGGAAGGGACATTGGGGAGGCAGGTGTGGGGGCGGGGGAGGAGTCGAGGCTGCTGCGGTGTCCGGGTGCGAGGTGTGGTGCGGTAGATGAGCGCACCAGTGGGGACGGGTCAGGAGACGTTGGAAGCAGGGCAGGCAGGATGGCTAGCGGATTGGATGCCAGGAAGGGAGCCAAGGATGACAGCTGGTCTCGTATTTGGAGTTGGGTAGACAGGGTGTCCTTTCATGAGAAGGGGATGACTGCAGGAGGGACGAGGAGAAAATGCAGAGTTCTGCGTTAGATTTGCTACGTTGATGATTCAGGGAGACAGGCAGGTGGAGAGAGCAAATAGGCACTAGAAACATGCACCTGGAATTCAGGGGAGAGGGCGGGGCTGGGAATGGAGCCATGGACAGGTGGATGGCATTAAAACTGAGAGCTGGATGAGGTCACCTGGGGAGTGAGCGAAGCTGGCAGGGAGAAGGTTACTGGGAGAGAGTGGACGCGGCAGAAAGAAAGAGAGGTTGGCTGGAATGTAAGAGCTCGTCCACCCCCTTTTCTGAGAAAGGTAAGACACTGGTGCAGAGTTCTCCATAAGGGGCTTGGCCACAGAGAAGGGAAAGGATTCCTTTGGTTCTCCTCGTGGCCCACCTTCACCAGCCTACCAGAATGTTCCTGAAGCTGAGCAGTTCAGCCTTCAACAGTCTTGCTCAAATTTCTTAGGCACTGATTTTATTAGTTAATGGATCTTTACTCTCTCTCTCGGAGCATTTTATTTTCATTAAGCTTGCCACGGTTTTGCATCTTTTAGGAATTATTGAAACTTTATGAGCTCTGGATTTGCATGCTGTTCTCTGGGTGTCCTGCCTCCATGGGAGAGTTTGAGGGGTTGGGGGGGGTGATTACTAGAACCCTGCCCCCTCATTTCAACAACACAGTTGTACAATTTGCTGTTTTATACAGCAATCTGTGTGGGATTCTAAGAATCATTTGAAGAGAGTGTTTTTCAGCCAGAGAGATATGAAAGCCACAGTGGTGGGACATCACTTGTTGAAGGCAGGGATCACATCTCACTGTGCCTTCTGCTTCCCCTATGGGGCTGAGCCCCTGCTCGGTACCCGGCACACTCTCGGTAAACTTTTGTTGGGGGCAGTTGTGGCAGAAATGCGCAGGCTTGAAAGGTAGCAGCCTTAGCACAGAGGCCCTGTTCAGCCGGAATGCAGATTCTCAGCCTCTAATTGTACATCAGAGGTGATTACTGTGGCTGCGGAACTTCCTATGCAGCATGGAAACAATTACATTAAAATGAAGTTGGAGGTTCCAGTAATCTCCTTGGAGTAGACAAATAAACTTTGAAATCGTTTACAAATGATGCACCAAATCTGTGTGGCATCTGCTCATTGTAGGGGGAAAATGGGTTTCTTCCAAGACGCTTCTCATGTGATGACATTGCTGTTTCTCGTGATGAGGAAGGAAAACAGGAGGTGCTTGCTGGGCCGACCCCGCCTTGGACCCAGACTCCGGGCATCCTTGGTGTGTGTAAGGAAGCTGAGAGCCAGTCCCCCTGTCCAGCGCCGGCCTCTCACTCTTTGGAAAGTGTTCTGGTGTGAGATGGGGACCCGAGAGCTGGCGGCCATCGCTCCTGGGAGGATGTTTTCTCAGCTTTGCCTTTTCCAGGCTGGTGATGGGGGTGGTGGGGGCTGCCCTTTGAAGGGCTTTGATGACAAGCCAAGAAGCTAGGAGAGCCTGTCCCAGACACACTCCCCTGGCACAGACTGATGCTTGGGTCCCCAAGCCAAGAAGAAGGGGGTTCAGAGTGGTCACATTGTATGTGAGGGCACATTCCCGAAGGCCTTGCCTAATCCAAATCTTACATAATTCAAGACTGATTTTCCTATAAATAACTCTTTGATAAATAAAGTTATGAAAGTGTATAAAGTGGCGAGAATACATTCTTGAAGTGTGTAAGTTTCAAACTTTTGGAGCCTGGGGCATATTATATGACATTCCTGGGCAGCTGTGGCAGCAGCAAAATTTCCATTATCCTTGGGTGTATGTAACTATTTTCTGTAAACTTGAAGGTATACCATGTGTAGTAATGCTTTTACTTTTCTAGCATTCTCTGTAGTCATTGTTCTGGTGCTGTCTGCTAAACTAAACATTCAGCTCACAAAGCTACTTGTCTAGTTTCTTCATAGGATGCTATTGTATCTCTTTTCTGGTCCAGAGTGTTATGGCTGCTACCATTAATATCACTTAATGAATGCTTGGAGGATATTGCCATCAAGATATAAGAAAGATTTTGAGTTACAATAATAGTGAACGTTAAGGAACCCACACAAGTTATGAGTGCAAATACAACGGCATGATTTATGAACTTTTGTTAAAAAGATGATGGGTTGTCCTACTTAATAGCTAAAATGGTTCTATCATGTGATCTTAATGGGAAACATAGTTTATAATTCATTCAGCCAGAGAGATCGGAAATGATGTGACACCAGAGAAATTTTCCAAAAACATTGGATTTGTATTATTTCAAAATTTGTGTACAAATCTAATTTTTAAAAAATGGTGCTATTTCAGATTTGGAGAATTCAAAATCACACATATTATCCATGCCATGATCAGTGAGGATTATTTTTGGTGTAGGCTATGGAACAGCTAACTCTCTTAACTGCTAACATCTCTTAAATAAATGAGGAAATGTATTATGAGGATATTGGTGTTTGTCAGAGACGTCTCGAGCCCTTGAACCTGGGCTGCAGGGACAGCTGGAACCAGGGGCTTCAAACTGTCAGTGCTTCTTCCCCCTGTTTTTTGCTTTTGTTTCTCTGAATATGTTGAGACTTGATTATTCTCTCCCATCAAGCTGGCTACCTCTTTTGTGCGGTTCTGTGCAAGACAAAAATTCAGGGGCTCTTGTCTAAAAAGAAAGGAAGAAATGTTTTCCTTATTTCTACGATCTTTCTTTGAACCTGCTATGGGTTTTTTATTTGCTATTTAAGTTCCCTTTCTCCCTTTCTCCACAAGGACACTTGTAGGAAAAGTGTAACTCTCATCCCAGTGTAGGCTCTGTGACTCAGTGGATGAGATGTATGTACCTCCTGACGTTCTCCATATGGGGAGCAGGATAGCAGGGGGGGTCACCAGGTGGGGGCAGGATAGGGGCAGCCCAGGCTCTATTCAAAGGATGAGGGAGGTGGCAGGAGGCTCCCAGCTCCTGATGCTCCATGCATTGCCTTATCAGACTTTGCTTACTGTATTCATTTCCTAGAGCTAGAAGTCCAAGATCAAGGTGTCTTTAGGGATGGTTTCTCTTGAGGGCTGTGGGTGGGAGCAAGTCTCTTCCATGCCCTCCCCCATCTCTTGGTGTCTCAGACATTATTTGGCTTGGAGAAGGTGATCTCTCTGTGCCTTCGCATCTTCTTTCTGTCTGTGTCTGTCTCTGTGTCCAAATTTCCCCATTTTATAAGGACACCAGACATGTTGGATTAGGTCCCACCTCATTCCAATATGACCTCATCTTAACTAATTACATCTGCAACTGTCTTATTTCCAAATAAGGTGGTGCTGGGAGTTAAGACTTCAACATATACATTTGGGAGGGGATGAAATTCAGCCCGTAACACTTACAAACCAGAAATTCAAAGGAAAAAGTATTAAGAATTTCAAAACGGCAACTGCGGAGCATTAAACCCCAAATGGGGCGCCCCTTCTGAGCACACAGCTCATGGGCCTGCACAGATTGTTCATCTGCTCACCCAGCATTTCCCACGTGGCAGGAAACATGGCTCTTTAGCTCCTCGGAGAGAGATGACTCTACCCTCTCTTTGCTGGATACATATGTTACCGGATTTTCTCTCTGAGCCTGGAGTGGCTCTGGGGCCCAGGGCAGAAACCCACAGGCACTACCAACCCCATGTCCTGAAGATGGCCGTTGGTGAATGCTCCTGCCCACGTACTGTCTCCTCCCTGACCAGAGCTTACTAACAGCTGGCGAAACCATCTCTATTTCCTTCACCATCACCAACACCCTCTCCCCCACCGCCCCAAGCTACATAAGCAGAAGACTAGGGAGGGAGACAGGGTGAGATATTTCAGGCAGAATCCTTGCTTTTGTGAGGATGGCAGTGCCGTCCTGGTTGGTCTCCCCCGGTTATACAGAGGGCATGGACAACTGGTCTGGGTTGGCAACAGAAGAAGCCAGAACCCACAGTGGGCAGTTGACTCTTACCTATTCCCTCCCGCAGGCCAGGCCATGGGAAGTGAGGAGAGCAGGTGCCCCTGTAGCGGACTAGACCCCCCACCGCCCTCCACGGTGCACAGGGGGAGAAGGGGTGAGGGAGGAATCCAGCCCCTCGCTCCCTGTCCCTGTCTGTGTGGCACACGTCTGGCCCCGCAGCAGGGCTGGCTGTCGAGGTGGACACAGAAGCTCCCTTGTGCACTGAGGGAGCTGCAGAGCAGAGGCGGTGGCTGGGACTGCTCCGATGGCTACGGGGTGTCCACAGGCCAGGGATAGGCCTGCTTCCTTTAAAGGGACACTGAGGGGTGCCTGGGTGGCTCAGTCAGTTGGGTGTCTGACTTCGGCTCAGGTCATGACCTCACAGTTGGTGGGTTCGAGCTCCAGGTCAGGCTCTGTGCTTACAGCTAGCTCAGAGCCTGGAGCCTGCTTCAGAGTCTGTACCTCCCTCTCTCTCTCTGACACCCCCCCCCCCCCCCCCCCCCCCCCCCCCCCCCGCTCACGCTATCTCTGTCTCTCAAAAATAAATAAAAAACATTAAAAAATTAAAAAAAAAAATAAAGGGACACTGAGTGTGATGTTGAACAGCACGATGCACCATGCAGACTGACTTGTGCTGACCAGGAACCCCATGGGACAAGAGGAACTTGAATAAAAATAAGCAGAATCCAAGATGGACCTCACTCCTTAGCTGTACTGAAAAGGAGTTTGTCTCCACAGGAGACTTTATTTCTAGTTTTGTGTACACATTTCTGTCTACGTTTGAAACTCTACTCTACTCTACTCCTTCCAGAAATGAGGGGGAGGGAATTATTCTCAGTGAGTGCTTTTGACATGTCCCCTCCATTATATGTCAATACACAATTGCTTAATATGGGTATGCTCTTGCCTAACTTTTTCTGCCCAATTTTACTGAAGATGATAAAAGCAGTTGTTAAATCTTGTTCATTTAACCTCTGCAATCCCTAATATCTGTTCTTATTATCGGAGGCTTCAACAGGCTCCCCCTGCCTCTACCCCCTACGCCAGCTCTCAGTCCTTCAACACAAATGGCTTTGCTGGGAAGAAGCTACTTTACTGAATGAAGTCACATTAATGCCTGAATAACTAATAGACTCAGGATAATCCCAGGAGTATTTGTGTTTTAAAGTAAGAGTTAGTTAACCCATCACTTTTAAAATAGTGAGCTTTCAGACTGCTTAATAAATGCATGTGCAGGACGTCAGAGCTAGGGTAGAGATGGTTTGGCATAGGGAGGAAACTTGTCACCCTGCCTGTCATTCCTCTGAGTTAGAGCCCCATGTTCTGGAGCCCGACTGCCTGGGTGGGATCTTACTGACTCAGTGATCTTGGGTTACTTGCTCATCTGTAAAAGAGGCAAATGATAGAGTATTTACCCCACATTGTTGTTGTCAGGATTAGATATGATGATTACACAAAAGTCTTTAATAGAATACCCTGCACAAATTTGGTGTTCAATAGATGTAAGCTACTGTTACTGCCATCATCATTATTATTAATGTGTGCCTGCTTTTGAAAAAAATTTTAAATGTTTATTTATTTTTGAGGGGAGAGAGAGAGAGAGAGGGAGAGGGAGAGAGAGAGAGAGAGAGAGAGAGAAAGCAGGAGAGGGGCACAGAGGGAGGGAGACACAGAATCTGAAGTAGGCTCCAGGCTCTGAGCTGTCAGCACAGAGCCTAATGCGGGGCTTGAACCCATGAACCGCGAGATCATGACCTGAGCTGAAGTTGGATGCTTGACCAACTGAACTACTCAGGTGCCCTAATGTGTGCTTCCTTTTTAATCCTTTGCCCCTTTATCTATTTTCAAATACTTCTTTCTTTTTTTCTTTCTTTCTTTCTTTTCATTCATTCATTCATTCATTCATTCATTCATTCATTTCTTGTGATTGGTGCCATGACAGGGGAGGAAACCAATGTTTGTGCGTGTTTGCTCCTGCTATCTCCACTTGAAAAAAATACATAAATCCGTTTGCCTGTCCCTGTGTGGTAGTGACATTTGTAGAGCATGTATCATCCTTCTACCTCATTCTTCTTCTATACAGTCTTCACTGTTCTTGGTCCACTATTCGTTCACATAACTTTTAGAATAAGTTTGTTAAATTCACACGAAAAGATTAGCATGGCATTAAATCTATATATAGATTCATAAGAAAATGGACATTTTCCAAAACTGAAGCCTCTATCCATAAGCATGTATTCAGGACTTCTTGACTATCTTCAGTATAGTTTTTCTGATTTTACCTATAATAATGGTTTTCATATCTTATGTTATACTTATTCCTAAGCATTTCATATTTTTGATGGTATAGTAAGCATATCTATCTTAAAGTCTTCTTTTCAGACTTTCTTTCTGGTGCATTGAAATAGAATTCACCTTTAAATATTGATTTTATATATAATAGCCTTGCTAACTTTACTTATTAATTCTAATGGATATCTGTAATCTCTTTGGGGCTTTTTGGCAATCATACCATATTTGAATATCAACACTTTTGTTTCTTATTTTCATCCTCATATTTACTATTTCTTTTTCTTGTTTTATAGAACGGGTATATTAGTCAATAAGGGAGGAAATTCTTGTCCTTTTTTTTATTTTAAAGGGAGAGATGTCTTCTGTAGATCTTTTTTTTCCCAATATTTTATTGTCAAGTTGTTTTCCATACAACACCCAGTGCTCTTCCCCACAAGTGCCCTCCACCATCACCACCACCCCTTTTCCCCCCTCCCCCTTCCCCTTCAACTCTCAGTTCATTTTCCGCATTCAATAGTCTCTCAAGTTTTGTATCCCTCTCTCTCCCCAACTCTCTGTCCCTCCTCCGCTCCCCCTGGTTCTCCATTAGGTCTCTCATGATTTCCTGTTAGACCTATGAATGCAAACATATGGTTTCTGTCTTTCTCTGCCTGGCTTGCTTCGCTCAGCATGACACCCTCAAGGTCCATCCACTTTCCTACAAAGGGCCATATGTCATTCCCTCTCATTGCCATGTAGTACTCCATCGTGAATATATACCACATCTTCCTGATCCACTCATCAGGTGACGGACATTTAGGCTCCTTCCATGTTTTGGCTATTGTTGACATT
>NC_043703.1:150800128-150840337 GCF_006229205.1 Suricata suricatta
TTGTACCCTGCAACTTTACTGAATTCATTGATCAGTTCTAGAAGGCTTCTGGTGGAGTTGATTGGGTTTTCCATGTAGAGTATCATGTCATCTGCAAAAAGGGAAAGTTTGACTTCTTCCTTGCCAATTCTGATGCCTCTTATTTCTTTTTGTTGTCTGATTGCTGATGCCAGAACTTCCAGCACTATGTTGAACACCTGGGTGGCTCAGTCCGTCAAGCGTCAGTGATCTCACGGTTTGTGGTTTCGAGCCCCGCGTCACTCTCTGTGCTGACAGCTAGCTCGGAGCCTGGAGCCTGCTTCGGATTCTGTGTCTCCCTCTCTCTCTGACCCTCCCCTGCTCGTGCTGTCTTTCTCTATCTCTCAAAAATATATATAAAAAAAAGTTTTTAGAAAAAAAAAGTCAAAGGCATTCTCTTCTACTACCAGCTTGCCAATTTGTTTTTATTATTATGGATGAGTATTAAAGTGTATTAGATGGTTTTTATACACTTGATGAGATGAGATGTTGGTATCTATTACCTTTTTATACATTGCTGGATTCAGCTTGTTAATATATTAATTTTTCAGTAATATCCTTATTAAGTTTTGTCATTAATTTTTGTTATTGAACTTGTAAAATGATTTGAGGAGCATTCCCTTTCCAGACTATTCCTTGGGATATGTTTTCTAAGACTGTAACTCTTTGTTTCATAAATGTTTGGTGGATCTTGTTTGTAAATCATCTGTACCTGGTGTGATGGGTTATGTTTTGTCAGTATATATGTTAAGTTAGTATGAAGTACTTAAACTACAGATTCAGTTTATTTGGCAGTTTTAGCACAATTAGAGTTTATTTTTTTCTTGAGTCAATTTTGTCAAGTTGTATTTTTCTAGGAATTTGTCAACTTTTTCTTATCAAATTTATTGGCATGAAGGTATTCATGATATCCTATGTTACCATTTGAATTTCTGCTGCCTTTTTTATTCCTAATGTTTGTTTATACCTGGTTCCTCCATTTTTGGAAATAGTCTACCAAAAGTTTGTCGATTTCATTGGGGTTCAGTTTTAAAAAATGAACTGATAGCTTTGTTTTATACTTCATTAATTTTTCTTTATAATATTTATTACTTTCTTCCTCTTACTGTCTATAGATTTACTCTGTCATTCTTTTTTCTTAGTTTTTTAACTGAATGGATAGCTCATTAATAGTAAGCCTTTCTTTTTTTCTATTAAAGGCTTTCTGGACTAGAAATTTTCCTATTAGAACAGATTTATCTTCATCTTACATATGATATGTCCCACATGGTACAGAGTATGCTTTTTATCATATAGTTATAAATGTTTTCTAATTTTTTCTGTGACACATGAATTGTTTAGATACATATTTCTTAATTCCCAGAACTATGAGTGTTTCTAATTATCTTTTTACTGAGTTTTAAATTTAATTGTATTGTGATTTGAGCTGATCAGAGAATGTAGTCTGTATGACACCAATACATGAAGAATATTGTGGCTTGTTTTATGGCCAAATATGTGTCAGTTTTCATAAATGTTCCTTGTACATGTGCTTGGAAATAATGTGTATTCTTCAGTCCTTGGGTTTAATGCTCTATGTTCTCTATCAGATCAAATTTCTCATGTTGTGTCCTATGGAGGGCAGTTTGGCATTATGTGACAAAATTAAAAATGCATTTCTCATCATTTTAGCATTTCCCATTGTAAATATAAAAAATGCTAAGATATACTTTTACAACTGTGAGGTGCAAATCTGTAGTATGCAAGAATATGATTACCTTATTATATTGTGTGTGATAACAAAAACACTTTAAGCGCCCATGTTTAGGGGACTGTTTGTATAAACAAGCTTCAGCTTTACAATTGGCTACTTTGTAGATATAAAAAAGAATCAGAATTCCTATTAATAAATGTAGAAACAGGGTATCTGAGTGGCTCAGTCAGTTAAGTGCCTGACTCTTGATGTGGGCTCAGGTCATGATCTCATGGTTCATGGGATTGAGCCCCACATCGAGCTCTGCACTGACACTGTGGAGCCTGCTCCTTTCTCTCCCTCTCTCTCTGTTTGTGCTAGCTCGCTCTCTCTCTCTCAAAATAAATCAATTTAAATTTAAATAAATGTAGAAGGAATGAGGGAAATAGAATATTTCCATTAGAAGATCACAGTGATAGCAGATTCAGGCAACATGAAGAACACTAAAATTATTGGGTGAAACTTTAAGAGGAAACAGAATGTTTTCATAGCTTCAAATTATCTCCCTCAGAATATTTGTTAACTATTCTTGTGCTCACAAATCAAGAAATGAGCATAACCTGGATGAGAAAAACATGACATTACATAGGGGCACAAAAAGAGACTTGAGCAAATGGGGAAAAAATGTGGAGCAAATGGGGAGCAAATGTGATAAAAAAAATTACAGAGATATCAGTTATCCATAAATAAGATTACTGTGTCTTCATGATGGATTCACCCCTTTATTTCATCCAGTGTTGTTCTCTGTAATCATCCTTGCCCTGACCCCTTTACCTGATGATAATATAGCCACTCCTGCTTTCTTTTGATTATGATTTGCTTGATGTATCTTCTTCCATCCTTTTGCTTTCAACTTACCTGTATCGTTGTATTTGAAGCCAGTTTATTGTAAATAGGATCTAGTTGTGTTATGCTTGTTTTTCAGCCATGCTGCTATTCTTTGTTTATTTATGTATTTAGACCATTTACACTTAATGCGATTATGTGCTAAGGCTTATGTCTGACATTTTATATTTTTCTTTTGTTTGTTACCTCTACATTTTATTTCTGTTTTCTTTTTTCTACCTTCTCTGAGCTACATAAACTTATTTTTAGAATTCCATCTTGATTTATTGTCCACATGAGTATATCTTTTGGAATAAATTTTTTAGTGGTTGCTGTAGACACTAAAATATACATAAATAACTTACTAAAATTTGTCAGTTTTGAGTGATGTATTGACACTTTACCTCTCTTAAAGCCTTTTTGTTGTCCACCACATAAAATTGTCTTAAACATTTCTTTTATATACATTGAGAACCATATCAGACAATGTTTAGAAAACCTAAAAGTAGAAGGAAAGTCTATAATACTTACCCATATTTTTGCTCTTTCCATTTTTCTTTCTTTCTTTCAGGTATTCCAGATTCCTTTTTTTAAAAAAATCATTTCCTTTCTGTTAAGAGAACTTCCCTTAGGCATTCTCTTAGGACAGATCTGCTGGCAACAAATTTTCTTAGTTTTCCTTCGTCTGAGAATGTCTTCATTTCCCTTTCATTTCTCAGAGATAAATTTGTTGGCTATAGAATGTGACAGTTCTTTTCTTTCAGCATTTGAAAAATGTTTTTCCACTTTCTTCTGGTTTTTCCACTTTCTTCATGGTTTTTGATGAGAAATCCACTGTCATTTGAATTGTTTTCTTTGTGTAAGTAAGGTGTTACTTTTCTCTAACTGTTTTCTTTGTTATTAATTTTCAGAAGTTTTGTTATGATATGACTTGCTGTGGATTTCTTTGGGTTTATCCTTTTTGTAGTCTCTCAAAATCTTGAATCTAGAAGTTTACATCTTTTGCCAAATTTGGTACATTTTCAGTGTTATTTCTTTGGGTAATTTTTTTTTTTACACACCCTGTTTTTCGTTTCCTTCTAGGATTCTGAAAGTACAAATACTATACCTTTTGTTATTGTCCACATGTCCCTGAGGTTCTACTAAATTTTTATAGTCTACTTTCTCTCTGTTCATATTGGGTATTTTCTGCTATTCTAAGTTCTTTGATTGTTTCCTCTGGTTTTGCCTTTCTGCTGTTGAGCCAATCTACTGACTTTTAATTTTGGTTGTCATATACTTTAGTTCTAAAATATCCATTTGGTTCTATTTTATATATCTTATTTCTTGGTGAGACATTTTTTATTTGTTACAAGTGTGCTCATAATTACTCACTGAGTTATTTTCATGATGGCAACTTTAAAATATTTTTCAGATAATTCCAATATTTGTGTCATCTTGGTTTTGGCATCCATTGATTGTCTTTTCTTACTCCCATTGAGATTTTTCTTGGTATGCTGAGTAATTTTTTATCATATCCTAGGACATTTTTGGTATTATGATATGAGGCTCTGGGTCTTCCTTAAGTCTGTTTTAGCAAGCTTGTCTGATCTCACACTAGAAGTAAAATGAGGGTCCTGCCTCATTACTGCCAGGTAGGTGTGGGGATCCACTTGGCCTCTGTTAATACCCTGGAGTCGGGGTGGGGAGATCAGGAAAGGGCACCTTGTTACTCCTTGAGTGGGGTGGAAATTCAGGCTCTCCAGTAGGCCTTTGGAGATATCACCCTAGTAGGGAGAAACAAGGCAGAAGTGCCTTGTGTTTGCGCTGCCTGAGGCTTCCACTGACACCACACAATTGAGGAGCCATTGCTCCCACAGGATGGTGGTGAAAATCTTGACTCTCCACTAGGCTTGATGAGAAAGGTCATCTTACTATATTTTTGGGGGGGATCAAAGTTCAAAATTCTTACATGGCCTTCAGCAACTCCATGGGGAAGGTACTCAGTATAGCCAGGCATGAATGAAAATCCCAGCTTCCCATTTAGACTTTTCTGATAATGTTGTTGCAGTGGAGGACCTGTGGGTGGGTGGTTTAGGGCTCCATGTCCCGGTCAGGGACAGGTGAAAGTCTAGGCTTCCCACTCAGCTTTTACTGAGAGGCTGGGAGTGTGGCCATGATTTTTTCATGGTATCTTTCCTTCATGAGGAGCTTATTGTCTAGATACCCCTGTATTGGTAGGTTGTCCCTTTCCTGTTCCTTTTACTAAAGAGAGCTTGTTTTTGAGAGATTTTTAAAGAATCTGTTCCCATTGATGTTTCTGAGCTGTTGGCTTCTCCAGCATCCAGTCTGAGATATATGAGGCTAAAAGAAAACTCAGGGAACTCACTGTCATGAGGTTCCTTGGGTTCCAAGGTCCCTAGCCAGTCTGGATTCTTCTCACTATCTCTTGGAGTTCTTATGCTTGTGGTACATCTACTGCTCAGGGTTTCTAGGAGGTATGGGAGAAACATTTTGGCAGAAGTAAAACAAATTTTTAACAAGGAAAATAGGAAAAAAGTACCTTTATTCTATGTTGGTCTGAAACTGGAACTTCTCCTTTCCAGTTTTTATATCTAATTTGTTTCCTCTGAATATTTCTGTTACAGCGTAAAACTAGGCTAGTGATTGAGGCCTCCCTGTCTCACTCTTGGCTTCAGATCAGTGGCCTCTAGTGTTTATCCATTTGAGCTTTTATTCAGTAGCATCTTTTCCTTTGTTCTTGGTGTTTTTTTTTTTTTTAAGATCAAGAATTCTTGCTGGATTTCTGTCAAAATATATATATTTTTTGTTTTGGTCTCTGTGGAGATAATTAAGAGGATACATTTATTCCTATTTTACAGATAAGACAGCTGAGACTCCTCTGAGCAACATGCCCGCCATCTCATGGCATGGTTTCAAGTCAGGATTCCATCCTGGGTCTGCCTGACTGCAAGGTCCATAGACTGTACAACTTAATGCTTTTTGACACAGAAAGGACAGTTCAGGTGCCTTTGTTGACACAGTTCAGCAGTTTATAGGAGTGCAAGGCTGTGACACGGTGTGATATTATAGGCTATGGTTATTTTCTGTCTTACATCTGCTAAAGTTCAACATACGGCTTTCGTCATGCTACTCCTGTAGAGCTTGCTTTTAATTTATCTGCTCAGGAAGTCTCAATTTTCACACAGTGTTTGGTTTCCAGTAGAAACCTGTTCTGATATCATTTTCTGGCTTGTCTGATTAGGGCCTGTCAAAGTCCAGTGGTTTTCCATGGGTCATCCAATGTGAGTGAGTCAGAAGCTGTGGTTGCTGAATCACAAATTCAGCACCCACATGGCTCCTGATTCTTTACCATGGCCACCAGGCCATCTTCCTTGCTGAGCATGACAAAGCACTAACTACTGAATGGGAAACATAGTTCAGAGATGGTAACACTGAGGTGAAAAATAGAGTTGGGACTTTCTGAAGAGAAGATCTTATTTAAAGGAATGAACATTCTATTGGTCTCTCAGGCAATAAGATAATCTTTTAGGTAGTGCTTCTCAATGGGGGGTGCCAGGACATGCTGAGCCACTACAAATGGATTACAGGTGTGTCTGAGATATGGCTCTCTTGATTCTTAGGGGTGGCCATGCAGGTCCTGGCCACCCCCTCCCGCGCCCAGAGCTGTGGTTACTTACCTCCAGCTGTGAACAGCATTATCTGTTCACCTCAGGGAGCCAAACAAAGGGAATTATTTTCTATGTATTCTGAGTAGAAAAAAGAGCAAAAGGTTGGGAAGCACAGGTTTAGGTGATACGTACAGAGTTGGGTACCATATTGAGAAGTTGATTAGCTCCAATTGCCTGACACTGAACTAACTCCAGTTAAATTAGGAGCATAGTGCTTCCATAGGGTATGGCTCCTCTGACTGAAAAGAGTAACAGTGGTGGAGGGTGTGACTTGTCTCTGAGGGCATAAGGAGCATGGATCCCAACATGTCTTTGTTGGGATTTTTAAAAAATCAAAAATTAAAAAACAAACAAACATGTCTTTGTTCACCAAATCATGGAGTTCTGGCAAGAAGGGGGGCATTATCTGAAGCTGAGAAAGATAAGCTGGTGAAAAGTTATGAAATACAATTCCTTCAATGTGTGTTAAAAATTAAGAAATAAAAATACCTACAAACTGAAAGGATGGAGACCCCAATTCCTTCTATCAGGTCATAATAGACATTCCTTTTATGTTTCTAAGGGACATAAGGGTGCGCATAGGACATCCTTACACTTTGAGGTTGATAGCAGGTAGAGAACAAGGTCCCTTTAAGAGCCCTTGGCTCCACAGTCAAGGCAGAGTGTGCAACCTATGGTAGCGTCTCTGCTGCCTTCAATTACGCTGGGTCCTGTTTTCCTCTGTGAACCTCACTGACGGCCCCTTGCTTCACTCGCCACTCCCAGGGCCCTTGAACCAGAGTAGCTGTACTGATCTACCCAAGCAGCTGAGAGTAGAGGAGGGTTCAAAAATAAGCTTTTTGAGAAGCCGGTGGGGAAATAGGTTTGTTGCCTAGTGCACATCTGATGTGCCTGCCTCCTGTGGGGGTTCCTTGGGGGTAGTAAAGAGATTTACTCTCATTATGAGAGCACACATGAGGTGGAGAGGGGCTTGAGTGGGACCAGGATTGAAGGAAGCAGAGGGTCTGGCGATGCTAACGGTCCAGCCTGGGCTGGGGAAGAAGGACGCTGGCAGAGGGGCATGGCAGTCTCCACGTAGCATGTTTTATGGTTGCTGCTGCAGCTATTGTATTATTGTTATTGTTGTCATTGTTGTTATTATATTAGTGCCACTTGTTCAAGGCCACTTATGACTGAAGCCCTGTGCAAAATACTTCACTTGCATTACCTTATTTAATCCTCATACGAACCCTGTAGTTCTGGTCTCGTTGTTCAGATGAGAAAATCGAGAGTGGAGACTGGTGATTTAGAGACACACAATGGTAGAGAAAGAACTTGAACCCTACCTGCCTTCAAGGTCCATGCATTTTTCACCTCGCCATGCTGCCTTCTTGACTCAGCACAATTTCCAGGTCAGAGACTTGAAGGGGCAGTGGGGTGTTTCAGCAGAAGGGGCTAAAACTATAGGGAATCAGGATATGCAGGGTAGGATGGACCCTGGGCGAGTGCCAAAGAGGTAAGCAGTATGCTCAGGTTCCAACCTGGGGCTGTGGATT
Source organism: Suricata suricatta (assembly GCF_006229205.1). NCBI lineage: Eukaryota > Metazoa > Chordata > Mammalia > Carnivora > Herpestidae > Suricata > Suricata suricatta. The sequence continues at coordinate 150,807,910 of NC_043703.1, forward strand.
TGGGAGAACTCAGTATGTGGGTTTAAGCCATGAGAATGGGAGAGTTTGTCCAGGAAGAGTGTAAAGATTGAGAAGGGCAGTGACCCAGAGAGAGGTTTCAAAACCATGAACAGCTAAAGGCTGCGCAGGAGAGGAGGAGGCTGGGGAAAGAGTAGCCGGAATGGTGGGGGGAGAGAGAGGAAGGACAACAGGAAGGATGTGTGCGGTGCTCTAGAGGTGGGGAGAGCTTGCGGAGCCTTGGCTTTGAGAGAGCTCGGGCCTTCCAGTCAGGTGGCTGAACTGGCACCCCAGGCTGGAGCCACTTCTAATGCTGAGGAGCAAAGGCGTCATGTAGGCGTGCTGCTGTGGTTCCAGAAGCAGAAAGCAGGCCTGGTCCTGGAGCCAGTGTGCCCTCTTCCTCACAGACAGGTGAGGGCTGTCCAGCTTGTTCCAAGTATAGTTTCCACAGTTTTCTCACACTTGAAATACTTTTTGCTAAAGCTTTGCAAATGACCTGGATGATGCAAACCAATCCTGTGTCAGAACGCTGCTCCAAGGCTGGCACCTGTTAGAGCTCCATGTGCCCTGTCGTGGCTGGGAGGCACTTCTGCTTGCCTTTGGAGTCAAAGTCAGTCAAACTATTCACCTCTACTCTTACAGGTTTTTTTAAAAAAATGTTTAATGTTTTATTTATTTTTGAGAGAGAGAGAGACAGACAGACAGACAACATGACAATGTGAGCAGGGGAGGGTCGGAGAGAGAGGGAGACACAGAATCTGAAGACAGGCTCCAGGCTCTGAGCTAGCTGTCAGCACAGAGCCTGATGTGGGGCTTGAACCCATGAACCTCAAGATCATGACCTGAGCCGAAGCCAGATGCTTAATCGACTGAGTCATCCAGGTGCCCCAACTCTTACAGTTTTTAAGGCCCTGTAGTTTGTGGGTTTGGTTAACTGGGTGTTCTGATGAGTGTCCAATCATACTGCCATTTTTGACAGCTTCAAGCCATCTTGAAGCTATAATACAGGCAAATCCTTAATTTATTTTGGACCACACTTGGGATATATCTTGAGCAGTGTCTCAATAATATTTTTATTGGATAGTTTGGAAACTTTCTGTTTTTTAAAAGTATGCTTATAACCTTGAGAAGAAAAGTGAAGGGTCTGCCTGGCCATTTCCCCATTCGCATCCTTGGAGAAGAAGATAGTCACCCTTAGTTAGAAAGTAATCACCCTGCCGGCAAAGATAGGGAATTCCTTACAGAAAAGGAATCTCCTAATAGACTAAGGTAGGTTTAGCAGGTTACCATTAGTAACTGTTGGTAATTAATGGCCATTAGGCAATGTCCTGCATGCAGGTAGGAAATTAGAGGAGAGAGAGTAGGAGGAAGAGAAAGAAGAGAAAGTGGGAGGCAGAACAAAGAGACAGACATTTCATTTCAGCAGCCAAGGACTTGCAAACTGGAAACAGTGACCCCAAAGTGCACGTCAGGCCTGCTGGCTCACAAGAGGCGTGGCAGGACCCTTTCTTCTCTTTCCCAGTCACCTCCAACATTATTTGACTCATCTTTCTGGAAATAATTCTAGCTGTACCTCTGACCCTGAATGTTTCCCAAGCTCATTGAAATGCATAAGTGAAAATTATTTATCTGTTTGGAGATTACACAGAGCTGAAAATGCTGTCCGAAGTAAATGGATAGAGTTACACAATCAGACAGATCCATTATAAGAAGGGGAAAAGCTTTGCTAGTAGCATCCCAATGGGCCAAGTGCTGGAGACAAGTAAGGGAAGATGGAGAGTTGCTGGCCCTCCTTAGGGTGAAGAAACAGGTGCCCCGAGCAGATGTTTAAGTGAACACACATCTATCAAGGCAAGTGACACAGAGCTGGATCCTGCCTATCCAGCTGATCATGTGGAATCTGCAGAGATGACTCAGGGTGTGCAAAGTCAAAAACAATGGAGAGAGAGCAAACAGAAGAATGCCAACTTGCTCAGGACCAGGGCTGGGCTGGGTTGCTCAGGGTCAGGGCATTGGAGGGTGAGTCAGAATCTTGGGACCTCTGTTCCTGTTTCTACAAGGATTAAAGAAGGGATGATCTGACTTAGCACACTTCTCTTTAGGAAAGAGACCTTGCAAATCTTTCTCCAAAGAATGAGTAGATGAAGTATTTTCCAGGAAAATTAATCCTGAAAGGTGCTTGTATTGATATGACTCACGAGGAGCACCAACTTCACCACAGGGCACTCAGTGGTGCCGTCTGTGTATGGTTGGGTTGTGTATCCAGGAAAGATCTCCTGTATAAAGGAATCTTTCTCATGGTGCCGGAAGTTCCATCATTGTGGTACACTCTTTGGGCTAACATTTCTGTCTCCAGCCACTTCTCTTAAAATACAATGAGGAAGAGGTGACATCCAGAGTGGCTTCAAGAGCCCAATGAGATCTGGTCCATCCTAGGCAGCATGGGAGTTCTGGATACGTGGAGGTGAGAAGGGGGAAAGGTTGTGGAAGAGGAAGAAGCGAACGGAAAGAATAGCAGAGGCATTTTCACTTTGTGTTCTAAAAGTCTGCAGAAAATGAAGAGCTCCAAACTTCAGAAGGCACTTCATGGCATTTGGAATAAAAAAAAATTGTCACTTTTATCTTGGAGGTATTCCTTCTCTTTCTAGGTTTCTCATCACATTTCCATGTTTTGGGATACATCAAATAACAGACTTTCAGAGTTGGTGACAGTGTCCCGTTCTGGTGAGAACATGGAGTCAGCTAGCCAGTGATGCCACTCGCTGCCTGAAATTTCTGTGCCTCTGATTATATTATGTAACTACTCAGAGCTTCTTATTTCTTATTTATAAAGTGGGTATAATGATACCTATTTTCCACTATTTGCTGTGAGGTTAGAATAAAACTACCACATGACAAAAAGCTTAGCACTTTCCCTGGAAAAAAAATCACTAAAAGCCCAACAAAATGCAAGCTCTTCATATGCAACACCTCCTCTCCACCTCCAGATGCTTCTTGTCTTACAGGGAACAAGCGTGACAATGACGGGGAACTCACTGCCTCATGATGCAGCTCTCTCTCCATTTCCGAGCAGTTAAAATCTCTTTTTTGAATCAATATTTGCCTTTTCACCCCTTGTACCTGTTAGTTCTAGTTTTACCACTCTGGTCATCTAGTATACATCTTAGAATTCTCGTAATTTCTGCCATGATAACCTTAAGATTTTTTGAAGACAGCAATGTCATATTCTTGAGGGTTTGTTCTTCTTTTTACTTGTCAAAGCTAAAAACTCTCTTTCCATCAAGCCTTATTCATCTGACATAGTTTTGAGCATTCAGTAATGTCTCTTGCCTCCCCTGGACTATGTAGGATTTTTAAAAGTCAATTTGCAAACTATACTATTTACAGGTTTGATATTTGCAGTTGTGGACACTACACAATGTTCATGGGTTCAGAGTGAGAATTTAACCCAGAGGACCTGCCTGCTGTGTTGGGATACTGCACCGACGGGCCATAGGAGTTAGCGTCCTGAAGCGATTTTTCCCAGTTCAGCCTTATAGCAGTGGGTCCTCCAGTTCTGGCTGGACGTCTGTGCCTGTGCTTTTCTCTGTGTGGGTAGGGACCAGGGTTTTAAATCTCCAGTTCGAAGCACACCACCATGTTTGCAGAATACAGTAAAGATGCATTACTGGGAGAACAAATAAGAAACATAAACTACAAGCCATAACTTTTTACTGTTAACTTCAAGACCTAAAATTATGTTTCAACAAATGTCATCAAAACAAATATAGCCTAGAAAAATGAATTACACAAACCGGATATGTTTATTACAGGTGTGCCTTTGTGTGAGAAACAGGAAGAATTGCTTTCCCACTAGTAAACATGTGCCATTCTGTAGCAGTATGATACATTTTGAGTCAGATGGGGAGTCCCCATACTAAATTCCTGTACACTCAGTCTGAATGGACACCAGGTATGATCGCTTTAGTGCAACAGATGAATGAGCTCTTTGCTTGCTAATTAGGTCAAGGAGGGTTGGATTGACCATAGTATTACTCTCAGGGGGGAATGTATGTCTAAATTGCTCCTGTCTTGTTTATTGGTCATAGTAGGCAGACCAGAGCTTGGTTAGTGAGAAGAGAAGTGTTTTTGTTTAATTTTTTTAATGTTTTTAATTTATTTTTGAGAGACAGAGAGAGACAGTGTGAGCAGGGGAGGGTCAGAGAGAGAGGGAGACAGAATCCGAAGCAGGCTCCAGGCTCTGAGCTAACCTGATGTGGGGCCCGAACCCACAAGTTGTGAGATCGTGACCTGAGCCAAAGCCAGAAGCTCAACCGACTTAGCCACCCAGGCGCCCCAAGAAGTGGTTTTAAAAATAATTTCAACTGCTTCAGAATGTTTGATTTAAGCTTTTATTCAAAATGATACTGTGTTTGAAAACTCCCATCTTCAACTTCTCTTCAGTAGCCATTTGCAACGATTTTATCCTGAAGGTGATGGGTAAGTTAAATAATCTGTAATTGATGAAAGCAATGGACTCTAGGTTGTAAAATGCTTTCAGATCAACAAGTCAACATTAAGATAGCCACCTCATAACGTGGTCCTAGCTGTTCATGGCAGGTACACGGCTCAGGCTGCATACGACTCCCCGGAGGAGCCTGAAGAGAATCTCTCCCCTGTTCAACCCAGATGTGGCCATGCTTCAACATCACAGAAATGCCTGTTGCTATAAAGGTCTCTAGGTGCCTGCTCTCAGTTTCTATATGTACTTGGTAGCAGACCAGTGTCAACAGTTTAGCAGCCAGTACTGATCATGAGCAATGCTGGCTTACCCTACCTGTGGGGCCGCCATGCCCATCTCCAGATTGTTCCAATCACTAGAGAATTTGCCCTTCTCTTTTGGCAAAATTTTTGTGCTGTACACCTTGTCCATTGGTTCTAAGCCTTTGGTTTTGAAACACACCGAATTACCTCCCGCTGTGTGTGACATCCTGCCAGATACTTCTTAGCAGGTGTTAGTATCCTTTAAATTTTTCCCCCTAGGTAGACCACCTTTCCCCTCAGCCACTCCTCAAATGACATGGCTTCTGGCGTCTTCCCCTAGTCACCCTTTGCCTACCCTGATGGTCAGTGTCCATCCAACACATATTGGGTATGTATTTACCCTCAATACTTTGACACGGAGTTTTATTGAATGAGAAGATTTTGACAAATGATATAGATAGACTTACGTTCTAGCTGAAAAAAAATCTCCGTGTCTCCTCCCCAGCCCCATCATCTCTTAGTCTCTGCTCTTTCATGCTTGAAAATGTTCCTACTTTTTAAAAGAGACAGACTGACCATACTTGTTCAAACTGTGAGCTGGAGCTCAGTGTTGTTAGTAAGAAGGTTGGCCTGCTGTTCTTGGGGTCTCTGCCTCTACTGATTCACACAGGCCTTCTTATAATTACTTCACATTTTACATACACTTCTACCCAGCACGTAGAAGAGGGCCTGGCTCGTAGCTGGCTTTTAGTGACTATTTACTGACAGAATAAATGAGTGTATACAGTTCAGCTGGTAATGCATCTATTGCAGCAGTTTGACTCCAAAGTCATGGACTTCTAAGAACAATGAACATGAAGTGTGTTTCTTCAGAATCACTTATATGTCCTCACATACGTCACCAATGCACTCTTATTCTTGAATTACCTATGGAAAACCAAGGAACCAGAAATCATAATGGAAGAAGCCCAGGTTCACACAGAGTGAAAATCCATCTGTATGATGTAGAATCCAGTCCTCCTGACATGCAGACTGCCTGTTATTCTGAAATAAAACTTCATGTCAAGCTTTTTGCTTTTCATCACAGATACATCTATCATTATTACAGTGACTTGCCCAATAATTCTCTGCATTTGATTGCCATATATTTGTAAAAATATTTTTTAATGTTTATTTATTTATTTTGAGAGAGACAGCAAGTAGGAGCCAAGGAGGGACAGAGAGGCAGAGAGAGGGAAAGAGAGAATCCCAAGCAGGCTCCACACTATCAGTGCAGAGCCCAATGGAGGGCTCAAGCCCACAAGCTGTGAGATCATGACCTGAGCTGAAACCAAGAGTTAGACACTTAACTGACTGAGCCACCCAGGTGCCCTGCAAAAAGAAAAATTTAACACAGCTCTTAATGCTTTTGACATCAAAATAAAGCAAAAAAATTACCAAAAAATATCTTTCTTTTAATTTTATTTAAAGAAAAGCTATTATTAGGGAAGAACAGAAGACCTAGCAAGCCCTAGAGGGTGATCATCTGAGAAGGATCACTGCCAGAATTTGGGCTAGTTTGAGTCTCATTTAGGGACTGACTGATCTTTTCACGGAGAGATGATTCATGCTCACGGGCAGAGTTGCATCTATGATGTTAATTCAACAGCATTAGAAGCAGGGTCTTACCATGGGTTTGTTCTGTCTTGAAAGCAGAGCCTGAGACAAGGCCTTGCAAGGTAGTTTATTAAGAAGGTCACCCCAGGAAACAGGCTGAGGACTGGGCAGCCTGGGAAGAACAAAAGCCAGCACAAAGGTCCATTGCCCAGCGAGTACTGAGGGCAACAGGAGCTCAGTGATAAGGAATGCCGCCCCCCCCACCCCCAGCTGCCCCCAAGGATGGCAAGCAGAGATAGAACCATGGGGTCCTCTTGCTCTGTGGTTGAGGTGCCCCTAGAGAGGAAGTCACCATACTTCCAGCTATGCAGGCATGCTTATCTGATGGGCTCCTGGGGGGTGCAGGCAAGAGAAGCTCAGGGGCCCCAAGTAAGGGAGTGGTGTGCCTGAGGCAGAGCAGTCAGCCAGGTGAGTCAGCGGGCCTGGAACCAAATGATATAAACCAGGGAATGGGAAGGGCCGAGGGCACCACTTCCTAGAAAGCAGGATTCCATCAGGGAGGCCTGGGGCAGATCCCTGGTGTGCTGAGTGAACGCAGTGGAAAGGGAGGCTTCTCTAAGTTTCTTTCTCACCAAGGAAAATGCTGCTAACTGGGAGAAGAAGCAGGGGTTGGCGTGTTTTTCCAAAACCATCACCCACCCACAGTCATGAGAAAGACCCAAGCTGAAGGCAGTTTGCATAGACACAAAAGCAAAGCCTCTGTGCTTTCTCACAGAGTCTGCTGTAAACCTAGAAGGACATACCAGGGCTGGGTGAGACACGCATTAGGGCCGGGGGTCCATTCCTTTTAACATTTTTACTTGAAAATTTTTTATGTTTATTTGTTAGAGAGAGAGAGAGAGAGAGAGAGAGAGAGAGAGAGAGATCGAGCGAGCGAGCGAGCGTGAACAGGGGAGGGACAGAGAGAGAGGGAGAGACACAGAATCCCAAGCAGGTTCCTGGCTCTGAGCTCTCAGCACAGAGCCTGATGTGGGGCTCAAACTCACGAATGGTGAGCTCATGACCTGAGCCAAAGTTGGAAGCTTAACTGACTGAGCCACCCAGGCACCCCAGGCTTTTGATTTTCTTGTAGGCCCTTCTCAAAAAATCAAAAAGACTACCCTGCCTTCTTGCTGTTTTTGTACTATCATTCTTCAAGGCCCTGTTCCAGTCCTTATCCAGGAAAATTATCCAGGTCTCTGATTAGACCAGCCCATTGGTACCTCCCTTTTTTCTGGGTTTTAATGTGTTTAATGCCAGTTAATACCTAACAACAGAATTCATCTCTGACTGCAGCAAGTAGGTGGGTTCTGAATGCACACTCCAGGATGGTTGGGCTCCTCTTCACTTAGATACAGCCTACCAGGGACTGGGCTGGCCAGCCATCTTCTGTCTAGACTCTTTGGGAAGTCACATCAAGGAAGAGTGCCTGACTTGGGGACTAAGACCAGGCTGCACAGCTCATCTCTGTCTGAATCACATCACATGAGTCCAATGTTTGCTTTGGAGAAGGTTACAAAATTAATGGATGGAATAAATGAGGCAGATGCTACCTATTAGAGAAGAATTTCATGTGGCAAGCCATGAAATTTCTGTTTGCAAAATAAGACCTAATTAGTTTGGCGTATGCTAGAATACAATGAATTAAAGTGACAGGGTAATTAATGATAGTCTGGGTCTCTTTCCTGGTGTCAATTCTATTTGTGTTGTTTGTTGAGACTGTTTTTGCCAATGTCTCCTATGTGAAACCAACTGTGAAAGGCTTTCCTCAATATCCACCTGCCCCCTGAGTGAGGTGATTCTAACAAAGCCATTTTCCCCCCTGTGGGATCTTTCACTGGCGGCTGGGAAGTCTTGGCTTTGACTCTCTATTCTTCTAAGGAGAGAGTAAGAGGAGTCCGCTTCTGCTTTCCCACCCATCCATCCTTCCATCTAGCTAACAAACATCTATGTGAGCCTGTGATGTGCGAGGTCCTCTTCTCAGTTTTAGAGAATCAACGTGAAAGATGCAGTGCTACTCACAGCCTAGTGGGGTGGGCAGAGTAGTGTCCTGAGCACTATAAGTCGTCTATGTGCTGAATGTTAGCAAAAGGAGAAATGTATAAGCCTGGGGGTTGTGAGAAGAAATTAATGGAGATTTAAAGGGCAAGTAGAAGTTTTGGCAACTGGAAACTACTAGCTAAGATAGATTGGTTGGAGAGGGCTATGCCCAGACCTGGAAGAGTTTCAGGTCTGAACTAAGAGCCAGTGATGAAAGATGGCAAGAGATACGAATAGAGTAGACTTTAGAAGTTTGGAGACTGATTGGGGGTTAGGAGTGGATATTAGACAGTGAGCAGGAAGGGGGCAGGATGACGCTGGGTTTTCTGGCTTGGTGCCTCGGTGGATGGTGACACTATTTCCCAGAATAGAGAACACAAGAAGAGATGCAGATGTGGAGAAGACGGGGCAACAACAGAGCTAACATTTGTTTAGCATAAACATGGGCCTAAGCAGTTAATCTCATAATGACTCCATAAGGTAAATACAGTGATGCCATTTTACAGATGAAGAAACCAGGGCACAGAGAAGTAACTTTCCCAAGGTTATGTAGTTAATAAGCGGCAGATAGTTTGTCTCCTGGGCTGACACTGTTCTACGTTAGACATGATGGGTTCATTTTGGTTTATGCAACAGTCAAGCACCCAGTGGACAGTTGCATGTTGGTATCTTTCTCAAAATGATAACCAAAGACACGTTCCTACTGGGCTTCTTGGGATCATTAAAATATGAGGTTGATAAAAGATTACTTCAAAGATCTTAGCCACATATTTTGGCTATTTGTTCTCTACAGATTGATTTGTGAAGTGCCTCTTTCTCCCGTACATGTATGATGCCTCCTGCTTCACTTCCATTCAATTGGACACATATTTATTGGAGATATACTATGTTCATGGTGCTTTGCTGTGAGCTCTATCTTGATAAGCAAGACAGATATTATCTCTTCATCCCAGAGTTTACACCATGCATTTCTAGCAAGATCTGGTTTTGGAAGGGAGCTGATATTGGCTGGTTTTTCTTGGGTGCCAATAACAGCTCCCCATGTCTCCTTTTTTGAGCTTTAGCTTCCACTGTGAGATAAAGGACATTAGTTCCTGGAGGTAGGATTACAGCAGGAAGGGATGGATTAAGAGAGAGGATGGGATTGGTGACAGGCAGAGGGGTCTTCCAGAAACCTGTAAAATGTCCCTGAGCTCCTGGCAGCCACCTCCTCCACCAGGTAACACAAGCCCTGCCCCTCAGGGGCTTCCCAGCGATCCTCCTGCCAGAGATTTCGCCTCTCTCCAAGGACACACCATTGTTGGGAGCCACTGAAATGTGAAGAGCCCCGTGGCTGGTCCCAACCTTCTTTTCCTTGGTTCAGTCCCAAACCTCTGACCGAACATCTGGTCTCACCAGACTAGACCTGTAGTGTTGAAAGTCAGAGGAGAAGAAAATAGGCCAGAAATCATGAAATGCTTCCTGACAGCAGGAGTTTCCGGAGGGAATGTGGCTCTTAAGGGGGACTCTCGACTGGGAGATAGATCAAACGCGGCAAGGAGCATTGGACAGAACACCCCAACTGTCAGGAGGATAAATAAGGTGATCTCTTGGATGCTTTCCATCTCTTACTTCTAAGATTTCTTGACCTCTCTGGCCCTTCAGAGTTTGTTAAGGATGAGCAGCTGCTTCTGTGTAGGACAGACAGCTCATCCCAGCCTTGGTCGGCTGTGCGGAAGGCCTGCGTTTTCTCAGGGAGCAGGCGAGGGTCTGTCCTCTGGTCTCCATGTGTGGTTTAGAAGAAACTCTGAAATCTTATCCCACGGAACTCACAACGCCTGCTTGTTTCCCTGGAAGCTTCTCCTTTTTAAGACATGCAGAAGCTCCTCATACACACCCCTCCTCACAGGTCTTGCGGGTGCACTTCTTTGCAGCAGAAGGCCGGCTTCTCATCCATGTTGGTGTGGTCTGAAGCTGCCTTTTGATCTTTCTACTCAAGACGTGGTCTCTCCATGACAAGATTTCATTACCCAAACTCCAGTCCCCCAAACGAGCCCACATTTTGGACGTGGCACGCTGACCTTTCAACCAACGAGAGCATCAGTGCCGTTACATGATCCCTTCAGGTTACGGTGTCTAATTTAGCATGCTTCCTCTGGAGGGACCTTCCAAGAGAGATATTTCTTACGTGAAATTATTTTTGGAGACGCTCCAAATCAACAAGTCCCATTCTCTACCCTCAAGGGGTTGGTGGGCTGTGGATTTGCCAAAGTTAATAATATTAATCTGTCCATCATATTAGAAATTCATTGTGTTGGAGAATAAAGGGAGTTATTCTCTCTAGGCCTGATCCTGTGTGACACTGCTTTCTTCTCTGCTGTGTCAATCTTGTGGGGGCACTTTGGGGTGCACCCCTGGATCCCAGATTGCCCTTTTCCTAGGACTTCAAGTCTGAGGGTGACGTGCAGTCATAAACAGCCATGAGACTGTCATGTTCCTCAGTGCCTCTGGCCTTACAGCATTTCTGGCTGAGTCCTAAGACCTTCCAGGGTTGTGTGTTATATGGAAGACAAGCTCTGTGGGCTCGGGATATGGTTATTAGGAGACCAGTTGCTGCAATAGGTGGTTGGGATCTTTGCCTTTTGTTAACTCATGACCCAATAACTGAAAGTTAAACTTATTAGCCCAGGAGAGAGAGGGAAGACCAATATCTTTAAAGCATTACCAAGTACTTGTGTATAACGAGCATTATTTAACTCTGCTAACAATGACCATACAAGGTAGGGATCATTTTTATCCATGTTTTACAAACAGGAAACTGAGCCACAGAGAGACAAAGTAACTTGTTCAAGACCACGTAGCTAATGTGTGGTGAAGTCAGAGGTGGTGGTGATGGTGGAGGGCACTTAAGGGGAAGAGCACTGGGTGTTGTATGGAAAACAATTTGACAATAAAATATTATGGAAAAAAAAAAGAATTTGAACCCATGCCTTCCATCTTTTCTAACTATCGCGAGCATTCAGGTGTTCCTTCACGTTTGGGCTTTACTAGTGTCTGACACACACAGCAGCCATCCTGTCTTTGTTCTGCCCAGCTGCTCGAGGGATTGGACAGGACCCACCCACAGTGGAAAAGCCAGCCTACTTTACTGCATCCACTGATTCCTACCCTAATCTCATCCAGAAACACTGCACAGACACACTCAGAAATACTGTTTAAATCTGAATACCCCGTGGCACAAATTGACATGTAAAATTGACCATCCTATGGAACACTCAGGAAGTGGAAATATGTGTACAGAATAACTCAGACAGGAATTGGAGGCATCTAGTGGGGTTTGGAGAAAACATGTACCATATTATCTTTATATTATGTAAGTATGGCAAGAATATTAGCATATGAATTGTTAGGGAAAACAGAAATCATTTTATTATGTTTAACTTCTTTGAACATAACTTTTTAAAAATATTTTTCATGCTTGAAATGATGGCACACAAACCCTCATCAATACTTTATAATGATCTCTTGAAAATCTTGAAGGTCACCACTTAAGAGAAATGGTGTTCACACAAATTCTCACAGAAATAATGCTCGCAAACAGCAGAAGAGCTTGCATGTTAGTTTATTGTCCTCCAGTGGATGGAAACACTTTCTTCCCTTTAAAGGGAATATAGGGGATTCAGTCTCTTTAAAGATGAAATTAACACATCGAAGGGATGATCCATTCTTTCCTTCTAACCTGTTTCTCTTTCCTTTTGTCAGTGGTAGATGCAGTGTTGAAATTTCTTATGATAATGTAATTGGATTTTAAATCCCTATGAAGTTATTTCAAAATGATGATTTTCACAAATGTCGCTCTCCTTGTCTTAGTGATCCTTAGTCTTTTGTGCTCGAACTGAAATATTAAGCATACATTGTCAACTAAGCATTTTTAACTTTGCTTTTCCAAAGTTGAACTTTTGGCTTTGAATCCATAAACCTTATTTATAAGTTCCCATTGGTGAATTTTTGTGGGGACTTCGCAATTTCAGATTAAGCATATTTAAGTGTTAGTTAATTAAGCAATTTCCAGAAGCCAATAGTTACCCTTATGCAAATCTGCAAAGTGGAACTTATTCCTCTCTTTCACCATCCCATCCTGAAGCTTTCCAGCTCATGACCTCTTTAAAATTCTTCCTCTAGGTGTCCGAAATAGCTTTTTGTAAAACAACACAGAGCTGTATTCTGGGTCGGTTTCTTCATAATAATTGTGGTACCTGGGTTTAATGAGGATTGCCATCGGATAGCATAGTGTGGAACTCACATGTTTATATGAGAGAATTCTGTGTGAGCGAAACATTGTCAGAACCCCTGATGATATGGAGGACAGAAGTCTTGTTCTCCTTGTTTTCTTGTATTGTGACCCTCAGGTCACAAGCCAACACTGTGTTCCTTTAATATCATACCTGTTCTGAACGTACCACATGTTGGTTTTTATCACTTTATAAATATTTATTGTGCCTCTGATAGTTTATTTTGGTACTTTTTCTTTTGCAGAACAAATGGCATTTTTCCAACTCTTTCTTTCTCAGCAATACTAACAACTGTTATTAATCGAGTATAGTTACTAATATTTATAGATTCATGAAGCTAGAGGGAAAACATTTTAAAATTTAATGATCTCTTAGCTTAGTATCTGAGTCACTTGGCATGTTGTTGACCATCTACTTTAATAGTGCTGTTCAAAAACAGAAACTTTCCTATTTCTTTGCCCTTTTTGCCCCAGACTACTGATGATCTTTCAGACCTGTAAAAGGACCAATTCTGCTATTTTGTGAGGCAGAAAATTTTGTGCCTGTACCCATTAACTGAACGTAACTAAATTCTTGAGCAGAGCTGATGCTGTGCCATGACCACATTCATGAAAGAATTTTGATTTTTTTAAAACTCTAATTTTGAGGGAGAGAGAGAGAGCAAACATGCACACAAGCAGGAGAGGGGCAGAGAGAGAGAGGGAGAGAGAGGATCTCAAGCAGGCTCCATGCTGTCAGGCCAGGGCTGACTTGGGGCTCGTTCTCACAAACCTTGAGATCATGACCTGAGCAGAAATCAAGTCAGCTGTGTAACTGACTGAGCCACCCAGGTGCCCCTCTGAGAATTAGAAAATTATGTAATAAAATTTCACCATGAATTGTTCAAAACTTTTTTCTTATTTTTTATTAAAAAATCTTTTAATGTTTTTATTTATTTTTTGAGAGCCTGATGCAGGGCTCAAACTCATGAGCTGTGTGATCACGACCTGAGCCAAAGTTGGATGCTCAACCAACTGAGCTACCCAGGTACCCCCAAAATATTTTTAAGTCCTGAAAATCTCTACTTCCCTTTGCAGATAGAAATGTATATTAAATTCAATTTTTTGAACCTCTCTATCCAATAGATTCATAAAATATGGGAGTTTTTTAATCCTTGATTTGAGAGGTGCTAGACTCATTTCTCAGCAGTTAAATGCATATTCCTGTAAATGAAAGACATGGCCTGTGTCCAACCTTGTTTTCTCACATCATTTAGAAGTCACATGTCAAGTGGCACACAAGGTCACTTCCAATGAAGCCTTGGGGCTCCTACCATGAACACCAAGCTTGCTGGCTAGAGAGGCAGACAGCCTAGGGGACAATGGATTCTATGATATTTACATTTGATAAGACAGAAAAAAATGACACGTATTTGTATTGATCTTTACTGTTTATAAAGTGTCTGCACATAATTTATCTCATCGATCCTAAGGACATTTCATAAAGCTTTCACGTCTTACTTGCAGATGAAGAAGCCGAGTATGCTGGGTCAAGGGACACACATTAGGTCATCTTTATGTTAAGGAGAAGAGCTTCAGTGCTGACTCTTTGCATTTATTTATTTATTTATTAATTTAGAGAGATAGAGAGTGCAAGCAGGGGAAGGGCAGAGAGAGAGGAAGAGAGAGAATCCCAAGCAAGTGGGGCTTGTATTCACAAACCATGAGATCATGACTTGAGCTGAAACCAAGAGTTGGACTCTTAACTAACTGAGCCACCCAAGCCTCTAGACTCTTTAAACTGTAATAGTCTTAAAATAGGCTGCCTTGGAGCTTGGAGGAGGATGCTGCCAGCGACTCCTTACCAGTGATCAGGAATAGCTGAACTTTCCAGAAAATGCAGCATGCCAGTGTGAGAAGGACCTGGAAGAACATAAAATCAGTCCTCTTTTTGTTTCAGGTTATCGGGCTGTTGAGTGCTAGATCCAGGATTAAAACCCAGGTTTTCTGGTACCTAGTTTAGGATTCTTTCCACTAACCTTCTGCTACTGTCTTTAGACTCTGTTTTTTCTTTATGGAGATGGGCTGCTTATTTCACCCATTCTCATTTGTTCTCTACCTGGTTCATTAGAATTTCCCCTGGGACAACACATTACTTAGACCCTGACTTTCTGAAAGAGCATGTCTTCATTGGAGGCTGTTCTTCCTTCCCCCAGACCTGCTGAGCTGAGAATTCCTTAGGGACAGGAAATTGTGGCTACTGTTGAAAATGATAAAACTTGAAGTGTTTAAATCATGATGGGAGCCTTGAAAATGCACATGATTACCTGTTGCTAATGGCAATTTTCCAGAGGTAAGTGGGTGGAGTGTGAATTTGAGATAGTACCAGGAATTTCATCCAACCAGTGCCTCTGGCCCTCGAGGCTTAGGGTTGGAGAGGGAGCACTACTGGGGGGCTCTCCTCATTCCAGATCCTCCCATGCCTCCTTCTAATAACCAGTTGACAGCTGACCAAGCATATGAAGAGAAAGATTAAACATTTCTTCACAAAAACTTTTGGTTTCAACTTCTGGCATGCATATTTACAATAGCCAATTATTTGATGAAACGTTAAGTTTTAAAAAATGGACTTTAGTGACATGTCTTACTCCATCTTGGTCAGGTAACTAAAAGTGAATTTTCGAATTGATATGGCATTGGCATTTTTCACTCCTGCATCAGATCTGAGTGCTGCATCTCCATAGTTAAGGCCAGGAGAAGAGCCAGTAGGGTGGGATCAAACAGTGACAGACAGAAGTTTGGAAACCTCAGGCTCACCTCTCATTCCCCAAAGCTCCTCATCAAGGTAAAATAAGAGAGCATTTGGCTTCCACTTTTCTGTCTTGAACGCTTAAAACTATCCTGAACTATGTAATCATGTTTTCTTGATAACGCTGGGCCATGTGTGGATCAGGTGTCTCTGCTTTACCTGGCCTGGCTGACTGTATAATCAAGTTCAACACTTTCTTGTCTTGCCTTTGTGTGGTTTCGATAGAATTTCAGAAAGCTTATAAAGGCCCCGCCATAAATAAAACAAGATTGCACACAGGGGCTTGGAAAACACAACATTCACAAAGCCCCAGATGTGGAGCAGAGGGAATTTGGAGTGAAATATTTAATTACTTCATCATTGAAAACTAATTACCAATTGGGGAGTGTTTTCATTTGTGGCACGTAGATTGATTAGCAGGATCCTCGAAGTTCTAGTTTCCTTACTACTGATTACATCTTTCATGGAAGAAAAATGGGTTAGTTTTAACAAGCCTGAGTCAGCCTGCAGACAAGCAGGGTTATGAAGAGGGATTGCGCAGGATTAGTGATATTCAATAGGCAAAGGGGTATTGAGTTCAGACTTTTTCCTGATAGACTATTAGAGATAAATCTTACATTTGGGATTTACTCTTTGGTAATAAGCAAGGCTGTATTTTTCATTCAGGAAGTTAATTTGTTTGTTCCCCAAAATGTTTCAATCAACGTTATACGTGTTCAGTGACCTGGAGCCCCGAGGCAAAGTTTTGCCCCTGATACGGGACACTGATATATTGTTTAAAGTCCAAGTTTGGAAAATTAAGGCTACTGAAATAGAAATGCTGTGGCTCATCATGGAGGCTATGAGCAACTGGAGTCAGGCTCTGATGGGCTGAACAGTTTGGTGGGGAGACTTTTGGTGGGTAGAGGGGCACTGTTTGGCTTCTATATTCCCAGGCTTGCTTGATAGCTCCATATCACGCTGGGGTTCAGTCCTCATATTCTCCCTTGTCCCTGCCCTTGTCATCTCTACTCTCCAGGAGGAATCCACTGTTAGTCAGTCGCCCTTGAGAATGCAAAGTCACTGTGTCCCCGGATCTCTCCTTAAGGAAGAAAATGATTTCAGGATCCAGTTATGAGGTGGGCTCTGGCCCCTGATAATGCTGTGCAGACAGACACATTCCTCTGTTGGGGTGAGGTTCTTGCTGCCTAGCAGTGAGAGGTATTCTGACATGGGGGAAGAAGCCTGGGAAAGGGACAGGACACGTGTCTTCCAGTCCTGAACCTGCCATTTACCATGAGTCCTTGGGTCTATTAATTGATCATTTGAGTTCACTCTTTCCCTATGAGGTTATATGAAATAGGGAATGTGAAAGGGTATTGAAAGCCTTAAAAAAACATTGTTCAGATGTTTTTTTAAAATAATTCTTTCTTTAAAATAATTTTTTAAAATAATTCTTTCAGTTGCTACTCAATTTCAATCGGCTGCTCAGATTGATCATTTGCATGCAGCAAGTGGTGACTTAAACAAGGCATACCCTGTCCTGCCCAATTTCGGTCCATATTGGAATTGGTGTTTCTATTTTGAGATGGAGACAAAGTTATAAACTCTAGTGCCTGAGCCAGAATGGCCTTCCTCCAGCAAGTGTATTCTCCTCTGGGGTTTCAGGCTGTGCCAAAACTTTCGAGAACAGCTACAGCCCCTCGACTGGGGTGCTCGGTCTGGTGACAAGGACAAGAAATATTCAGGAACCCACACTTCTGTCACCACTCCTGCCTGGTGGGCAGCTCACGGCTCCCCTGGCTTGCTGGACTTCCCAGAGTTGTCTAGGGATGATTCCAGGCTAGGCTGTGACCTCCTCTAATGTGAGAGGAGTAAGCTGTGTGTGATGAATGCAAGAGTAGATTCACTGTTGTTCTGAGGAAGGGATTTAAACTTGAGGGTTTCACATATTATTTAGATTATGACTTAAAAATTTTATTACTGACTTAAAAATTGCCAGAAATCCAGTTAAGGGTCTTCAGAGGGTCAGCTGTGGAGGGGCAGGTGGAGCGAAGATACTGAATCACTCTGGAATATGACTGTGACCCCCTCCAACAAGGTGAGGATTTTTGCCCAATGTTCTCAGCCAATGAGAACATTAAACTGTTTAAAGGAGATAAAACCAGACGACATATGATAAAATCCAGAAATTTTAGAAACTAAAGGCTTAAGGAATCAAGGAAGAGAGGGAAGACAGACTTTACGTTTAGAATGATAAGAAATGCAATACTGGAGTACTTAAAAATAGCATTATTATAAAAAGAGAAGAGACAAACATGATTTAAATTGTTGAAGATAATAAAAGTTAAGAAATTTTGGCAAAACAAAAAGAGAAGTAAACAAATATGAAGAGATTTAGAGAAACAACAGTATAAAAAATAAACTTGAAAAGCTGAGAAGCCAAAAGTAAAAGTGACCTCAGTACATGCAAGTTTAAATAGAAGTTAAAATGTGAAGAAATGTCAGAAGCCAAAAGATACACTAACAATTGAATATTAAGCTACCTATGGGGAGTCTGGGTGGCTAAGTCGGTTAAGTATCCAACTTTGGCTCAGGTCACAGTTCGTGGGTTCAAGCCCGGCGTCAGGCTCAGTGGTGACAGCTCAGAGTCTAGAGCCTGCTTCCGACTCTGTCTCCCTCTCTCTCTGCCCCTCCCCTGCTCGCTCTCTGTCTCAAAAACAAATGTTAAAAAAAAATTAAAAAGAAAATAAAGCTACCCAGAAACAAGTGAAAAAGGGATAAGATACACACTTTTAGAAAGCACCAAATGCATAAGGTGGGGAGAAAATTGACAGACTTGCCTCCATTTCTAAAGATGGAATATAGAGGCAGTCACAGTTTTAGCAGTGTGGAGCCCAGAGATTCCTGCAGAGTCCTGGGTTCTTACCTTCTGGATATTTGTAGCACCTTGTAAAGGGAGCTTTTCAGGAGGATTCCTTTGGGACCTTTAACATCAGGGAGCATTGCCCCCTCCCTCATCTTTGATACAGAAATTTCAAATGTCTATAGATATCTAGAATATTCTATAGATACACAGAATTTATATAGATTTTCATAGCTTCTGTAAAAACATATCAGTAGAGTTTTATAGAAGATTGTTTTTTGCTTCCCTGTTGTGTAGAAATTCAGGGCCCACGTAGAGATGGGGGTAAGACACATTGTACTGGGGCGCCTGGGTTTCTCAGTCAGTTGAGTGTCCGGCTTCAGCTCAGGTCATGGTCTCATGGTTCGTGGGTTCGAGCCCCGCGTCAGGCTCTGTGCTGACAGCTGGCTCAGAGCCTAGAACCTGTCTTCAGATTCTGTTTCTCCCTCTCTCTCTGACCCTCCCCTGCTCATGTTCTCTCTCTCAAAAATAAATAAAAACATTAGAAAAAAGAGAGACACATTGTACCGAGGCCCCCAGCTTCAGAAAGCCTAAGGGATCGCAGTAATGCTATCAGTTCCTGAGGATTTATTATCTGTCTTGTAGCACAGCTAGACAACTTAGAGAATTATCTAGTTTAGTCCTCAGAACATTGCGAGAAAGGTTGTGTTAAGATTGGAGTCTTATAGGGAAAGCGATTCAGCTAGCTCGGCTAAATAATTGATCTTCAGTCCCCCAGCTTGCAAGGGTTAGAGCTGGCTCTGCAGTCCAGACCCTTGAACTTCAGAGCCCATGCTCTTAACCCTGCTCAGCCAGCCTCCTGTCTGTCTGCACGGCCGCTGGGGTTCAGCATGCGCCCCGCCCCCAGAGAGTAAGACCACTTTCTTTGAAAGCAGCACTTTGTGTTGCTTTTTCTCTTTAATCACCGGCTCTTGAGTGGATGGTAACACTTGCACTTGTCAAAGGCTATTATGACATATTGGTGGGCGGTGACAGGTTGACAGTTTTGCTGGACGCCCACTGCATGTGCTGGCTAACTCCAAGAGGGTGGGGGCATGTTTTTCTTGCATTCTCCCTGGATCACCTTGAGCGTGGCATCTCACAGGGCCAGCTTTTTAATAAATGAATAGGTGATTTGATTCTGCATTTTCTAATTAAATCCAAGAAACAAACCAAAGACATTTTCAGTGGCATAAAAATGGTGTCACTCTCATTTCTTCCTTTTCTGCCGTATTCAGCTGTTCCTTGGAGACCACAGGGATGATGTCTCTCTGGCGACCTCTCCATCCCATGGGGCGAGTGAGGGCTGAGTTCTTTGTAGGGGTCACACTCACAGAACAACAGGGCAGGGGACACCCATTATGGGATGAGGCATGGGGTCTCCTGAATGGTGTCCAGAAACCTTCCTCCTTCCTGGCCTTCTCACCACAAGATTATCTTCTTTGGTTAAGATCTCGTTTCTGAGAAACTGCTGATAATAACCAAATAAGCAATCAGGAAGGAAACACATTAACTTACTAGAAGCTTCCAACACTTGACACTGGGTGGTTCATGACACACTAGCAGGATCCTGATTTTGGGGAAAGAAAGTGTGATTGTGGAGGTGGAGGACAGGAAGGAGAGGGCTCGCCGGTGGAGCAGGGACGGAGGTGTCATTGTCTGCCCGCTGTGTGGTTGTGCGGGCAGTGCTGTCTCCCAAGAGCCACGGGGCTCTTTGTTGTTTATACCCGTAATCCCCAGCATCTGGGCCAGGGCCTGACATGGAAAAGGTGTTCCCTAAATTGAGTTCTCCGTCTGTAGAATGAGTAAAGGAGGAAGCAGGTAGGCTGGTCCTTGACCCGGTCATTATAGGAGTAACCATGAAAGCATCACCAGGAGAGACTGAGTCAGAAATGAGAAAACTGAGCACAGACTGAGTACATAGCCAATGCAGGGTGTGGTGGAGGATGTACACATGAATCGGCCCTGCCCCATCCTTAGGGAGCTCCTTGGGCAGCTGGGAGATGCGTTACATGGTAAGGGCTATGGTTTAAAAATATATGAGTTTTTACATCACCAGTAATGGGACAAATAGATATCATATGCTTCCTGATATGATGCACCGAGAAGGACACATCATCACTTCTGTGGCATGCTGGCCAAAAATGCATAACCTGAATCTAATCAGGGGAAAACACAAGAAAAGCCCAAATTCAGTTGCCTTAAAAAATGTTAAGGTCAAGCAACACATGATCCTCAATGGGACCTGGGGCAAAAAAATTTAAAAAAATATCCACAAAACTGCTGATATTAAGGATACTACTGAGATAATTAGCCAAATGTGAATATGATGTGTAGTGTCAGCCATAATATGCTACTAATGTTAATTTCTGATTGTAATGATTATATTGCGGTTGTTTATAGGAAATGCACCGAGGTATTTAGACATAAAGAGGCCTCATGTCTGCAAGCTAACTCTCAAAGGGTTTAGAAAAATGTAAATATGTGAACATATTAAGGGGAGGAGAATGATAAGACAAATATGCTAACGTGCTAACATTTGGGGAATCTAGGTAAAAAAAATTTAGGAACATTTTTGTACTATTCTTTCAACTTTTCCATTAGTCTGAAGTTGTTTCAAGACAGTTTAAAAACGCATGTGGTTGTGTGTCTAGTCCAGTATGTAGGAGAGGCCGTGTAGCATAGTGGTTAAGGACCCAGGTGCTGGGGCCCATTTCCTGGGTCCAAACCTGGCTGTCTCTTTGTGAGCTGTGCTACTTTTTATGTAAGCCATCTGGGCCTGAATAATACGAGGCAGTAGTGGTGCCCACATTGGTCGTTTGTGAGGATTAGGTAGGCAAGAACCTGTGACAAGCTGAGCACAGTGCAGGCACACCGCGAGTGTGCAGTGAACACCAGCTCTTACTGTACAATGTAGAGCCATCTACACTCAGTAATGAGCATTTGGTGATAGGGCATGTTGTATATACACATTTGTTGATCTACTGACTATAAGGAACCTAACACTTTGGAGTTTATGAATGATTTTCATATTTAATTATTATAATTATCCCAGGGCACCTGGGTGGCCCAGTCGGTTGAGCATCTGGCTTCGGCTCAGGTCATGATCTCTTGGTTTCCAGGTTCGAGTCCTGCGTTGGGCTCTGGGCTGGCAGCTCAGAGCCTGGAGCCTGGAGACACAGATTCTGTGTCTCCCTCTCTCTCTCTGACCCTCCCCTAGTCATGCTGTCTCTCAAAAATAAATAAAACATTAGAAAAAAAATTATAATTATCCCATAAATTATAACAGCAAGAAATATTGCCCACATTGTATTGATCTGCAAATGGAAGCCAAGGAAAGGCCAGAAACTTAACCTGAGTCCCCTGCAACTGATAGTTGGCATGACCGGGAGCCGGTCCTCAGCTGTCCTGACAACTCATCCTGGAGGAGATTCTTTTCTGCAGGTGACGCTGATATCACTATCTGTCACTTTGCCTTTTTTTATACTCTGAGGAATTTCTGGGGACAGAGTACCCTCAAGGGGCCTTTTGTTATCCGGGTCATTACCAGTTGTCAACTGCTGTCACGTGCACATGCACATGTGAGCATGGATCCTCCCAGTGATTGCTGACTGGATCCTTGAGCCAGATTCCAAAAAAGTCATTAATCCTGAGGCTGAAAAGCCTCCCCCTGGCTGCCTTCTGAGAAGCCTTGGGATACAGCACTGGGGGAATCTTCTTCTGAGTGTCGTGTGTTCTGCCATGTCACAGTTTGTGACTCCACGAGTTATAGCCAGCACCTGGGCATTCTGGAACCTGCAGACGCAAGGAGCCTAAAGTCCCTTTGAATTCATTCATTATCTCTCTTCTAAAGAAAGAAAGAAACAAGCAAAAAACTAAAACTAAACTAAAAACTAAAACCAAAAAAACAACAGGAGTTTTCTGAGCAACAACCCTCATCTGCACTTCAGAGAACCTAGAAACCGGATTCCTGCCTCCGTGGGTCTTATGATCTTCAGTGGGGCCTCAGCCGGACAGATGTTATTACTATAAACCGATCTCTGGCAGCCTCGGGTGGAAAGGGAAGCACCTCTCAATTTGTCAGAGATAATGATAACTTTCCTGCATTTGCTCACCATTTATAATTTGTACAGCTTATATTCGATATTTCTGTCAATTCTTGCAACAAGTACTTGGGGTATCGGGGGAGGGGCTGCACTTCCCACCGAGCAGATGATAACACCAGGGGCTCATAGGGGCTAAACAAAGAACCCACGGGCCAGGATCCCTGGTCTTGATCTAGTGCTGCTCACGTACACTGGCTCTCTAATCCTTACCTTCCTGTTTTGGAAGATATTTTATTTTATTGACATTGCCACTTATTAATTATCCTCATGTTTATTTACCACCACTCAGTCATTGCAGCCTGCCTCATCTGGCCATCCTTGCAAGCATTTCTGGGCTATCTCACCAGCTGAGAGTCTGGAATTGCCTCAGGGAACGTGGAACCCTTCAACTAGTTGCTTGAAAGGAAGGGAAAGCGGGAGAGTATGGTCCTGAGATGCACGGTAGAGCCCAGTAGAAGTGGTAGAATGTCGGCTCTGGTTTGGAGTTTCTGTATACGAGTCTTCTCCATGTGCATGTCTAATTAAGAGCTGGCAATGTGTTCATCTGTTCAATTACGGCAAACATCAATGACGGGCCAGGTGCTAAGGTTACCCTTCCTGCCTCTTCATCAAGGTGAGGCTGCATGCTTTGCGCCAGTCAGTCCTAGGATGGAAGTTAAAGACCCAGATTCTAGGCCTTTCTTCACCATGACCTTTTAAGATCTGTGAATTGCAGCAGGGATCATCTGTTGTTTGCACTTTCTACCTTATTACAATAAGAAAATAAAATGTATTCGAAAGTTTTTTGTAGGTTATGGTGTTTTTCTCAAACCAAAGATGGTTTTATGGTAACAATAATGCCAAAGATAATAGAAACAGCTTCTGTTATGGTCCTAAGTCCTCACTGGTGAGAAGAGTAAGTTTAGTGAGTAGATTAGTAACTAGCCTATGTATAAGTATGTGAATGAATGAACTGAAAGGGGTTGTAAATTACCTTTATACAGTGTTTGTATTGAATCATGAAGTTTATTCCCATGAACATTTCATTAGTAGTGACTAAAATCACATGTCTTTATTACAGCTAACATACAGAAAGCCTTCTATTCCTGCTTATCCTTTAAGACCCGGCTCAGCAGTTACCTCCTCCAGGATGTCTTCTTGGACTCACTGATCCTCCTCAATCAGGTGGGATAAAATGACCCTGCTCTGCTATGATACATGGGCCCATTTCTACTGCATGTTACCATGTTGTGATTTCCTGTGCTCTCATCCTCTAGATTCTGTTCTTTTTCATCTTTGCATCCTGAATGTCCAGTGCAATTCCTGGCATGTTATTTTTGCCTCTGGAAATGTTCTCTGAATGAATGGCCAAACGTTTACCAGTTCAAACAAGGCTTGGCTTGTAAACACAATGGGGATAGAGGTCAGGGAGATCTGGTTCACTTTTTGCCATTAAGTGCTTACATATTGCACACGAGAACACGGTGCCTCATGATTTTTTAACCTCTTATGTGATTATCCCGGCAAAAAGCCCTTGGGCTAGAAAGGACTGTAATGGCCTTGGTAGTTCTGAGCAGCTTAATATTTTCTTTACATCAAGCTTAGATTGTTTTCATTATAAAAGAGATGACTGAGTTCATGTAAGGCAGGAAGGACAGAAGATGTCCTCTTCCCCTGAAAGTCTTCAAACTCCTGCCTGGCCTTGAGGGGTTCCCACCAGTGCACGCAACATGAGTAGTCAGTACAATATGGACATATTTGTACGTTTTTAAAAACATTAAATGTGATATAGTATTGGAACTGAGCATGGAGATTGAGGCCCTGAGTATTATGCTTTCCCTTGCTACAGGGGATGGAAAGAATATTGTTTCTCCTTAAAATGATTTATTTAAATGGGTAGGCTAGAATTCTACTTAAAACCCAGTGTCTGAATGCACCTGTTTAAGTCAGCTTCTTGTTCTCCCAGGTATTTAGGCATTGAATTTTCCCCATTAGGGAAGTGATTGACACCGTGGTCCTTACAATAACACATGATTATAACTCTGCAAATGGCAATTACATTCAATGAATACCAGATGTTGCATGGAATTTGACTCTCTTGGTTTCTTGGTGAAGTAGATGAATTTGTAAAGTAGAAAACCACAATCATTACTCAGATGGACTATACATGAATTAATGACATAATATCTAAATCATATATGGTTGAAAATAATGATTAACTTAAACTATCAAGATAAGCTAATGAAAAACAGACTCTTAAAAAATTAAAGATACGTTTTCTTCAATATATATTTTATCAGCATGCTAATAACAAAACCAGACTTGTTTGCTTGTCTCTTCCACCCCACGTAAGAAAAAAATATTTAAAAAGAAGAGCTTCTTGGTAGTTAACATTGAGGAGAAAGTGAGCAAGTATGATGGTTTTTCTTGGCTGGTGACTTTTTAGAGTGTCTGAAATCAATCTTTAAAAAATATATTGTTGTTAAGGACAGCTAGCAATGTTTTATGCTGAATTACACAGAGACAGTATATTTTTAAGGACACATTTGGCATGCAAAGCATTAGCTTTGTATGCCTGTGCAAAGCATAACCTCTCAAATAAAACTTCTTTTCCTGTCCCATCTCTCTCCAGCGCCTGTGTGCAGATGTGTGCACACACCCGCATGCACACATGTGTGCACGTGCACACACACACATACATACACACACACACACACACCAGTGATGCCTCAGGCCAGGAAGGTAAATCAGCATTATATTGAAACCTGCACTGTCCCTTGAAAAGCTCAACCTTCAGTTAGCAACCTCCTAAGTGGTTAAGTTTGCAAACCTTGGCCCATCATTTCCACTGTCATGAATTCTCAATGACATCATCACTGTAAAATTAGGAACTCTCTTTCTTGTCCTGCAGATGTGAAAGTTTGACATTGCATTCCATGGTCCCGTGCCACATTTCATCAGCGTTTTCCCTTTGCTTTCTCCAAAGCCTGTGGCCGCATGTGGCGTGTAGATTGCCAGTGCTGTTTGGGATCTCATATCAAATGCTGCTACCTAATCCCAGGCGGCCTTCCACAAGCCCACACCTGCAGCTCATTGAATCCTCCTGGAGTACAAAGGGTTGATTTACAGCACGAAGGATCCAGGCACTGCTTGCAGCTGGGGCTCCAGCAGGAAAAGGAAGTTGTTCATCATCTTGTGTGCATTTCATTAACAATAGTGTACCCGATATGTAGCTTATAGAATAATTTCAAATCACTGACAGAGAGCATTATGGCATTTGGCACTACTAGGAAAAATACTTCAGGATGGGCAAATTACACCTGAGCGTGAGGTTTCTATGTGACCCTCTGGAACTGTGCGCGCTGATTTATACCAGGTGGGTTGACCTTGTGATATTTTCTGATTCGTTGGGCATTTTCCCATTTCTCATTTCTTTTCCTTTGTCTTTGAAGCGGCCCTGGAGCACAGTTGGGATAGCCGTAGCTTTCTGTTCTTTTCATGTGCCAGCGAGAGCTGAGGATAACCTGTGTGAAGCGTGGTGTTTCAAAACCAACCCCCGAGGAAGTGTCTGTGTCGCTGGGAGTGCCACAGCAAAATGTGGCAGCATGTCTCTTTCTCCTTTGAGTTCCAACAGCCATAGAAACGAGGGAGGCCCAGGGAGATGCCGAGACCCCAGTGCTGGCTCCCCAGGACTCTAGGGAATAAAAAAAATGGAAGATGCTCATATCATCTTCTGCCTTGTTGCTCTGTACGTCCATTTTACTGTTGACTTACTATCACCCAAAAAGAGCCCTCCTGGTGGAGATGCCATGAAAGTGATGAGAAGGAGTTCAAATGAAACAAAGGAGTGACATGCAGGGGAAGACCGTTGTCCTGTGTTAAGGTTCCCACAGCCCTCTGGACTGCTGCTGGGCCTGTCTTCTCTGGGCCAGCGTGGCCTCCAGGTTGCACATCTCACCTATTTACTGAGAAGGCTCTGTCTTTCCAGATCTTTCCTGGGAATATCTTGCAGGTCTCAGTCGATGAAATTTTTTTTTTTTTTTGAGGAAGTGGAAAGCCTTAGAATCTCAAAACAAAAAGGCCTCAGGAACTCTGTCTCTGGGTTTGGGGACAAGGCCCACATAGGAAGGACAGCAGCAATGTACAGAAATGTCAAGGTTTCTGATTAGTTTATCATGAACATTGAACTTCAGTTGTTTTTTTATAAAGAAGGACAAAATCAATAAAAATCACCATCCTCAAGGGAAAGGGAGCAGGGGAGGAAAAGCAAATTTCTTTTCACTTTGTAATGGTAAACAAACTCAGCTCAGAGCAGTATCTGATGTGGCTGCATGGAGCCTGGTTTCCAGTTTCTCTTGATGTGTCAAATGTATCCCTTATGTGAATCATGGTTTAAAAATACTTTTACTCAGTGGGTTCGGGAAATCAATAAGCTTTTATGATTCTTTCCTTGCTTCACATAATTTCTGATTTCAAAAGAGACGCTGGATATTCCTTTAAGATGTTTATATATTATGCATTTTAAAACCTAACAATTCTTCCGAGGGCTTCCCAAGCATTGTTGTCGGAGTGATGGGTTTTTTCTTCCCAAACTCGCTTTCTCTCTCCCTCTCTCTCTCTCTCTCTCTCTCTTTCTTTCTCTCTCTCTCCCTCTTCCTTCCTTCCTTCCTTCCTTCCTTCCTTCCTTCCTTCCTTCCTTCCTTCCTTCCTTCCTACCTTTCTTTCTTTCTTTCTTTCTTTCTTTCTTTCTTTCTTTCTTTCTTTCAACAGTAAGCTAATGATTATGGGGCTTACACATAAATTGAAGCCGGATTTATAAAATGCAACATAAAAATCCTCGGGAAGGAAGATAAATATAACAAGCTATGAAACTGCGTTAGCCTCTTCCAGTGTTGGAATGACTACAAACGAGGAAATTAATGACCAGGATGTGTGATGTTGCCCAGGTTAGGAGCTTTGGCTCCCAGGCAGGCTGCCTTGAGAGGAGCCGTCCTGCATTCCTTGATTTCTCTGAAATACAAATCTAATTGCAGATTGGAACATATCCATTCGCTTAGTCTGTAAAAATAATTTTCCCTGAATATTTACCCAAAGCGCATTATTGCTTATACAGTTGTGAAAAGCATTTAGCACTTTATAATCCCATATTTGCTCCTATGTGGGCCTGGGAGTGTACTCTCCTTACAAAATTCACAAATGCCTAGAAGGCTAACAATTTTTACAAAGTGTTCCTCATGGAAAACATCTGGCAGGCTTCCAGAATGGCATTCCAGATGTTATAGTTTTAGCAGTCACCAAAGTGCACTGCACATGCTGTGTGTGCGGGTGTGTGTCTTTCCTGGTTCTACGTCGTATGTTACTTACACATGCCCGGCCCTCTCTGCTCTACCTCTGGAACATTTTAGGTTTGAATTATTTAATATTTCACTTCTGGACAACTCTGCTTTCAGGGCAATTACACATCTGTAAGGAGGGGAGCATGATGTAGACTACTGTAACCAAATACGCACTGGGAGAAGGGATTTTTAATTGGCATTTTAAAATTGATTTTTTTTTCCTCCGTGGAGTCAGAAAGAAGAATAAACACTTGGGGGAGTAAGTCTGGATGAGTCTCCTGTACTGGGGGAGAGCTGCCCTCTTTCCCTTTCGCGGGTTATACTCTGCACAGGGGAGATGCCCATTTCCCACCCTCCCGAGCTGCAGGGTGCCGGGTAGAGAGTGAGGGGCAGAAGTCAGTGGCCAGGAGACAGGATGTTCTCCTTTAAACTGCTAGATGCTGCTCGGCTGTGGGGAGATGTAGGCAAGCATGAGATCCGTGTGCTGCTCTTGATCTTTCTCTTCTCTCTGTTCTCCTTCCTGCCTGTCTTCTAGATAGGGGCCCTTTCAGTCAGCCCCAGGGAAATTAATGGCCCATAGAAATTCAGCCAAGAGACTGGCCTGTTTTTAGAACCAGCTCCTTCCAAGTCCCGTCTGATGGAAGGTCTCCTTCTCAAGGCCAGGTTAGAGATGACAACACGGAAGAGGGGGAGAAGGAAAGATATGGTCATGGGTCAGAATCGAAATTTGCCATGTTTTACATCTGTGAGTTACTTTCATCACATGGAGAGACAGGTGAATGGGGATCCACCTCCTGAACGAACCAACCAGACATGATGAGAACCTCCTCTGAACTCAAATATTTGTTATATATTACATTGAGCCAATCTTGTTTCTTATTACCAGTTCCTTTGGGAGAGTAGAGAAGGCATACTGGCAAGGAGAAGCCTAAGCCAAAGACGGGTAGTGGGGACAAAGGCATGAGTGTGGTTAAGGATGGGTCTACACTGGCTGAAGCAGCAGATAGGTGGGGACTGGTGGGAAGTAGGGTGCATAAGACCTGCATGAGGGACTTAGAGCAGAAATGCCTCTGTCACCCCAAGTCTGTGGTTACCTACACATGGCAGGGAGTCATCAGGAGGCTGGTATGAAAATGGCAAAGGGCTTGTTATTCTCCTATCTTCACTGCTGGGATAGGTGTTAGCTCTAAGTATTTGCCCCATGAAATTCCTCAAGGATTCTTGCTTTGCCTTGGCAAAGTCCAGAATCAAGATGCCTTCAAATGAAGAGGACCTATTGCCCCATAAGGAACTGGGCTCACCCTGCATGGAGTCCAGATGATGCATGGGACCTGACCTCCCATCAGCCCTTGGACTCTGGTTCCCATAGCTACCATTGGCTCAGGAAGATGCTTATCCTCCTGTACTGTCCTGGCTCCTGTGTCCTGGGCAAACCAGAACAGTTGGTTATCCTAGTTGAAGCACATTCCTGACTTTGTGTCTACCTACATCAGAAGGGTGGTGGGGACCATCCCGCCCTCTCCCTGGGGTACCACAGCTGAGAGCCTTGCTGTTTAGAGCTGCCTTCTGGGTGACACCTGGAAGACTTGCCACACTGCAGTCAGATCCAAATTTGAGTCTTACTTTAGGGCGGGGAGTGCTCCTTCTGAGGGTCCCGAGGAAACATGGACATCTTAACCCAAAAGCCCAGTCCTTCTCTCTGCCTCCATAGCCTGTCCCCCAGAATGTCCAGAGAGTGCCCAGGTAGAGACCTGCCTTAGGAAGCCAAGAGGGCACCATGACACAATGGGAGGAACACAGCTTCATGGATGAGATTGTCTAGCTCTGGAGCCATTTCACCTGTGGGAGGTATTTAATGTCTCTGTTTCTTCCTCTGTAAAATAGGGATAGTAGTTCTTGCCTCAGAGTTATTTTTATAAAAGCTTAGTGCTGTGTTTCATGTATTTTACCTGTTAAAATTATTTTTGTTTCTTCTCTGCCTCAGGGACATTCAGAGTCATCATCCAAAGTGAAATAAATGTCACTGTCACTGTAATGGAAGAAGTGGTCAATGATGGTGACCCTTGAGGCATTTCCCATGGTTGTTCCTTTATTTTCCCTGGGTCTCTGCCCTTCTGCCCTCCTGGGTCATTTTCTACTTTTCTGACTCACCAGTCTCCTCCTAGGGCTGTGTCCCTTATAGCCCTCTTTTTTAACTTTTATTTTTTTTAAGTTTTAATTTATTTCCTATTAAGAGAGAAAGAGTGCACAAGCAAGTGGGGGAGGGGCAGTGAGAGAGAGGGAGACACAGAATCCTAAGCAGGTGCCACATTGCCAGCATGGAGCCTGATGCGGGGCTCGAACTCACAAATCATGAAATCATGACATGAGCTGAAATCAAGAGTTGGGCTGCCCGGGTTTCTCACCTCCATTTCCAAAGTCAATCTCCTTCTCTCTGGTGGCATCAACAGGGCTACCAAGGCTCCACACCCAATGTCTATTTCATTTCTACTCATCATTGCTGCTTTGGGCCACATACCTTTTAGCTTAATAATGTAACAAATATTGAATCTTTAGAATTTTGTCTTCTCTGTCTCTCTCTGTCTCTCTCTCTCTCTGTTTCTCTCTCTCTCTCTCTCTCTCTCTCTCTCTCTCTCTCTCTCTGTGTCACACACACACACCAAACTTCAATTAGTCAATAGTTAACTGAAATTACTTTGTATGTATTTTTCAAAACCAAATCCATTCTCACAGCCTCTCTCCAGATCTGTTTAAATAAAATCCTGTAACAGGTTTTCTTCCCTTTAATTCTGCACCCCTCCATTTTACCCATACCCCTCAGTGAGATCAGTCTTATCTTTTTAAAACTCACATTGGGCTGTGATACTCCATAACTCAAAGGCCTTCAGCATCCCCCCATCCCTTTCAAGTGAAGCCCAAATTGCTTAGCCTACCACTTAAGGTCCTTAGCATTTGGGTCATAATTTCTCCAACATCAAGTTCCTCATTCTACTTTTTTCTTCTCTTCCTCTTTTGGTGCTTTATAGTGACACTGTGTGCCTCTGGTACTTTGCATCTGCTGTACCTCCAGCTTTCACTAGCTCTCCATCACCTTCCTCTAACACCCAGCCTGACTTTACCACCTTTGCTTAGGCAAAATGAAAGCTATAGCATTGTGTGCTTTTGTGTGTTGTAGCACATGACACCCTGTGATGTTGGTTCTCATCTGCCACTCCAATATGCACTACCATATTAGGACTATCTTAGGGCAAGGGATGGCCAGTCAAACAAATGAGCAGTAAGTACCCCAGTGATAGATAGCTGAACTCTCATGAACACTGTGGTCACAAAGACCAGGTGCTGTGAATTGTGTTACCCCAGGGGCTTGCAGGGGCTGATCACAAGGAAACTGGAGTGGAAACTCCCAGCTCCTCAGTGAAGGGCTTGGGGTCAGACTCAGGTGCTGCCTCAAAAGAAGTTTTAGAGGATCAGAAGTTCTCCCCACCCTCTTGAATGAGCTCTAGAGTGAACTTTTCATGTACAGAATCCTGTCTTCTTGATAACTCAGAAACTCTTCATTTTAGGTGGTTAGTCAGCAGTAAATATAAACTGGGAAAGATGATTTGTGTATAAACATGTTGATGTCACCTTGATATGGATATTGACATGACCTTGAAGCAAGGTTTAGGGAACTGTGACTACATGTTTTTTGTATCTATTTTGGGCAGTTTTAAGAATTTTAATGACAAAATCCTATTCTATTCCTATACTTTCTCTTCTGAATTAAAAGATTTGGAGTGCTAGTGTGACAGACAAATCTGTGATGTAGAGATGAAGGTAGGGCTAATACGCAGTCTCAGAAGCCAAAACCAGTGGATTGACATTATCCCTTTAGGTGATAGGTGAAGGGAAGAGGGTATGACGAACTTCAGTGGTGCTCTTTACTTTGAATCTGGTTCACGTGGCCATTCCACGAGCCCCACACTGTGTCCTGAACAGCTGGAGTGTGTGCTTGGGGTTCTGTGGCACTGCTACCCACTGGTGACCAATGGAAAGCTCAACTCCTCCAGTGTGTAAATACTCAAGGGCACTTGACCAAGATGTAAATTTTGAAATTGGGGTGATATTCTGCCATATCTGGAATGTAGCCCAGACCTTACAACATCAGACTGCAGTTCACTCTGAGACCTTATCTATATATTGATGACAGTTGGAGACACTTGGTAAAGTCAATGTATCCAATAGTAAATTATCAACCTCCAAGTTTAAGGATGAGCAAGCATTTCCAAATTATACTGCTTGTGGAGAAATAGGTCATCAAAGACAAAACCTATAAATTGATGGGAAGCAGCTTTGAGATACTCTAGTAGGCCACTTTAATTTATTCTGTTCTCTGGGAATAGATATAGCTACAGATACAGATATAAAATCTGATACATATTATATTTATTTATATAAAAATATAATTATATATTATATATAATATATATCGATATTCTGTGGATAAGTTTTTAAAGCTGAGATACTAATTCCCCAAATTGGGTCAATCACCTTAGAATATTTTTCTTTTTCAAGATGTTGGTTTTTGTGTGGCTTGTATTTAGACCAATTCTCTATTATTTTACATTCTTCTCAAACTGTTTGTCAATGTTCATAGCTTATATATATATA